>NC_139821.1:11456903-12001244 GCF_963457635.1 Microchirus variegatus
TCTCGACAAGATTAACTAGGCTGTTGTGTTCAGGACACCTATGAATACTAGCATACTCCAAATCTGACATTTTTACTGTAGGTTTGAGTTATTTCAAATTAAAAGTCCCATATTGTCATAATTATCTGTAAAAACTAAATGTTCCATAAGTTCTGGACAAGATTTACTAGGTTGTGTTCAAGACATCTATGACTACTAGCATACTTTAAATCTGACATTTGTAAGTTCTGGACAAAACTGACAAGATTGTATTCATTACACCTATGACTACTAGCATACTGTAAATCTGAGGTTTTTTTTTGAGAAATTTCAAATTATAAGTCTGATATTCGCACTTAAATAATTACCAACTTTGAGATGTAATAAAACTAAAACCTTCATAATGCTGGACAAAAGTGACTAGATTGTATCCAGGACATCTATGACTAGCCTACTGTAAATCTGAAATTTGTACTGTACAATTTTTGAGAAATTTCAAATTTAGTCCCATATTGGCACCTTTTAATCAAAAAATGGTCAACTTTGAGTTTAAATAAAATAAAATTGATCATATGTTCTGGACAAGACTGACTAGGTTGTTGTGTCTAGGACATCTGTGACTACTACCATACAGTAAATCAGACATTTTACTTTACCTTTTAGAAATTTCAAATTAAAAGTCTGATATTTGCACTTTTAAATTTAAATAAGTAGCAACTTTGAGATGTAATAAACTAAAACCATAAGTTCTGGACAAAACTGACAATATTGTATTCATGACACCTATGACTACTAGCATACTGTAAATCTGAAATTTTTACTGTATATTTTTGAGAAATTTCAAATTAAAAGTCTGATATTCGCACTTTTTAACCAAAAAATTGTCAACTTTGAGATGTGATAAAACTAAAAGTGACTAGATTGTGTTCAGGACACCTTTGATTACTGTAAAAAAAAAAAAAAAAAGAAGCAATTTTTACTTTCAATTTTAAATTTTAAATTTCAAATTAAAAGTCCCATATTGGCACGTTTTAATGATCAGCAGCAGCATCTCTTCTGGACTCTCACTGACGTCACGCTCAGTCCACATCCTGACCTGTTGTCGGCGGTATAGTCACCCGGTGACAGTTAAACCTCCACCCACCGACTCCTCACCACCTCCACACAGACCTCAGAAATCTGCGTCTCCTGCTGCTCTTCCTGTGAGATGTTCTCCTCCTCTGCAGGAGCCGCTCCTCGTCCTCCCTCCGCTGTGTGACCCACGGATCCAACACTTTGAACATTTAAAAACTATCAAATCAAGACTTTGGGACATTTTACGCAGCGACGCTGAGTTTCCGATGGCGCCGTGGATCATACTTGTGTTTTCTTTCTGTGGACTTCTCCACGGACAAGGTGAGATACGTGAGACAGAATGTTGATGGCTTTTACATCTGTTTTGTTTGTTTTCTTTAACTGCGCACGATGACTTAGGAAACTTCCACAACTTCAGCTGGAGCCTTGTTGTCCACTCACTGCCTATCACGAGAGTGTGAGAGGCCGTTTTAATTAAATCTGAGTCAGTGACTAAATCACTCACTGCTGCTCCAGTCAAGTTCAACAAGCTGTTGTTTTACACCCACTGTGCTGCATCCACTTTATGACCGATCCCATCATCCCAACCCTGCAGAGACTCAGCCTCCCACTGTGCAAGAATGCTGTCAGGACGGGAGGGACACAGCCCACAGAGGACAAGACTGCTCTGTCCTCTCTCCACTCTCACACTCCCTCACCTGCAGGTAAGAAACACCTGGTTTCTCCTTCTGACTGGGGGTTAAAAAAAAGTGGGCTATGGGTCTTAAAATGGATGGGATAAGATTTTACTTCAGTACAAATAAAAGTTCTGGTCTAAAAATGTACTCAAGTTAAAATAAAAGTTTAAAAGTTCCTTACTTACGTCAATAACAGGTTCTTTTTTGTGCCGTGCTAAAAGGACAAGGGGACACAAATCTTACATTAACTGTTTTTAATTAAAGGCAAACATTTACAAGTGTTAATAATAATATATACATGTTTAATACATAATGTATCAGTCAACATGGGTCAAAGGTCAAAAATCCTTTGACTTTCTCACTTACTCAGGGACCTCAATTAACTTCAATTCATCTGTCATCATCACTCACCTGTCCTCATATCATTCACCTGTCCTCATCACTCACCTGTCCTCATCACTCACCTGTCCTCATCATTCACTCACGTGTCCTCATCATTCATTCACCTGTCCTTATCATTCACCTGTCAACATCATTCACCTGTCCTCATATCGTTCACCTGTCCTCATCATTCACCTGTCCTCATCACTCACCTGTCACCTGTCCTCATCATTCACCTGTCATCACTCACCTGTCCTCATCATTCACCTGTCCTCATATCATCACTCACCTGTCCAGATATCATTCACCTGTCCTCATCGTTCATTCACCTGTCCAGATATCATTCACCTGTCCTCATCGTTCATTCACCTGTCCTCATCACTCACCTGTCCCTATCACTCACCTGTCACCTGTCCTCATCATTCACCTGTCATCACTCACCTGTCCTCATCATTCACCTGTCCTCATATCATCACTCACCTGTCCAGATATCATTCACCTGTCCTCATCGTTCATTCACCTGTCCTCATCACTCACCTGTCCACATCACTCACCTGTCATCATTCACCGACTCTCCTCATATCATTCACTTGTACTTATATCATTCATCTGTCCTCATCATTCACCTGTCCTTATATCACTCACCTGTGCTCAATCATTCACCTGTCATCACTCACCTGTCCTCATATCATTCACCTGTCCTCATCATTCTTTTTTTTTTACTCATTAACAGATGTGATTCAAAATGTTCTTTAATTTAAAACTAATTAAAGTAAAATTACAAATTACAAGAGTAGTTTGTTGTATGAAAGTGTCGCTGTGTGGCAGAGACCTAATTCTCCGCCAGAAAGGTTTCTAGTAGAGGATGACTGATAAAGGACTCAATTATTTATTTATGTGTTATTCCCATAAGAATCACCATAAAATATTCTTGTTTAGAAGAGTGGGAGGTGAAGAAAGGACAAGGACTAAACTCTTGGAAAATACTGCAGTTCATGTGGGGGCCATGGTTTTCCATCTGTTGGGTAAATGTAATATAGTTGGAGCTTAATTTAAATATAAACTATCAACATTCAAAACATTGAGTTCATACATACAGTGCTGATAATGGTTGTGGGTTCGATTCCCAGCTCTGCTAGTTTACATGCCGATGTATCCTTGAGCAGCGAACGAACGGGTGCGATCTGCAAAAAGTGTAGTGTAACCAGACCATGCTCTCGCTGCACACAGGAAGTGATGTTTCATGTCAAGAAAAAAAAAGATAGATTAAAAACACAATATTTATGCATCAGTCAAGATCTCAATTAAATCAGATTAGATTGAGCACTGGAAGAAGGTTCAAAGATTAGAAAAACAACATATTAGACCTATTTCGGTATCAGTACATACTGAAGGTTGTGGTGTCGATGTTTTTAAAAGTCTTAATTTGATTGAATTTAATTGGCTTTCTATCACTCTATGTTTAGAATTTACTTATACAGTAATACAGAGTAATGACCTTCGTTGGTCATGTGGATGTTGGTTGAAGATGTTAATGGCAGTGGGAATAAAGGAGGTCAGTGTGATAAATGTGTTTCTTGGCCACGTAGACGTTTCAGCTGTGGGTTTATAGGTGTTCAAAAAAAAAAAATGCAGTGAAAGTGTGAAGTTTTCCAGTGGGAAATGTGTCTGACCTCTCAGGCCAGGGGGGGGGGGGTTTGTGATGGCATCTTAAAAAGCAGGAAACAGCAAACTGTAAATCATCTCTACAGCCCATCAACCGTCCTTCCTATCACAGGGCAGAACTGCCACATTTAACGACGACACAGTTAGTGCAGGCGTTAAGTGCCCGGAGCGTTCTTTTTAGCACCGAAGGGGCCGTCTGTTTAACACTTAAAGAAACATGGAGGAGGAGCACCTGGTCAACACATGGAGGTCAGATGAGGCAACATTTGCCGTGGACGAATTGTCAAGAATAGAACACTACTTAGGCTACTTCTGTATGTAGATATGTATGAGTAAACAATAAAATATACACAACAAGCAAAAGTCAGTATTAAGAGACACTTTTAAACTGTATTGAACTGTTCTTCAGTAATCATGTGGTATGTTACTCCAGGCTTCTTTCAGCGCCGCAGCCTCGCTGTGTCCCAAAAATCCACTCTTCTTGGAGAGAAAGACTTAGCGTCCATTTTAACTGTGATAAACACATTTCCACAGTTGTTCGGTCCAGCTTCTTTCTCAGTTCCAGCTTTTTATTAAGAAAACTTAAGAACAGTAAATAAATAAAAATAAAGTAGCATAGTAGTAGCAGTGCTAGCAGTGCTCGTAGTAGCTAGCACTGCTAGCTCTCGCACGCTCTCCCAGTCATTAAAAGTGAACCAATGCTTGGTAGTACTGACGCGAATCGGTAACAAGTACAAAAAGTACCAATTATTATTATTTTCCTATTGTACTTTTACTTTGTAAAGCACTTTGGTCAACTCTGGTTGTCAAATTGACTTCATATGATCTCACTTGACATTTTAGCATGTAGAAGCTTTAATGACTACATTTCTGGTTGCATTTACTCAAGTGTAAAAGTAATAATTACATATTTTCATTATACTATTGCTCAAACAAATCTAACATACAAGGTGTACAACTGTATCTCAAATGAACAGTGTCTCTTTATCATAGAGTAAATAGCGCTGTTTCTGCTTCTCAATAAGCTTTTTAATGCTTCATGTTTTGTGCTCGTTCACAGGATTGTCCAAGAGCAGTGTTGTACGGCGGTTCTCGTGGAGAATCTCTGCAACAGCGGCGTAGAGTTGGCTCGCAGGCAAGGAACCTGTGACGCGTCTTCATCCCCGGAATCTCACGTCTCAAAGGTGGTTCCCTCTCCTTACTCACAACCAGAGGACTAAAAAGCACGGATATACTCTTACTCAACAAAAAGTACTATTACTCTGATGTAATTGTACTCCAACAGAAGTAAAAGAACCAGTCACTGTCAATATTTAAAATATTTAGCAAGGTATAATGTGTCACTTTCAGTCTTGTATAAAGTACCTGAAAAGGATACTTGAGTAAAAGTACAAGTATCTTACCAGAACTTTTTGGCATGTGGCGCCACCTACCGCCATCTACCAATCATTGCAGTCAGTAGAGTCTCAGATGCCGAGCAACCCACGGGTTGCCAGTTACGTCAGAAAACAAAACCAAAAGACCTTGGTATTTTGAATTTGAATGTAATAACCTTTTTTGGCCACATTCTTACATATGGCACCTTTAAGTAAAAGTCTTATTAGGTCTAATTATAATGTTATATAATAGACTCTAATTAAGTCTATTATATAACACTATTGCAGTGCCTGTAGGATGTACTGTATGTATTCCTATAGTGGGAGCTGAAGGCCAGTAGGCACTGGTGTGGCTAGCAGTCACAACAGCTCATGCTAATCGAAAATTAAAACATTTGTGTTGGGCCTAATGAGGTTGCACAGTGTTTGTATTATGTTAGCCCTACACTAAAGCTTATCGTTGCTTTGCTAGCTTTCCTTTGAAAACAGGTTCGCCAAGTTAGCCGCAAAGTAGTAGCATGCTAATGCAAAATAAAACAGATTTTCTGATATAAAATGCTCAAGTTAAGCCCTGTGTTTCCCAGTATAGCAGTATCATGTCGCCCATGTGACATTCCCTCACTCCTCACAGGAAGTGATGTGTTATATATAGAGACAGACAGTGGCAGAACAGTAACAACAACAATCACCGAAACTTGCACACTGCAGCTTTAACATCTAATTTCATTTTACAGCAGTGTAAGTAGTGCTTTGATTCATTTAGCTCCAGTCTTTACTGGTCTAAAAGTAAAATGAAAAGTGGATAATTTAGTGAAAATAGTAAAAATAAAACAAATTTAAGTAGCCTATTCAGTTACTCAATCATAGTAACACAAGTATTTGTCATTTTTCACCTCTGTTCACAAATATACAACATCCCAATTGTCGTCTCTTTACTGCGTCCCTGTGTAGATGTGTTGTGACTGCTGTTTGCTCGGTCTGTCATCGGGCCCGGGTTTGAACTGTGACCTTCAGGGTCTGTTGGTGGGGACACAGTGTGCACAAGCAGCTGCGACCTGCTGCAGCCAAAGCACAAAAGCACTGGAACCGACACAGAAATCTAAAGGTAACAAACAAAAAAAACCTTTTGTTTCTTGATTAGCTCGACTCTGTTATCATCTTTGTGACGCTCAAGTCAATCAGAGCAAAGACAATCATTAAATGTGGCCGTTTAAACCCAAACGAGACTCTCGGAGATATGATGTATTTAACAAAGTAGCTTTCGAAGTATCAGAGAGCAGCTGTTTCCATAAAGGAGTGGATTGTATCTGTGGAGCAGATTGTTTCTCACAGGGCCAGACACACAGGAGGTCTGGTGGTGGGCTAAACTGCACAAACGGTGCCAAATGGTGAGTTGTTGTGGCCTCACACTCGCAGCTTTTGTTGCCCAACTGGCTCTAAATGAAAAGCACAAACATGTGGGAGTCAAAGATCTGTTTGTGAAGAAAAGCAAACCATTGTGCTGCTCTTGTAGAGCAAAGGCCAGAGTGATAAGAGAAAACAGAGGCAAAGTGTTTGACCTACGTCCTTTTTTTTTTTTAATGGTGTTTACCGTAAAAAAAGTGGTTTAATGCCTCCACATTTGTCCCATTTGTTCCTACCCCAGGCTTAAACCCTGAAATAATGAAAGATTCTGGCACACAAAAATATAAGACAACAGTCACCAATACATGGCGCAATTCAGGCGAATATGACAAATAGATCTATTTTATTCTCTGTCAGCTAATAGAATTGAATATTATAATGTTCATGGATGTAGAAAGACTCAAAATGGAGCTTGACATTTGAAAGATGAGCCAAAAGCTAAACTGGAAACTGCCTAATACTATAAGGGGGAATATAGTCCTCTATCTGTAACACCAGGTCATAGGTCATGCAATGTGACCTCACAGAGTTCTACACAAATACTTTTCTGACCATTTTTGAATCCCTTTTTACACATTCAATCTTAACATCACAATAAAGACATTCATCATGACATTTCACTGAATTTCAAAGTAAAAGGGCTTGTTTGGATATGGACTGATGTTTACATCACAATAAAATCTAAATAAATATGACTATGTTAATGTTCTTAAATTAAAGAGGTCATATTATGCTTAATCAACTTTTTAATAATTTCTATCCTTATATTTGGGACTCTGGAAAAAAAAAGATGACTCACACAATGTTGACTTCCCCACTCATTAGGACTCCACAATGCGCTAAATTCCTGGAATTGTTGTCTCGCGGAGCTCCGCTTTGTCCGTAAACAGTATCCAAAAACCGGAAAATGTCCGCGAAATGTTCTGTTCTTGGCTCCACAGTGAAGCACAGAGTTCTACACAAACTTCCAGCCTCAGAGGATTTATCTGTCCAGTGGATACATGTTATATATGACAGCAATGTGCCTGCTAGAGCCTGCAAATGATCACTTTTCCAAATGCTAACTGCTGTTAGCTCCCAGTAGCCTCTGTGGCTGATGTCATTTCCTGTCCCTTAAGATTCATTTTACTTAATGTTTTACTTAATTTTGACTGCAATACATTTCAAAGTTGTGATAATTACAAACCAATTTCTTTATTTTTATTATTACTTTACTTTTATTATTTAAATATTGCGAGCAACTGTATAAAATATAAAGTGGAGGGCCACATGTCATATATTGCTGGGCCTGCATGTGGCCCATGGGCCGCCAGTTTGACATCTCTGGGGTAGATAAACAGTCACAGGACAGAAATTCCACATCATGGTACCAGGACCTGAGTAATTCTAGGTTCTGTAGCTATAGCAACACAATAGCTTATGAAGTTAAGTAAGTTAAACTTTAATTTATAGTCTATAGAAACTTGCTGAACCTACGGATATTAAAATGTGGACCTGAGCACTCTGAAATGTGTGTTTAAATTAAAAGATTACATTCTGCCAACACCCATAGAGAGTCAATATCAACTCAGAGGAAATTAAATGTTTCCTCTGAGAACAAATAATAAAGTATTATATAGTATTATAAGTAAAGTAAGTAAAAATAATAAAACGCTGGATATAAGTTAAGGGTGTGCGTCTGTGGAATAGCTGCACGGAGGAATTCAAATGAAGTTCTTCACTTTTGTCCCCAAGGGTCGTCAAGTAAAAAACATACAATAAATAAACTGAAAAAATACAGTAGAGTTCACTCAACAAAGAGTCTAATATCATCTGCTGTTAAAATGTGTCAAGGAAAGAAAAGCAGAAGCAGAATGTGTGGATTCGGGGCTCAACAAATGTAACAGCAGCAGATGGAACAAAGGGTTTGACACTGATGTGACCTCTAGGTGACTTTGTCTTCCTTCAGCCGGGGGGGAAATAATTCCCATATGGTTTTGTAAACTCTCTCATTTTCTTCTCCGTGCTGTTTTCAGACTCCTCCTGCTCTCGGCTGCACGCCAACAACGGCACATGTGTCTGCCAAGAGGGTTTCCAACTGCAGAGTGATGGAGTGACATGTGAAGGTAAGTCACAACCACCACAGTGTTTGCATGACGGTGTCAGTTCACCTTCAAAAAAGCAAAAAAATCGACTTTATCTCTCTTTCAGATATAAATGAGTGTCTGGCGCGCAGCCACAACTGCATGTCGGGTCAAACGTGCATCAACACAGAAGGCTCCTTTCGCTGTCAGAGGCAAACTGGCTGTGGTACCGGGTATGAACTCAAGGACAACAACAGCTGTGAAGGTGACAAGACAGTTGCACTGTTTTTACAGGACAAACAAGCCAGAGAAAAATATTTCTCCATTTATTACAGTCAGCAATTTTACCAGTAATTCTTATTCACTGAGCCTTTAGTAGTGGCAGCTCTAGTATGTTCACATTACTGACTGTCGTGTAGCAGATCTGTTGTACGCACCGTGTCTTTATGCTGCCATCTCCTTGGTTGTCACAGACCTGGACGAGTGTGCTTTGGGAACCCACAACTGCGGTCCACAGTTTTCGTGCACCAACACAGCCGGCTCGTTCCGCTGCCGCCCTAAAGATAAGTGCTCCGTAGGTTTGATTCAGGACGCTGCCGGCACCTGCATCGGTGAGTTCAACTGGTAAAATAAAAAAAAAATACTAAGGCGTCCCATGTCCTATGTTGTGGAAATTCTCTCTGCTGCTGGTGAAGAATGAAATAGAGACTTCTGTTGGCTCGACAAGGATTCATTCTCTTTGCAAAGAAAAGGTCAATCCACACACGAGTATTCGTAGCTGAAGAAAGACCCAGAGCATTGTGAGACCTAAACACTTATACCTGAGGTAACATCCCTTTCAGATCCCTTTGTCTGTTGAAGGGGTCTGCCCTTCAAGGCCGTGCTTTTGCACCCCTTTGTCTACTGCATACTGGTATCGGGGCCGACTCCCTGCAGGATGTTGCATTTAGGTGCAAGTTGAGTCAAGACATCCTAATTTGAATACACAAAAGGACCTGGTATCTTGTGTTAGGAACCACACTTTAATGATGTCATTGTCATATGGAGCAAAAAAAACAGAAAATATTCACATTTAAGAAGCCGAAAATCTGAAAACTTGTTGAAACTTTTTTAAAAAGACTCATGTTTTGAGTGTTCAATGCTTGAAGAATAGTGTGTTTTGTGTGTGTGTGTAATATTAGATATAAATGAGTGTGTGGCCAAAGACAGTCCATGCCCGTCTGGCAACACATGTATCAACATGGTGGGCTCCTATGTCTGTCGTCGGAACATCGTCACCTGTGGAAGAGGCTATCATCTAACTGAGGAGGGCACACGCTGTGAAGGTAGGTACTGATACAACCGCTTTGTTGCGCTTTTAGATATTATTGTGTCCGAGATGTTACACTACTACTTGTACTACTGTACATAATGCATATGCAAGTTTCTACACTGATTCTACTTCCACTTCAATCCTCTCGACCTCAGACATCGATGAGTGTCGCACTGGCAACGTGTGCGTCGGCCATAGCTGCACGAACCTTGTGGGAACGTACCGCTGTGAGTGCAGACATGGCTACACCTTTAACACCATCAGCAGACTGTGTGAAGGTAAAGTTTTTCTATCTATCTATCTATCTATCTATCTATCTATCTATCTATCTATCTATCTATCTATCTATCTATCTATCTATCTATCTATCTATCTATCTATCTATCTATCTATCTATCTATCTATCTATCTATCTATCTATCTATCTATCTATCTATCTATCTATCTATGACCATAGGTGTGAGTGTGTGAGTGAATGGTTCTTTGTATCTATGTGGCCCTGTGATGGACTGGCAACCTGTCCATTGGGGGTACCCCACCTACCTACCTATGCAACTTCAAGTGACGACATCGATTCTTGTATATATTCATTTAATTTCAGTGTTTCATCACTTGTCCTCTGTGCTCTGTAGACATTAATGAATGCAGGGAGCATTATGTCGAGCGACTGTGTGCCCACAAGTGTGAGAACACAGAGGGCTCCTACCATTGCAGCTGCACCACTGGCTTCAAACTGTCCCACGATGGCAAGAGCTGCGAGGGTAAGCCCCAAATTTCTTTTCATTTTTTTTTTACTCTCAAGTTAGGAAAATGTTTTGCCACTTTTATGTGTATGTGTTGTACTGTAACTGGCAGCCTGTCTTGACCATGTCTCTATTTATAATAGAGATTTCAATGTTTACCTTTAACACCGAGCGTATAGCCGACGACATGTTTCTGGTAACCAACGATTTCGGAGAGAGTGGGAAAAACGCCTGTACACCTGTTTTTAGTGGCTCTGTGTGTCTCTCTGTGCTTCCACACTTGCACTTGCCAATATGACCAACAGAGGCCGCCAGAGGCTTGTTGCGTAAATGGGGTGAAGTCTGCCGTCTCTAATTGCCTTGTTTACCTTTTTTTTGGCCTGTTTTTTCACATTGAGAGACAGACTCAAAAAATGTTATTGTAAATATTTTATACTGCTTTAAAATTTAATAAACAAAATATATCGATTGTGTACAACTGCAGTGTTTCTTTTTCATTTTAAATAGTTAAAGGTGCCATATGTAAGAATGTGGCCAAAAACGGCTACTACATTCTTTTAGGTTTCGTTTTCTGACGTAACTGGCAACCCGTGGTTGCTCGCTAGCTGAGACTTTACTGACTGCAATGATTGGTAGACAGCGTTAGGTGGCGCCACATGCCAAAACATGATTTCAAAACATAAACATGATTTGCAGTCTGCAAAATATTTTTTCTAATGCAAATATTTTGGCTGTACTGTTGTTGTTGGTGAGTTCAGTTTGTTATATGAACATTATTCCTGAGTCTCTGTGACATATTAGGAGGATTTTATGGCCAGTTGCTTTAGATTTATTACATAATGCACCTTTAAAACAGTATTTTAATATTAGCGGTAAATTGTAAATAACTGCCAGATATTGGAAGTTATTCTGGAAAAATGGTCAAAAGTTAGTTACAGGACATTTTCCAGTTTATGAAAAAAACTCATATTTTTAGGGTTAGGTGTTACAGGGTTAAGGGACTTCCCGGTAAAGGTTGAATAATTCATGAAAATAAAGATTTAAAGTAATAATACCATGACAGCAAGCTGTGAACAAACGTCGCTGTACTTTTGTGCTGACAGACATAAACGAGTGTGAGCAGAGCCCTTGTAACCAGGAATGCGCCAACGTCTACGGCTCCTACCAGTGCTACTGTCGCCGTGGTTACCAGCTGAGTGACATCGATGGGATAACGTGTGACGGTACTGTTTTGTCTTCATCAGAAAAGATGTTGTTCTTATATACTTATATACTGTAAGTAAAAAACCAAACTATTTTAATTTTAAAACAACTACACACTGATACAATCTTACTGTAATGTATATCTCTTAATAAACCCTCCTACATGTTACACACTGAACCTTTAATACGTAAAGACACAGGTATCACATACTGTACATATATGATATGATACTCACCAACTCTTTTTTTTCTTTTTTGTCAGATATTGATGAGTGTGCGCTGCTTGCTGGAGGTCACGTGTGTTCCTACAGCTGCGAGAACTCCCCAGGAAGTTTCTCCTGTACTTGCCCTCCCACTGGATATATACTTGGCCCCAGTGGACGCCTGTGTCAAGGTCAGCTGCCACACAGAATTCACTCCCTTTTTACAGCTTTCTTCAATGCAAAATGCACATTTAATTATAGAGAAGCTTGTCTAGTGTTTTCATTCTACAAAGCTACATGTTATTTTGATTTAATGTTTTGATTCTGTTTCTTCCTGTCTGTTTTTGTTATTTTCATATTCATTTTGCATCATAAATGTTTTTGTGTGTGTGTGTGAACGATATATTAAAAAACACTTTTACTTTGGAATGTTGTGCAATATCATCCTAAATATTTTTTATCATGATGGATTATCATTATATCATTTTATTTTATATTCACTTGACGGCCCCTCCTGACCAGACTAGAAGTTCACTGGCATTAGGTAAATTTGAGTTTTAGGCTCCTGCTTTAAGACCTTTAATTGATGTTACGCACACACCAAATGAAATGCAAATAAGTTGTTGTTTTGATTAACTGTAGAGCTTTTTTCCCCCTCCTGTGTTTACAGACATTGACGAATGTGCAAGCGGGACCCACACCTGCTCTGCATCTGAGAGCTGCTTCAACGTCCAGGGAGGATTCCGCTGTCTGTCCTTCCTGTGTCCTCCAAACTTTCGACAAGTATCGCAGGGGTAAGCGCTGAAGACTGCTGGGTTATGAAATGGTTCACTGTCCCCTGAGCTGTGCATGATGCATTTCACTCATCTTTAGTTCATCTTTTGAAGCTCCACCCTGTCTCATTTGACACTACATTCATTTATCTTTTTATTTTTGTTTTGGCTCGCTATTGACATCTATTCTCCAGATTTCTTCTATTCCGTTTCCTCTTTTGTCACATCTCTTTCTGGCCACGTGTTCTCCCTCCTCCGTCCAGTGAGCCCCTCATATTATTTTTTTACCTTTCAGCCGTTGCGAGCGCGTGACTTGTGAGTTCGCGCGGGATCCTGCGTCGTGCCGCTCACTTCCGCTGAGAATCTCCTTCTATAACATCAGCTTCCCCACTGACACTCCGGTCCCCGCTGACATTTTCCGAATGGGACCCGCCAATTCCATCCAGGGAGATGAGATGCTGTTCAACGTGACGTCGGGAGACGAAGAGGGTTTCTTTACCGTGCAGCAGCAGATCCACGGAGGAGTGATTACCCTTCACCGTGTCCTGTCTGAGCCTCGGGATTTCCTTCTGACCGTGGAGATGAGGCTGATTCGTTACGGAACCGCACACCTGTACATGGCCAAGATTGCTGTGTTTGTCACACATGAGCAACCCATGCGAACCTCCAGGAAACCTCCACATTTGAAGTCTAGTCTTTAAAATGTGAACGTAAATGCACACTAAAAGTAGTATCCATCTGGATAAAAGTGATCCAGATGGAAATATATCGATTATTTAGAGCGGGAAAAGCATTTGTGCTGAACAAAACCCAGATTTTCCCTTTAAGATATTAGAAATATACAGAGCCCCAGACATGACATGGGGCAAAAAACAATTAATTTGTGGCCACAAAATACTAATTAGTTTGTATGAAATAGGTAAAATGTGAATTAGTATTTCGTGGGCCACAAATTAATATTTCATGCTCACGTTTTACCTATTTCGTGTGAAGAAATTAGTATTTCGTGGCCACAAATTAGTATTTCATGCGCACGTTTTACCAATTTAGTGTGAATAAATTAATATGTGAAGTAATTTGTATTTTGTGGGAAGGAATTAGTATTTTGTGGCCACAAATTATTATTTCATGCACAAGTTTTATGTCTATTGTGGGACGGAATTAGTATTTTGTGGGATATTTTTTTCCCATTTCATGTCTGGGGCTCCGTAGAAATTCACTTCCACAAGATGACAAATAACACTGTCATACATGTATGACAACAACAAGGTGATATAATTAAATGCAGTTGTTATGACTGCTCTTGATGCCGTTATGTTATTTATTCCAGGATATAGTATAGCTGCAGGAATATTAGGACATTCCTCTCACCACTAGATGGGGCTCATTCGCTGTCGAAGATCTACAGTGTTTTTGACACGATTGCCCTCATACTGTATGCATTAACTGCCTAGTCTACCTCATGCCTCTGTTGCAGCTCCCATTTATTTGTACTTTCTGTGTGTTTGAGAATAAAAAATTGACAGATTTAAAGAGAAAATGTATTTCACTCTTGACTGTTTAAGCACATACACACACACGAGCACACACACACACATTGGCAGTGGTTTCCGCCACAACTTCTTGTGCTTCCTCCGCTGTGGTCATTTTAATGTAAAAACCTATTTTTCCTATGATCTGCTCCAAGCGGCCTCGCCATACGATCAAACAGGCCTCGCCTCAGCGAACAGCAAGAAAAATAAGCGTGGCACTTATTTATGGGCACGCGAGGCCCAGCCGTGCAGCATGGGCTCTCAATTAGTGGTGGAGCGACATTACAATTCATATGATGGATGATGCTTTTAGTGTTGGTATTGGGTGGTTATCAGTAAATCTTCTGTAAATGATACCAAAGGGCCACTCGCTCTGCTGGTCAGCTGGATAAATGCAACCAGACACATTTTTTTGTTCCCATCCAAGGATTGAGTGAATCGAGCGGATTAAAAATGCAAAGAAGTGTAATTCTCCAGGATAGTTAGATTATATAACCACATCATTTCCTGAAATACTTAGCAAATAATTACATACATGTATAACTAGTGAAATGTGGTGTCATTATTATAATAATAATATCTCAATTTTCCCATTTGCCGGTTGCTGATTTCGTCAAAAATCTTGAAGTTTCCTTCTTCATGCCATTTTAATATGATGTCATTTATGGCCAAGTCATGTGACTCTCATTCTTACTTCTTATCCTCTGCTGGTTTTCTACCAGCAAGTTTCTTCTCGATGACATTTCACTGGACCGGAGTACCACGCAATCATCTCCGTGGCTTTGGCCTCTGGCTCATGGCGAACAACTTGGACTCACCTGCTTGCTGTTAATGACATGGCTGCGCTCTCGCTGCACTTTCTGAGGTTATGTTTGAAAGCTTTACTGTCTTCACATTGGGGAACCCTCGCAACTCTTGATTCCAGGGTTTGGCCTGTTTTTCAGGCATTCGTCACTTGGTTAACCATAGAGGTCTATGGGGCTATTCAGGTGTTGCCAGTTTTTTTTTTTCATGCTCAACTCAACTGTCGAATTTTAGTCAAGCGCTTTTCTCACTCTACTGCTGTTAAGTGTTTAGAAGTGATATACTGTAAATGTAAAATGCGTACAATCGTGACCTTTAGCATTTACAATGGTTACAAGTAAAATGTTGCATGAATGTTATAACGAGAGTTAAAGGTGCATTATGTAATAAATCTAAACCAACGGGCCATAAAATCCTCCTAATATGTCACAGAGACTCAGGAATAATGTTCATATAACAAACTGAACTCACCAACAACAACAACAGTACAGACAAAATATTTGCATTAAAAATAATATTTTGCAGACTGCAAATCATGTTTATGTTTTGAAATCATGTTTTGGCATGTGTCGCCACCTACTGCCGTCTACCAATCATTGCAGTCAGTAGAGTCTCAGCTGCCGAGCAACCACGTGCTGCCGAGCAACCACGTGTTGCTAGTTACGTCAGAAAACGAAACCTAAAAGACCTCAGTATTTTGAATTTGAATGTAGTAACCGTTTTTGGCCACATTCTTACATATGGCACCTTTAGAGGTCCACTGTGTAAGAATTAGTGACATCTAATGGTGAGACTGCAGACTGAACCCCTTTCATTTATTTACAGTATTTTATTGTTCTATATATTTATATCGTTTTATAATGTGGGTTCTGTACAGTGTAATGTGTTTTTTTTTACTAAGTTTATATAGTTTTTTAAAAGCTATTTACAGTATTTTATTGTTCTTTACATTTATATTTCCACATACTTTTTAATTACAAGGTTTTTCCATGTTATTTCATTCATTTCGGAATTTTTTTTTTATTTTGAACTCATACATTTTTCGTTGGTGTCCGATTATTTGTAACATAATGGTGATGAACACTGGTTGGAAGGGCCCCCTGGGAATTTTTACGTAGGGGCCCCTACAGACTCTAGAATCGCCTCTGCTCAGCCCGACTTTTAACGTGCCAAACCATACTGTACCGAACCGTATTGCATCATGAGGGAAACCGCGGCTATGGCGCTGCAAGATGGCCGTCTCCGTAAAGCTATAGGCTCTTTCCTTGTTATTCGGAGACTATGAAAACCAACGCGATTACCAATATATCCTCCTAAATGTTACACACTGGACCTTTAATGGATAAGAAGGAAACTGAACTTGCACTGGGTGTTACAACAAAACTGTCCCTCCACGTGTTTCATTTGTTACATTTTATGTCTTAATACAATCAAATGTCCAACGCCTTTTAATGCCTGTATGCCTCTATTTTGGGAAAATGTCTGATTCACGATTTCTTCCCCTCTTTTTATGACGATCGTCTGTCCCTTGCAGATCCAGACAGGACGCGTCAGTCGGTCTGCGTTGTGTCAAAACCTGCGACCCCGGGAGCAGCGACTGTGCCCAGGATCCTATCCATCTCATCACCTACAGCGCCCTCACGCTGCCTTACTTCAGAGACTTCACTGGACCGGAGGGTAACAACAAAATGGCCATGAAATAAAATACATCAGCCCTCCCGGTGGCTTTGCACGATGAAGTCTTGGACGTTTAAAGTAGCATATGATTATATGCATATGCCTTTTGTGTCTGACCTGCCAGCATGATTGGGTTCAAGTGTTTGTATCATGTTACTCCATTCAGTAGCTTGCAAAAGCAAATTCTAAAATTATTTGCAGCCTTATGGAAGTAAAACTTTCCACCCACCAACCTGCCATAGCTCATCAGATTCAATTACATATTTCAAACCCGCAGAACAATTGTTTAATTGTAGCACAAATAGTGGATTTGATTTGAAGAACTGGATTCAGTTTGTGGTTTCGCCTCTATCAGACTAATAAAAGCTTTAAACCAATTTGTTCAACAGAAATAATTTTCCTGCGGACATCTGTGGCAGCTTATCCTGCTCCTACCACTGGTGCAAGTGATGTTTTCTTTGAGATCACGGAGGGAGATGAACTCTACTTTGAAGTGGTGAAGCGCTACCACCAGGACATGATCATGGGTAAGAGGGAAACTATTTTAAAGGATATGCTCATGTTTCATTTACCTGATGTATGTTTTTGACCGGATTTGCGTCACCAATCCTAATCTGTGTCCTCTTCCAGGTGTGGTTCGGCAGGTGAAACCCATCATCGGCCCCACAGACCTTGTGTTGAGAGTGACCATGAATTACTTCAAGTCAGGAGTCTTATCCCATCGAAATATTGTTGTCATGCAAATTTTCATCTCTGAGTTCTGGTTCTGAGCTGAGCTAAGGGAAGTGCGACATCAGTACTACAACAAGCAACTTTGCTATAATACGATTTAAATAATAATGTTTGATGGTTTACAAATACCACGTTTATTGTGCTGAATCTATTAATTACAGTTGCAGTTTGTCCATTAACCCATCGAAAACAGCAACACGATACCTTGCGTGCCTTGAAAAGAGAGAAATTAAATATAACAATAGATTTACAGGGTAATAACCAGCTGCTGTCTCTTTAACCACTGTCCTTCACTTTTAAAGGTCCAGTGTGTAAGACTGAGTGACAATTGACCCTTTTTTTTTTAACCTTATTTTAACCATAAAAGGGCCAGAAAATGTCCTGTGAATTTTTTCCAGAATAACTTTAATATCTGGTTATTTACAACATATTGCATGTTAAAATTGTGTATTAATAATCTAAAATGAAGAAAAACAAAAAGTTGTATTTAAAAAAACATAACAAAACAAAAAAAACACTGTAGTTAAAAACAGTATAACTATATTTAAAATAAAACACTTGGAGTTTTTGTCGCTATGTCCAAAAACAAGCCAAAATTGGAAACGTATGTACAGGAAATTACCGTAATAACCACACAACGTTATTACGGTTACCGTTGGAATTTTTCCGATATCACAATCCTCCCCTCACGCGCAATTATGCAAGTGCTTTAGGGAACTACGGTGGCTTTTGCATCCCAGAAAAGAAGTAAAAAAAAAAAAAGTAATTCCCTTTTTTGTACTAAACTTCTTCGTTTTAATGCAAAAACCGCAATTCAAAATTTGAATTTCCGCCGCACCGATGATGCGTCCTATTCTCTGTGTTCAGACTTGTACTGCCACCTGATGGTAAAGTGAGATACTACAGGACCCCTGACATATGCATACACCAGGGTCCACGATATGCAACACATACGGCATGTGCGTGGAAGTATACCAGGGCCTTAAAGCTACACTTTATACACTTAAAAAACATAACATATAAATAAGTTTCTGCGAATAAACAACTTTAAATGTTACGCACTGGAACTTTAATATGAATTCCGACGTTGTTGTCATGCACGGCCTGTTACTGTTTGACGTTCGCCCCGTCTTATTTGTTACGACTGACCAAATGTTGAGCGTGCATCGTGTGATAATAAAACCATTCACCTACGTACGGACTTGCTGTCAACATTGACTGTGTTTTGCACCACGAGGCTGTGCCACCGCCATCTGTGAACAATAAAGTCATGTTTTGTGTTGCATAAAGTGCCAACGCTGCAGACTACACCAGTTTAGTTATTCTGAGGTTGACAGAATAACTAAAATCTAATGGGATGTCCAGTTCTTTCCTGTAACTCAACTCTTTCGGGTTCCTCGTCACAGCGCACCACTTCCAGTTGGTGAGGAGATTTCCAGTTATTCTGCTCAAAAGAATGAATAATGGGAATCCTATAATGGGAATGTTTGGTTTCTGGAATACCCGCCTTACGGCTGACAAATTGCTTGAGATGGATACCTCTTACATTTATAATCTACCCTCTTCCATGTTGATCTGCCTTTCACCGCTGCTGTGCCGTGCCTGGCCAGTGAAAACACAGGGGACAAGTTTACAGGGGAAAATATTGAAATCGAAAAATTCACCACTCGACATGGAAATCTGAGCGGATTGGTCCTGTGGCTTCTTTGATGCAGCTGCAACAATTCCACCACAACTTGCCCGCATGGATCGACAATTCCAACCTTGTGAAACATCGTTTCAGGCGAGCTGATTGAAGAAGCAGCTGCAGCTCCATCGTACAAAGCTTCCATCTCAGAAATGAGTGGGTGTAAAACTGTGGAGCGTATAAATATAGTAATGATGATGATGTTTTAACCAGTGATGATAATGTTGGATGATAAAAGGATGGATATGGTATTTTTTCTTCTGAGTGTTGATATAGTCCTAGTTTATGCAGTTCAGGTTTCAGCTTGTATTATATGTGATATCATTTCATCACATGACTAATACATGGAGGTGGACGCTGTCAATCACCCTAAGCATCCATCCATCCATCCATCCATCTTCTACTGCTTTATTCTCCACATAAGGGATGCTGGTGCCAATCTCAGATTTTAGGCAAATTGACTGTAGGTGTGATTGTGAGAGTAGATGTCTCTATGTGTTCCTATGATGGACTGGCGACCTGACTGTCTTTTGCCTCTAAAATCAGCTGTTCTGGGTGTTCACTATGGAGCTGGTGTTTGAATGTAAGATAAATACAGGATTAGTGAACAAAGTTTTGAGCACAACTGTTTTTTTGGGACCACATTACCCCCAAAATAGGTAACTTTATCATCTTCTTGCTACTTACAGTTCAGTGTGTCTCCATCCTCAGCACAAGATGCAGACACAAAAGAGCCATACCTAAAAATGATGGACGTAGGGAAGTATGAAGAGAGGATAAGTGAAGGCAATTGAAATAATTTTGGACCGAAATACTTTTCTTGACTCACTTATTCCCAAAATGAGTAACTTCATCCCATTCCTTCCTTCTTTTAGCGGTAGCTGCGGTGATTCTTCTCCATCCGAGGCTTTTTATCTCCGTGAAAACAGCAGCACATGCTCTGACTCCACCCTCGTCCCGGATTGAAACCAATAACATGGCGCAGATTGCGCCGGATGTCCCACCCCCAGTCCCCCACACTCAATGAGGACAGCTAAACATGGCGGCTCTCATCAACAGCAACCTGGACATGTCGGCGTCTATCGCTGGCGTTTTGAATGAAAACCCCCGCCCCGAGCACCTGCAGGCTCTGAAAACATTTACGACTGCGTTACGGGACAAGGACTACAGGTGCGGACACAGCGTCATTTACCGCAGTCTTTCACGGAAACTGTAGTTGTTAGCTTGTTGGCTAAACTAGCATGAAGTGCAACCACCGTTAACTACGCACTGTCACGCCGCGGTCATTGTTTACCGTTATTCAGTGATTCCTATTTATACATACAATTCTTAAACCGAAATGTTTTGTATCAACACATATAGTTTTGTAACTTTATTCCGTGACGTGGCTGTAACGAGGCTGCTCTTACATATTAAATGTCCATATTTACATTCACAGGGTACATTTTGCTAAGTCATAGCACAAAAAAAGCACAGGTGGAACCAACATCAATTAATGATGCTCCTGTCACTGCTATTACTGAAAACAGCACTATTTTTTTAAATGTAACTTTTGTATGATAACTATTCTACTTATTTATAATGTAGTATCCAGCTTGGTAATAGTCTGGAGATAATATCACATGTTATTTCCAAAGTAATAATATCTAGGTAATAGCTTGGTAATGAAATGTAGCTACTATTGGCTGATTGGCTGCCATCAGAGTGATAGCTTTAAATGAAAATGCTCGTATTTACACATCATGACATTGAAATTCGTCCTCTAATACTCTTATGTCCCACACATTTCTCATTGTTTCTGGGATAATTCTGGGATAAGTGAACTTTGTATATGTTAATTTCCTGATATACCCCTGTATTTGCCATATTCCCAACAGTGTCTGTGACCAACCTTTTGTTCTTGTTGTTGTGTATATATAACCATATTGTTGTTGTACTGTTACTGATGTTGTGTGGACTCAGCTAATCGATTAATTGTGAAAATAATATTTTGTTGCAGTCCTACTGATAACTGTGGTTTGACTATCAGTTTAGAAAGTATTGCACAGAATGATAATTGTTGTCTTTTTGTTGGTCATCTTGTGTGTTGTCAGGGAGGCTGTGGAGGAGCAGGTGTTCTCTCAGCTGCTGCAGGTCCTGACCAGGCTCAGTGATGAGCTGCAGGCTGCCAGAGGACCCGACGAGGACCTGCATTCTGTGAACCTGCAACTGCAGCTGGCTGCTGAATGCTTCAGAGCACAGAGGAACTCCTGTGTTCAGAGCACACGCAACCAGAGCCTGCTCAGGTGACCACAGATACTGGTATCCAGCTGCAGGGTTGTCTTTCAGCTGTACAGTCTTTCCAAAAATTCACTGTAGAAATGTTTTCGATTTGTTTCACACAGTCTCAGCAAGATAAACATTCCTCTTTTTTTTTTTTTTTTTTTACAGTGCTATTGTATAACATTGCATTATATGTATTGACCTTTTTTATGCCAACCTGTCGATCACTTATCTGACCAAAGAAATAAGCAAAGAAGCAAATAAATATAGACTTAACTCAAAATGATCAAATTCTCTCATATAGGAATCTTGGTTACCTTGATGTGTCAGTTACACTTCTGAGTTTCCTTCACACCGCAAGTTTGGAAAGCAGAGATGGCATATTTGAAAGTAAGTCCTAAGTTTGGAAGTTATCGATCCGAAGAAAAAGAAACATAATCTTGAATAAACAATATTAATATTAACTTGTTTATTTGAATTTTCCCATGTTGTCCAGCTCTGCGTTGTGGGATCCAGTTCCTTGGTAATTTAGCTGTGGGAAACCAAATGTGTAAAGATGACATTTGGCAGCTGAGCTTTCCAGATCTTCTCCTGTAAGTTGTGTGAGACAGAAAACCAACACTATTTCACACAGCAATGACAGAAATTAGAATTATAAAGCCATTGTGATTTCATTCTTGATTAATAATTTTTACTTTTGTAATAAGTGAAGTCAAACATGTGTGAGCAGGCACCTGCTCAGTGTGGATGATGAGAAGACAGTGAACTACACCTCTATGGTTCTCCACACATGTCTGGATGAAGCCAAGGTGGAAGAGCTTTCTGAGTCCGAGAACATTCCGCTGGCTCTCAGAGTGATGGAGCTCTGCAGAACTCAGCCTGACCTGGATTGGACGTAAGTGTGTATGTGTATAAAGCTGTTATTAGTTTATTTAAAGAGTTATAACTTCTGTTTATTTTCTATCACTAGGTGAGTGTTAATGTGGTATTTATATGAATTTACAGGGTTATCATTGCAACTCAACATTTCCTCAAATCTTCAACTCTCGTGGAGAACATGTACTCAAGGATGTCTCACCATGAAAGGTACATTACTTTTACTACAGTTGCATACAGCAGCAGGAAGATGAAGATATTTATCACTGAAACTGACGTGCTAAGAGACAGTCTTTTTATTTCTCTACTAGAGAACGTTTCTGAATCCAGATCTGTGATGTTAGTGGTTTCTGTTTCTGCAAAATAACCAGTGAAAAAGGCAAAAAATGTCACTATCAGAAGCTCAAAAATGTGCCCAATGCATGTGTCTTGCATATTTGTGATTTTCAGGGTTACATTGCTAGAGCTGCTCTTTGCTCAGCTAAGAGAGGAAGACCCAGAGGAGTGTGGAATCCCACCCAATGTGGCTCGTTTTCTGGCAAATTGCTTCAAAGACGGCTGTGGAGCTGTGCTTACACTTGCCACTGGTTCTACTTCAAGTGAAGAGGTACAGGAAGTCATTCAAACAGGTTTACTGTCTGATTTAAAGGTCCAGTGTGAAAGAATTTATGAAATCTGAATGTAGAGACTGCACAGAGAACTCCTCCACTCACACCATCAGGAGACTATGGCATGGCAAACCAGTACTCTTTCTTTGTTGTTATTTTTTGGGTAAATGTGGGTGGAGTAATTCTTTCTTTGTAGAGCTTCTGCTCTAAAATATTTTGGCACATGGTGGAGCTCTAAAATGCCTGTAAAAGGCTTGAACTCTTCTAATTATTACACACTGGACTTTTACAGTATGTTAAGCACGATATATATATATATATATATATATATATATATATTGTTTTTTTTAATATAGCTAATGTTCTTGCTTTTTCATAGGTCATAGACAAACATCCACTAGCAAAGAGCATGCTTTCTAAACAGCATTATATTGCTCATGCTTTCTTTTTTGAATGACACCTGCTGGTTGTAATCCCCTGAAGGTCCTGCAGGAGGCACTGACGGTGATCAGTCTGCTGGATGTTTTGTGTGAGATGACTTCAGACCACAGGCAGTTCATGTTCCTACAGGACCACCCCGACCTTCTAGTGTCCACCGTTGGTAAATGAAAACGCACTCACCGACTCTCCAGATTCTCATTAAATCATACAGTGAACAAACACACATAAGCTCATATTTTACCTTTGGCAATTTAAGTGTCTTTTCCACCATTTCCTCACCCTCTGCTTTCCCCCCAAGAGCTCCTTCAGCAGGTGCACGCCGTAGGGAAGGCCAGTAAGAATATTTTCAGCTCTGCTCAGAACTTCTCCTCCTTAAGTGGCGATGGAGACTCTTCCTCACATTCCCCCGTTGTCAGCTTCAAGGCCCACCTCGTCCGGCTGATAGGAAACCTCTGTCACAGCAACACTAACAACCAGAACAAGGTATGTTGAATTGACCGATTGACAAAAATGCAAATGTATAGATCAAGTCATTATTTATACAACTCAGTTGTAAAATGATAGGGTAATATGAGAAGTTGCAAATGAATATGCTTAAGTTGAACATAGCCATATCGAATCCATACTGCTCTCAGGAGGCACAGTTTCTCATTATACGGTATAAACCAGGGTTTTCTGACACTTTATAGATTATACTCAGTAATTTAGTAATGAGGCAGTTTTCAGTTTAAGATGTATTATAACTCTGACAGGAAGGATTTATTTGACAGAACTTAATTATATATATATAGGTCCTTAAGAGTAATTTCTTCATTAAAGCACAATTATCATGAAGACAATAAGAGGTCAGGGAGGCCCTCCTGGTATTGCTTTGACGGAAGTACGTACCTCTGCACTAAACAAGAAGAACTCTTGACGAGCACAGACGTCTGACAAGGCCAACACCCTGAATCACCATTTTAAATGTAGGGGAAAAAAATCTTGGATCCGCCTGTTTATCCGGATCCACTCCAGAATTCAATGGTCACGCTCCACCCATCATCCAACTGCATTTCGTAGAAATCCATTTGGTTTTTGACAAATCCTTCAGACAGACAGACGGACTGCAATGAAAACATAATCTCCTTGGTGGAGGTAATAATAATCTTTTTCAGAGTGCAGGTTCTAGTAATGTACTGTTGTATCAAACCACGTTATTTCCCTAGGGCTGAGAATAAGCGAGGAGTGCACAAAGTGTATATCTAATGGAGCGTGAGGCCGAGTGTTCTTGCGACTGCAAGCTTACGAGTTCTTTCAACACAACAGCTTGGTTTTGCGCTGAAATATGAAACATTCCCTCCGTCATGATTTTATCACGTTGTCTCCATCTGTCAGCGTCTCACTATTAACATAAAAAAAGAGATAAATAATGATGTGGATGGGGAGGAGTTGGCCTCTATCTATGGCCCATTATAGACTCAGTCCTACTTAATAGAAACAGATTTGTGGAATGCTTGTGGGATGGCCACCCTCAGTTGGCCTCTCTATAATATTTATGGATGCTGATCTGTGGTCTGTCAGTGGTCAGAAATCGCCCCATATCTGTTTTCACTAAGATCTCTTCCAGTAAACCAAATGTCATTCTCTTCACCTTTGGGAGAAATTCAAGATGTGCATGCAAAGCACTGAACTACATGCACTGAGTGGAAGTCAGGGCCCAGTCACTTGTCATTCATCTCTTCATGAATTTGGACATAATACTGAAAGAACAACTTCAGACGATCTCTCAAAGTGGCTTCGATAGTCAGTAACTCCATTTTCTAAAGCTCAGCAGCTTGGTGGTGCTCTGGAGCTCCTACAGGTGCATTTGAAAGTTAACCACCATGGTGAGAGGAGGGCAATAGTAATCAAAGACGGCAACAAATTAAGCTGATAGGATGAAACAAAATGACACAGAGCAGAGCACCGTGTTGTGACAGTCACAGACTCGAACCCACAACCACACTGTTGCTTTAGTGTGGACGTGAGGCTCAGCTGAGGACAGGGAGACTTGGGTTGAATGCATTTCCTTCCATAATGAGCTTGCCCATTGTTTTTTCTTCAAACAACGATTGCTGGTGAGACCAAATGCTCCATTTACTGAAATGTTACTATGGGAGATTTAAAGGGTACTGATGAGACCTCTGCTCTTTTATTTTTCTGTCATTATTTTTCTTTGTTTTGTCAGACCACAGGAAGCAGCGAAAGCAAAAAGCTATCGCTGCATTTGATACTTTTTGACTGTTGCGTTGAAAAAAGTCTCAAAATGTAGACTTTTAGGATATTTACTTTGGGTCATTGGATTCAAATACTATAATGAGTTTTTATTAAGCCAGTACAGATAGATGTTTAGATAGATCGACAGTCAGTCAGTCAGAAACTTTATTTATGCCAAAACTGAGCCATTTTTCAAAATGTCACCACTTCCAGAAGTAATTTCTCTGACGTTTCAATACATTTGTTTTTCTTCAGGTGAGAGAACTGGAGGGCATTCCTCTCATCTTGGACAACTGCAACATAGACAGCAACAACCCGTGTATCCTTTGTGTGATCACGTCTGTGTTCATATGTACGTACTGTAGCTTTAGTGTACCCTCACAGTTTTTCCTTCATGTCATTGTTGTCCTTTTATCTTTCATTGTAACACTTGTTGAATTAGATGTGATCTGTTTGCACAGGGAGTGACTGAATAGGACTCCTGGTAGCGGTTTATTAGGTACACTGACACCATGTCATTCCATCATTCTTATTCCTAGTTCCCAGTAGTTTTAGTTTGCTGAAACATGGGTGCTGTGCCAGGCTGTCTTACCTCTCCAGCAGTCTTCCAAAGCTGGTGCCAGTGTGATTTGAATGTAGCCCTGAAAAAGGCTGCTGGGTGAAACATGTTGGCTCTTCTTAAGTTGAATTAGAAGGCTTTTTAATAACTTCCGTTCTTGTTTTTTTTTTTTCGTTTGAACTGCCTGGATCACCTTCTTGCTCTGAATTACATCTTTTACATTTGCTTCTTATGCACACTCTGCAACCTTAGGTATATGCAAAGCAGCTGCAGTGCAATTAGGCATCACATACAAAGTGAATGAGCAGCTATTTCTGTGAATTTCTGATGTTGCTGTCCTTAATTCAAGGCCTCCAGTCATCAGCCAGTGGTCCATCTTTGCCATCAGGAACCTCCTGGAAAACAACCAGCAGAACCAGCAGCTGGTGGCCGAGCTGGAACGCCGCGGCCCCGCCGACTACTCTGCTCTCAGAGAACTGGGTTTCCTGGTGGAGGAACGAGACGGAAGCTTGCTGCTGAAAACTGTGAGGAAAGACTCATAAGACACCTTGGAGATGCAGCCGGGAGAAAGTGAGATCCTCAACCCACTAGCAGGTTTTCAATTGTTGAGAAGGGAATAAAGTACATGTGCGCCTTCTTGTGTGAACATGTACTCTAATGTTAACACGTACATACAGTATTAAGCTTCGTCTGCAGGTAAATGTCTCTTCCTTTATCAAACAGGGTGGAAAAATGGCCGCTACATCACAAATATAGTAAACTAAGTAATACTTTTTAAATAAGATATATATATAATACTTTTCAACTATTGTAATGTAACTTATGCTGCTCAGATAGACCTATCGGAATACTTGACTCACAAAAGTACAGGCAAACAAAAAACTGGTGCTTTGTGGTTTCATCCAAAAGCAAAGAGCACCACAGTATCTTGGCTTTTCCCTTTTCGGTGCTACCACCGGAGGTTGGTAGTTTAATTCCAGGCCTGTAGTGACTTCTGCAGCAGCTGTGAAACAGAGAAGGACCAAAAAAAACAAAACATGATGTGAAAACATGAAACATCAACCTCCTTACTACCTTACCTTATTAAACTGTGCCGTCTTTGCCAGAGGAACAAACACTTATTTTCCTCTTCCAGATGCTTCAAATATCCTCAGATCTTAGTAATAGTCATTAGTGATATTATAATCTAAGGGCCAAAGTGCAGAATGCAATAACGATTAAACTATGCATGTAATGCACAGTCATTTAAACAACGCTCGGTATAAAGTGTGAGGTAATCACTGTGTCTCTGCTTGCTTTTGCA
The DNA here is from genome assembly GCF_963457635.1 of Microchirus variegatus. NCBI lineage: Eukaryota > Metazoa > Chordata > Actinopteri > Pleuronectiformes > Soleidae > Microchirus > Microchirus variegatus. The sequence goes on from NC_139821.1 coordinate 11,484,473, forward strand.
ACGCTGTTAGTATTAAGGTCTTAAGGCTGTACACTGAGAGGTGTAATGCTGCCGTTATTCCAAGAATGAGTTTTATACTCACCATAGTGAAACTTATCCTTCATCTTCATCACTTCTAACTCTATCCTGCTTCAATCCTGTGTAGATAACTAGCACTGATGGCATGCATCAACAATCACTAACCGTCTTTAAACTCGGCACACTGAGTTTTGACTGCCTCTCTCCTCTTTGAGCATGGTTTATTTATATTTTACTTGAGTGCAAAGACTTTTCTACGATATAGTGTTTACAATCCTTCCTATTTAGCTGTAGCTTTGTGTGTGTGTGTGTGTGTGTGCGTGCTGCTTACTGTAAGTGACCGTGGGTCATTAATCGATAGATGAGAGTATACTAAAAGTGTGCGTCCGGAGAGCGAGTGCATGAATTAATGAGTGAGTGAGTAGTGAACCAGAGCAGAAGCATTAGTCTGCAGAATGACATCCCTCTCTGCTCCTGCTGTCGCTGGATAAGCTGAATAATCCTGACACTTCAACAATGCAGTGCTTTTCAGTCCTGTCCACACCCTGCTCCACCCTGTTTGCTCTGCCTCTGATTTTTAATGACAAAATGTATTGAAACAATCGACTCGACTCTCCCCTCAATCCGCCGGCATAGTGGAGGGAGCTTATGGGGTTCCGGTCCCTAGGATTTCAGGCGGCTAACAAAACAGCTGTTACTCGCGCTCGACTGGCCAGCTGCAATGCTTTTCAGGCCCACAGGAAAGAGGCTGTGTGAGTCAGCCGTGCTGAATGAGGTGGCATGACCACGGTCGTCTGTTCACCTCCTAACACATTAGCACCACAGCAGTGGAGATTATAAATTCTTGTTTCCCACATCAGCGTTTTATTCTTTAGTTCTTGTCTTTGTGCCTTCTGGTTTGATAAATTACCATTTAAAGCAAAAATACTTCTTCAGGGTAAAAAAAAACGAAGAGTCATTTTCAAGTTTCAGTCAAATGATCTGTTTATTTAATGCCTAATAAAGAATTGTATGTGACAAACAGTTTTTTTTGTAATGATTTTAATGAAGCCAATAAAGGCCAGATTTGACATAAAATTCAAGAGGCATGAAAAGGATACTCAGATTTTATTGATAAAAAAAAAGAAAAACAAAATTGTCCATGTCTGTGAGTGATGCAGACTTTGTTAAAGCCGCACAACAATTAACTTTGATAATTAGCTGTATTTCATCTAATAGCTACACTTTTTGGAAGCATCGAGTTGCTCCGTGTTACTCAAAGAACAATTAAAACAAATGGAAACACTGAAATCTCAATTATCTAAATTCCAATGTACTATTTTCTCATTCAACTGCGTCCACCAGATCACCTGATTCCCACTGAGTTTGTGAAAGATCAGACTGAAATGGACAATCTGGGCTACTTGGATAGAACACAATGAGTATTTACACGTTTTTGAGCAAAGACATACATTCCAAATAATTTATAGCTCTCAAATCTGCATACAATGACATAAGAAAACACTGGTAAATAATTGCGACTTTGTTTCCCACCTATAAATGACATAAAGTGCCACGTTCCTCATATAAAAATATACTCTTCAAATTGTTTTGTAAGTTATATAAAGCCTAAATAAACATTTCTGAATACATTAAGGGTGCTTTCCAAAAATAACTTTAAAGGCCTTTGATGCTCTCGTACCCCTTTCAGTGTGGTTATGGCACATGCCATCCACCCAGGCAGGCCTAAACCGCGCTGGAAGGCCTTGTGTAAGCAGAGGCCACGCTGTGGAATTCCACGTCTCCGCCGTTCGTGGGAATGTTGGATGCATCTGAACCTGATTGCACCTCTATGGAGTTCCACTGAGGCTTACATGCTTTTCTCAGAAGTCAAGAGCCCTCCAAAAACAAAACAATGAACACAGTCAGGAGTTTAAGTGCTGCTGAAACTGACAAGTTGGATACTTTAAATAGCATGTCAGTGGTTTCTGCCTCTTTGGCTCTTGGTGTAACAAAGGGTCTGGCCCCTGGTGGGAATATGTCCATGAGAGAGAGATTTAGCACAGCACCGATAGCACCAGCCCCCCTAATTAGTAATATCCAATGAAAAGAAAGGAAGACTATGTGAGTGCAAAAGAAAAATAATATGTACGTCACTGACCACTGATAATGTGGATGAAAGAAAACGCTGTAAAGTGAGTAAAAATGTGACCTAGACCTGTTACAAAGTGAGAGCAATTGAATTTGCTATCCATCCTTTAAGACTGAAAGTTTTGATACTGTTACATAAATAATTCGTTTCCTTTATTATTTTCAGTGTTCAAACAGAATACAGTGTGAGTGTACAGTGAAAAACGTTCAACAGGAGCCTCTCGTCTTTCATGGCAGTCCAAAGCACTTTGTCTCCACTTAGCATGTATCCAGTCCTGTCGTGATCCAACCGTATTTTGCCGCTTTTCCCCTCTTTGGTGCGTAATGTCTTATCACGTGTAAGCTCCCAGATCCCTTTCGCCTGCAACTTGTTTTGCGTCACGTCGCAGTTTAGTTAGTCGTACCGTCTAACATGTTTTTCCGAGATGCAGAGTGACTGTTTTTCCTCATAACTCTCCAGACCTTTTGTTCCATTCCACGGCCAACTTTCTGTTCTTTAAAGATTTCCAAATAGGCTGTCACAATGTGCAAAATGTTGAATAAATACTTCAAAGTCCACTTTTTTATTTATCATATTATCCTCATACCTTCTGTCCAGTTCTGCCAGTTTCCCCCCCTCCTCCTGTCCATACTTGCTTGTTCCCTACTTGCAGGTGAAAACCTCGGACTTCTCACTGCAGGTGTTGCACTTCACAAAACAGCACCAGTGGAACTTGCAGTTGCACTGCCAGACGCGCGTGTAATGGTGCGTGTTGTAACCCCGGCCGCAGCACATCACGTTACAGCTGTCCGTGTGGGTGGAGGTGCCGTTGCACAGCCTGCCTCTCGTCCCCGTGCTCCCTGTAGCCGTGTCCTCCTCACAGTAGTTGGGCGAGCGCTCCAGGTAGACCAGTTCTGTGTCCGTGGGCTTCTGGTAGCCGCGAGCCTCTTTGAGACGCAAGAAGGAAGGCTGGCGGAGCCGAGAAGCCCGCACGGGCTCCACTTGAACCGCTTCGCTGTAGCGTTCCTTCAGCAGGTAGCCGATCTCTCTGAACTTTGGCAGAGTGATCCAGCACGTCTTGGTGGTGCACGAGCCAGAGACGCCGTGACACTTGCACTCGAGCTTCATCCTCTCCTCGAGGATCTAAACACAGATACAGACAGTACAGGTTAGCTCAGTAAAAGAGACTCTGTTATTCATTTTCATGCTAAGCTTCCACTTCAAAAGTCAAAATGTCCGCTTGTCCGTTAAGCCTAAATTATATAAAAGATCAAATGCAATCTCGTAGCCATAAAACTCTAGTGCATGCGTAACTTGAAGATGTCTGGTTCTCCATATGACTCTATCTTATGGCTTTCAGAAGGACACAGTTCCAGTTCTGGCTCTGGTTCCGTTCTGGAGCCTCAGAACCTTGGTGCTTTCTGGCAAACCACCCTGTGTTCACACTACACTCTTAGAAATAAGGGTTCCAAAATTGTCCTTCTAAAAGGGCTGAGATTCTACCTGGAACCATTTGATTCTGAAAAACCCTTTCCCGAAGAGAAAAAGGTTTCACTAATTGTTCCAGTAAGAACCATTTTGATCCAGAGAACCCTTTCCTGAATAAAGGGTTTTAAAAGGGTTCTTGGTGGAACCCTCCTAAAGGTTATATAAAGGTTCTACCTGGAGCCAAAAAGGGTTCTCCTATGAGGATAAGCCGAAGAACCTTATATGGTTCTACTTAGCACTTTTATTTCTAAGAGTGTAGATAAATATTAACCAAAGTGAGAGGACTTTAATCTGCGTTATTTAAGCGAAAGTAAACACCGGCAAAATCTCAATACTTCCTCTACTTTCCGCTTGTCTTCGCAATCCAGAATATGACACGCCCCACTGGTGATGTCATGGTTAGCAGGGAATAAGTTCCCTCGAGAAGTAACTTTTCTGGTTCCGAACCTGTCTGTTTTTTCGGTCTGAATGCGGCGGCCGGTTCAAATTGGGTGCGGGAACCGAAAACCGGCGCGGAGCCCTGCCGGTGTGAAAGCCCTATCGTTGTTTCTCAGTATAGCAGTGTTTAGATCTTGTGTCGCTCGGCAACATTGCTGCGATGCACGCAGGAAGTGATACGTTTCGTGTCGGGCGGGAAGCATTAGCAAGATTGCGCTAGTAAAGGGAGACTGCTGCAAACAAGTTGGAGGCCCAAGTATACTCCTTCTGGTCCATCGGTCCCAAACGTTATCTCTGTCACTACTCTACAGACCTCTTTTTGTGTTGGTATGGACGTTCGTTTACACAGTACTTCCTCTAGAGGGGAGTGCTGAGCACAAAGTTGCAGGCATCAACATGACGACCATTAAAGGGGCTTGTTTTTTATTGTAAATATAGACTGAAACGTGTGTGGATTTCGTGGTAGTGGAATGTTAGACCTCTGAATGTAAGGAAATGACTTGTTGCTGTTTTATGGTTGTTTCACTGCAACTGTAGGTTGCTTCTTCTTCGTCATTTTTCTGACTTTCTGATTGGAGTATGGACTCTATACTGCCCCCGCGATTTACGGTGGTATTGCTTCATTTCGTTCTTCATCGCAAGCTCCCCCGCTTGGCGCACAATGACGGACGAAATGAACGTACGAACACCAGATGTTTACAGACGAAGGACGCATGGTTTGTGTTTATGAAGATGTAACGGAGCCAGAATAACAACAACAAAAGTCACCAAAGGTTTCACACTGCAGCTTTAAAATCAGCCTGTGTTCGTAAGCTGGGTTTTCTGCAGGCACGTCAAACTTTCAGCACACTAACCAGTACGCCAACTTAATGTCAGAAACCTGGAGAAAATAACTTATACCCCATAACTGGAGTCTCTAATTAACTTTACCTTTCCTCAGACCACAAAATAGCGTGACAGGCCGAGAAAACTGACCAGATCTTTTGTGCAACCATGTGCGTATGGAGTTACACTGTGGTTTGACTGTGAACCAGATTTATATTATAATGCCATGCAAACATTTTCAGATGACAAAACTGACAGGTGTTTTCCATTGGGAGCGAGCTTGACGTTAATGTGAAAACAGTCAGTGGACCGTGTTACCTTTCGTCCCGCCTCATTGTTATGCAGATTCATCAGCCGCCGGGCGTTTTTCTTGATCTCTCGGGCGTCTACGAAGCGCCTCGAGAACTCCACTCCGTACTTGACGTCGGCGGAGCAGCCTCCCCACTTCCAGCCCTCCTCTTGGTCGTGGTAGCCCTGCTTTTCGCGGTCACAGCCGCAGTGGCTCAGGTTGCCTTGACTGCAAGCTGTGGTCACTGCGTGCGCCACGCCGGCTGCAGTGATGGCGTATGTAAATGCTGCCTCCCTGCTGCCTAAAGAGAATAGACAGGAATCTGAATAAATACAGACAACAGGAAAACAATAGCATTCCCAACTAATATGTCGCATAATAAAATCACTGCAAAAAAAAAATGCGGTAGTTCCATCATATTAACGAGAACTGCATACTTGTCTCTCGGTTTTGCCGTTATGGCACTCGCACGATTCTCAGCCTGTGAAAACAGTTGTACAATGTTTTCTTGGCTGGAGACGTAACAGTGTTTTATAAACTGGGATGTCGGGTTTGAAATAAGTGGACGTTATTGAGGCAGTGGTCATCAAATGAAAGATGCCACTTGGTTGCACAATGGGGAAAACATTTCTGGAGTTTGACTCACACGAGAGACGAGAACATCAGAACTTCTGCAAGCGTTCACTTATTTAAAGAGAGTTTTTCTGTGGGTATGTACACAAGTTCTAGTTCTGATGCAGTGTTTTCCTTGCAGGAGTAGTAGTGGAAAGTATAAGTGGAAGACGATCATCACGCTGTTTTTGAGGGAATGGGCACAGCAGAGATGTGTTGTAGGAGGCCCAGCTGAAAAATATCAATAAAATTGGTACTGTATGTGCTGTTTCTGCATGGAGTTTGCATGTTCTACCCGTGAGTGTGGGTTTTCTCTGGGTTTCCGGTGTAAATTGTCTATATGTGGCCCTGCGATGGACTGGCGAACCATCCAGGTGTTTGACCCCGCCTATCGCCCTATGTCAGTTGAGACTGGCACAGCACCCACTGTGACCCTCATGTGGAGGATAAAGCGGTAGAAAATGAATGGACGGATGGATTAACATGCCGTCGGGGGCCACACGGTTGGTGTAGTGGTTAGCACTCTTGCCTTTGCAGCAAGAAGACACAAGCAAGGTCAGAACAAGAGCCTTTCTTCACAGAGTTTGCATGTCCCCCCCCCCCCCCCGTGTGTGTGTGTGTTAAATTTGTGGATTAGGCAAATTGGACACTCCAAATTGACTTAAGGTGTGTGTATGATAGTGAATTGTTATCTCTATGTGGCCCTGTGATAGACTGGAGATCTGTCCAGTGTGTACCCTGCCTATGTCAGCTGGGATTGGTGCCCCCCCGTGACCCTCATGTGGAGGATAAAGGGGTAGAAGATGGATGGATGAACACGCTGTCATGAAAGTACAAATTTCATCTGCCACAACTTCTGCTCTCAGAACATGCTGAGGAAATATTTTGCCTATGCAACAGTGTGTACACTACAATATTCAAAATGTAGTGTGTGTGGGGGTGACTACATATTTTCTTTGCGTCGAGGCAGTGCTTAAACGCGTGGTATGTCGTTTCCTTTGGCGGTCTCTCGGTCGAAACAGTCGTGTAAGCGTGAGATGGATGATGTCAGAAAACAGCGTGGGATCATGGGAAGTGTTGTCTTGTTTAGTTCCCTTGTGTGTTCGCACTTAAATGGGAGAGTTTCAGGGACAGAATGCGCAGCAGTCGTGATCCACTAGTGACAAATGTCTGACTAGTAATATTGATTATTTCCATCCTCACTGTGTGGAGGTTATATCCACAATTGGTTAAGAGTATGGCATCATTAAAAGATGTACCTCAAATGTATTTTGATGAAAATTTAACCCAACTTACTTTTTTAGTTTTCTTTGCTCCATACAACAGAGAAACCAGCAAATATTCACATTCAACAAGCTAAAAAAATCGCTATGCTTGTTTTAATCATGAAAAAAAAACCTCAAAAGAGTTAATCCATTCTCAAAATAATTCATGATTAATTTGGTATCTACTTAATTGTTGCAGCCCTACAACTATACGTATGGCTAGTTTATAAATAAACCCCCATAAATGTTACATACTGGACCTTTAAATAATAGTAATGACCACTTTGGAGTGTTGATTAGGTGAGGACCGCTTTGTTTTATGATGTACACTATATATATATATTTATATGAAACCGTAGACACCTAATATATTAAATCATAAGTAAATATCTGCCATTTTACAACAATTCTCTCTAAAATCTCTGCTCGATCGACCACTTGAGGAAGTTTCAACAACATTAATCTCACTTTCCCTTTATTTAAATATATTCCAGTCCAGTAACAGATTGCAGCTCTCGTTTGCACATGTTTATAATCCCATAACAACCCCCGATGTTTTTCCTTCTCTGTCTTGTTCCATATCTCTGGTCTGCATCAGTCGACTGTCACAGTTGAAAACTATAGCGAGAGCAGTAAAGAAAACACAAGTGACATCTGCTGGCCGACTGCAGGAGCTTTTCCCTGCATCAGCACTTGTGCCCGTTTGCAGCGTCTCGTTGTTTTTTTCATCAATGGAATTTCTCACACGGCTTGAGTGTCACTCTGTGTGCGTCTTCGCCCGCTATTACGGCAAATGTTGAAATAATCTGTGGCCGGTCTTCTGCTGAGATGTGCTTTTGTCTGTCACCATTTGAACTTCAGAATAAACACATTTATATTTATGGCGGGGGAAATGAATTTATTGGCACAACAATTGGTAACGGGATATTCCCGCTCCAATCAGGATAATGCTGGGCCTTTGTTCTTCTCAATAGCCCAGAATATTAATGCATGGCGTCTCTGGTAGAGGCGATTCTAATGGCTCCCTTCCAACCTGACAAACTCACCCGCTGAAACCATCGGGCCTGCGGTTCCCCGAGTCCATAACTCATAACAAACTCTGAAGTCGTCTCTCATCAGCCTGAATCCACGACCCGTTCAGATGTATTGTATGGGGAGGGTTTCTCAAGGCATCAGGCGCATGCAATAGCCAAACAGCCATCTCCCCGTGCTGTGATTTGTTTTGATTGTACGGCCGTGCATGCAGGGTTCCATTGTTGCCATCCAGCTGCTGGAGCTGACTTCAATTAGTGGTTAGAATGAATCTCTCTGTTCTTTCTCAGTCCTTAATGAGTTCACAAGCCTGGCAGGTCAATCAAACCAAGTGGCGAACGGTACACAAGCGGCACGAGATGCCCCGCATGGCAACCCGGTTTTTCGAAAAAAAAAAAAACCCCGCGAAAGATGCCAGTAAATCCGACACTGTGATTTACAAGCCTCAAATGAGCTTTTACACAGATCTAATGAGGTCTAATCTTTCTTTTTAATCTCACCCCGAAACCCGTGCTCACGGAGCGGACGCGGGGGAAGAGAGCTGAGACCAAAGTGTCTCTTTGTGCTCATTTTGCGCACCACAAGAGAAAAGAGACATTTCCTCTTGACAAAAGAAATAAAGGGATCCAGACATCTGCCTGCCCCTCTCCTGTGTAGAAAGTGATTGCTCCCAGAGCTGCTAGATTAAACATGGATCCAAACCCACAGCAAGACCGCAACAAAACATTTCGGACTGAAATGCAATTTAAATGAGAGGTTCACGTCGGAGCAAACAGGCTTCTGTGAGAAATAAAGTGGTCAACAAAGTGGCCTCAAACCAGGGAGATGTGTTCGTCTCTGCATTTACAGATTGCGGTTATAAATTCTCTCAGTCGATGGCACGCCCAGATAAGCCTTAGACCTTTCTTCATAAGAACGTCTTCACACTCCATTTACGCTATTGCCTTTTTGCCTGTGACAGTGTGTTGCAAGCACATGTGATGTTCCACTCTTCAATTACAGGCTAAACCTCCTTTGGGGGACACTAACAAATCCTTTTGTGTTGGACTTTTTTAGTGTCTCAAACAAATCAAGAGAGTTCTTTGTGGTTGTTGCATGTGGGCTTTTCAACACAAATGCCTTCACTTAAAGTCTCTTGCCACCCATCTCGAAGCCTCTTTCGTGCCACTTAGTCGGGGCAGAGATTCGGAGGAGGTCTCTGAAGACAACGCAAGACAGATGAGGAGACAGGCTCGTGTCCAGGATGACGGAGGCCGGTCGGGCTGCACAATTCGCCGCAACAAAAAAAGAACCGAAAACGCAACGCGACCGTGTCTTGCGCCGTGTCCAAATCGGTAGACGTTCAAAGCGTTGTGATGAAATTTTGACAATATTGTGCAGCTCTACAGCACTTGTCTTGTCTTGGTCTGTAGCCTTTGTCAGCTGGACTTTGACCTTCAAATCGTTTTTCCAAGATTACAGCCTGCGTTGGCGCTACCGTATGTGACTTCTGAAAGAACTACGACGTTTGAATATAAACAAATGTCCATTTGTCCGATGAGTTCTCACTCTGCTGATTTAAGCCTGTTGTCTCCACACTGCGTTGCCCCTGGGGCGAAATTTCTGCGCTGAACAAAAAGGAATGCACGCAGGACTGATATCGCTGCCTTGCATCTCAATCCTCACCGCTGCCCGTCTTTCAGCTTTTGATCGTAAACCACTGAGAAACCGTCATAAAAAAAAAGACCTTCGGTGACTTTGACTCAGTGCTCGGCTTGTTCCGTGCGCTCTTGTTGGGAAAAGGGGAGCAAAGATGCTAGCAGAAATGACAGCGTACGATCAATTTTAGCGCAATGTTGTGGGTACGAGGGTAGAAGTAGACTGCATTTGGAGGAGCCCGTTAATTGGGACAGGCTTCGTCGCCCTAATGCGGCAACACAGCATGACATCTACTGGTGTCCAAATGCGGCCGACAAAGGCTGTAAACCTTTCGATGGGACACAGGACTCATCTAGTTTGATTTGACTGCTGTGAAATATATATGACAGCAGGTATTCAGTCCTGTAGTCCATTTGTTCCTCCCTGAGGCTTTGGCATTTAAGACTCTGGCAACCTCCTTATTTTTATTCTAGTGCTTAGTTTCTTTCACAATATATATATTTTTTTAAATTCTTTACAGTTAAAGATTACACATGAATATGTTTTCCCCCACAATACTTTAATTTAAAGCAGGGATGGGCAAATCTGATGATACTAAAGTGTTATTCTCACAGACAGTGGGCCGGCCCATGCGTGACCATGCACTGCAATCTCTCAATTTGCAAATCATAGCTACTGATTTAATCTAAATATATTCATTGCTTATCAGTGTTTATTAGTCCAATATTTACACTGTAATGCTGTATTTTATTTTTTTTACCATCCCACATAAAGAAATGTGAAGAATCTGAGTTTCACACAGACTGACCTACTCTCAGCTCTTGTCCAAAGACCGTCCTCTCGCCCAGAGCTGAGCAGTTCCATCGGCCGTAGCGAAACTGGTACTGACACTCGTCGATTCCCAGCTGGGCGCCCTCACCGATGACGATGATGGCGTCGGGCCGAGTCTGACAGAGTGCCCGCTGACGGGGGGCCAATCCCGGTATCTTGTTGCAGATGATGTTTGCGCCCAGGGCCACCACAGAGGACAGTGCCCTGCGAGGGACACACAAGGAAAAAGAGATGACAATGCACTAATGCACCTGCCTCCTTCAGCACATACAGTTTGATTTAGTTTTTTTGGCTGTTTTTACACAATGTTTAATTTAATTTGCAAGTTCATGACATTTTAGATGATAAGTACTGGAGCTGTAAATTGATAAAAGATATTTTATCGCATTAGATAAGAATAGAATAGACTTTATTGTCATTGTACTGCAGCGTGGTATAAAAACAAACTCTTAAAATAGAGAACAGGTGGAGAACTTTAAGGTCAAGCAAATATAAATATATATATATATATATATATATATATATATATATATATATATATATATATAAAGACATAATTATACACAGATGAGATTATGAATACATTAAAATTAAAAAAGTGGCTGTTAACATAATGTCCATAGTTAAATCATTGTGTAATATTTTGTCAACCATAGACATTTTAATACTCTGCACGGGACTGGACAAATATGCATATTTATGCAAATATGTTGATTATATATGTAATTTTTCAGTTTATCACTGGTACAGCTAGAAATATATCTATATATGTATGTATATGTATATGTTCATATATATATATAACAAGGCCACATTAGATGATATAGTAGAGGCATTCCCTGCATCATTCACCCTCTTCCCAGATCACATCATGTGTAATTGAACAGACCTTCGCAACACATGAAAGACAACAATAGTTAATTATAGAAATGGGACTAAACCCAGTTCATTTCTGTCATTTCTACCCCCCCCCCCTCCCCTCCCCTGTTACAGAAAACATGAACCACCGCAGCTATTTTAGTTTCCAGGACCTGCCCTTGTTATGAATGAGAGGCATGGCATGTATGGTGCAGCAATCATTCCCTTTGTGAAGGCCTGGCTCTTTTAATGTCATAGTAAAGCTCATTACATTGCTCCCGCTCCTATGGACAGACCACGAGGCTGTCCAATATCATTTGTCCCCCCCCCCCCCCCCCCCCATGTGTTGCGTAAAACTTGTCTGACCAGGTGCTACCAGTGGCACTGCCTGAATGCGTAAATCCATCAGAGCAGGTTACATCAGCGAGAAGACATACCTTTTTGGCTTCATTCCCACCAAATGTCGATTTATGGCACACACAAAAAATGCCATAACTGCTCTAATAATTGGAACAGTCTGCAGTCTCTCCTTCCCGTAGTCTGAGATTCCGTCATGGAATAAAAATTTAAATGATTGAACGACATACATTTACGCACAGCCAACCAAAGTTTTGACTGACTGGATAATCCATTATTCCATATTTTCCCCTTTTCCAAAATAATCTCATGCGCACAACTGCAACCACGACGAATAAAAATCATAATATAGCTATTAGTTAGTAATATTATAAAGTGTAGGAAGACGTTACATTTGTCATAAAACCCAACAATGACCGTTTTTTTTACTTTCTAACTCGATCTGACTCCTATTTCACCGGTGCGTAATTGGCCATTTTGCGCACAAGGAACAGTCAAAGGCACGTGTCAGGTGAGCTGAAAATCAAACGGACTTGTGATTTTTTATATTGTGAAGTGCATTATAAACAACAACAACAACAAAAAAACCTACAGGTAGCTTCCGCTGGTGAGGATGAGGAAAATCTGTGGGTAGTAGACGGACAGCAGCGCACTGCGAGAGGAGATGATGAGCATGGTTGCGCATTGAACACCACTTGTGCTGCACTCTTGCGGGTAGAAAAAAAACGAAAGTGTAGATAAAGTGTAAAAAGTTTCGAATGGATAAATCCGTTTGTGTGAGGTCCAGGAGAGTGGGTCGCAGGGTGTCGTCTCCTCTCTCCTCTCGCTGTAGAGGGTGGGTGGTGTCTTCAGCAGCAGCAGTTAGTGCAGCCGTGGCGCGCAACAGCAGCAGCAGCAGCTCCAAGCTCCGCTGGCCATGTGCTGCTGCTGGAGATGAGATGCTCCATCCTACGGCCGCAGTGCGATCTGCCACCTGGACTCTGTGACAGTGACGGACTGGGTGGGAAGAAAGAAAGAAAAAAAAAGACAGCGAGGGGAGGAGAGGAAGAGGGGGAGTGGAGGGCAGGGGGTGCAGCAGTTCCGGATGTCCGATTCCACAACGTGACAGTGATGTGCTTTTGGAAGTCTGTCTGTCTGTCTGCCTGAATCTATCTATCTATCTATCTATCTATCTATCTATCTATCTATCTATCTATCTATCTATCTATCTATCTATCTATCTATCTATCTATCTATCTATCTATCTATCTATCTATCTATCTATCTATCTATCTATCTATCTATCTATCTATCTATCTCTCTCTCTCTCTCTCTCTCTCTCTCTATCTATCTATCTATATCAGTCTGATTCTATCTATCAATCCGTCTATCTATCTATCTATCTATCTATCTATCTATCTATCTATCTATCTATCTATCTATCTATCTATCTATCTATCTATCTATCTATCTATATCAGTCTGATTCTATCTATCTATCTATCTATCTATCTATCTATCTATCTATCTATCTATCTATCTATATCAGTCTGATTCTATCTATCAATCCGTCTATCTATCTATCTATCTATCTATCTATCTATCTATCTATCTATCTATCTATCTATCTATCTATCTATCTATCTATCTATCTATCTATCTATCTATCTATATCAGTCTGATTCTATCTATCTATCTATCTATCTATCTATCTATCTATCTATCTATCTATCTATCTATCTATCTATCTATCTATCTATCTATCTATCTATCTATCTATCTATCTATCTATATCAGTCTGATTCTATCTATCAATCTGTCTATCTATCTATCTATCTATCTATCTATCTATCTATCTATCTATCTATCTATCTATCTATCTATCTATCTATCTATCTATCTATCTATCTATCTATCTATCTATCTATCTATCTATCTATCTATCTATCTATCTATCTATCTATCCGTCTATCTATCTGTCTGTCTGTCTGTCTGTCTGTCTGTCTGTCTGTCTGTCTGTCTGTCTATCTATCTATCTGTCTGTCTGTCTGTCTGTCTGTCTATCTATCTATCTATCTACATCATGATCTCATTCACAGTAGGTGTAAGTAGTCTGAGTGGAGTTAAACTTGTATCATGTGCAGTTGTAGTTCAGTTGTGTGTCAGTTGTATACACTACTGTTATGTTCTGCTGGTGTGATCATCCACAATACGCCCTCTTGTGGTGACATGAAGGATAACAATCATCATCATCAATTCTGAATTTTGTTGAACATGACTGAATATTTATGAGGTTTGGAAAAGACAAAGAGTTTAACTCAGTTTTTAAAAAGTCTGTCTAGTTTTTTCCCCTCTCTGTTGTAAACATCCCATTTAAACCCTGAGTGTAATTGAAAAAAAGACGGAAAGGCCAACAAGGACAAGAGAAAAGCAGTTTCTTCCTCTTAAACATGTTCCACAGCAAACACAGCCACTGTTTGCTGTGAACAGAACTTTGAAGTGAGTAGGGAAAAAAAGAAAAAGGAATGAGTACAATGGGAGGAGACAGTCCTCTTCAGTTTCAAGGGACCTTCAAAGGATGGGGCGTTTTATTGGTCTACTTCACAGAGTGGACCAAGGACAAAGTACATATTTTCTCTCGCTTGTTGTTGACATTTTGGAAGCTGAAAATCGAGACATTCTGAGCTCTACTTGAGCCGTAACAAATAACCACAAGGAGATAATATTAAGACCGTTTCTTCCAAAAATGAGATATCAATCATACGAACAAAAGTGAGACCTTCCCCTTGAAAATTATTGAGGGTAGTATTGTGAACATGAACCTTTCAATTTAAATTCTTCGCAGCTGCCAGTGGAGCAATTGAGAGATAGCAGTGATTTGGAGCATAAAATAATGGAATAACTTTCATTCTTTGGCCTGTCATAAGATTGCCCTGCTCCTTGTGCCCACTCAGACCTTGTGTAACCGTAGCTGCAGTCTGATGTTAGGAATGAAAATCATAATTTGGCCCGTCTTGGCTGTTGCAAACCTCAACATGCAGTCATTCCAGTGGACAATTCCCAGATAATGTCTGTGGCTGGAGGGCAGCAGAGGAAGAACCCTTTGTGTATGTGTGTTCTTTGTGCCTCTCACTTGGTTTCTCTGTCTCTTTTTCGATCCCCCTCTCTGTCCAAATAATCCTCCTAAACCGCAATTTCCAAAGCCAAGATAGCACTTAAGCGGCGTGCACTCACTGTCCTGGCGTTCGCACTGCGATATCTGTTTCTTTTCATATTTTCGAGCAGAGGAGACGAGGTGAACAGGGAGACACGGGAAGTGGGGAGGCTGCACGGGAATTGGTATTTACTGCTGAACACAACAGCAGATCAGTGATGGCAGATGCTGCGATACTAACAGGACTGGGTTTTTTTTTGTTTTTTTTTCCCCGTCTGATGGAACAACTGGACGAGTCTTGACAGAAATGGTTTTGAAAAGTGTCATGGCTCGAAAGAGGCAGGGAGGCCTCAAGCTGAATGGAAACCTAAAAAGTCCTGAAAAAAATAAATGAATGGCATGTTAAAAAAACAAGGATCCTCAGCATTGTAGTAGCTGTTGAGGACATGATCGATCATCATATGTGATGGTATACATTACAGTAGCTTGGGTCAAAGGTCAAAGTGTGGCAAGTATACTGGAAGTACTCCAATATTTTATTCAAGTACAAAATACCCCATGAGTAAAAGTACATTCTGTAAGTACTTGCTTTTACTTGTCTGTTTTTGAAAAATGCCAAGAAGTGGGCTGTGAGTTAGAGGAGGAGGGAGGGAGAGTGGGCAGCAGTACGGGGGGGGGGGGTGTGGTCTAACACTGAATTGCAGCTGCTTAATGTCTTTATATACAAAGTCAATGCACAGATACGATATATTTACGTCGGCCAGACCGATAGACGTGATTGCCGTGCGTCTATTGCACAAATCACGTCTGGCGCTCAAGTTGAACTTTTTTTAATTTTTGCGAAAAAAACGGCCTGACACGATTGCAAATCAGTGTTGAGATTCTGTGAATGACGAGTATTATTTTTGTGTGTGGACACTTGGACACTTGTCGACACTTTATCTCTCATGGAAACGTCTGCAGACATTCCGTTAACGGTGAAACTGGTCACGTTGTGTGTCCGGCTCCGTATGGTGTTGTTGTTGAAACAACACAAGACGATGGTTTCTTCTCTGCTTCAAAGCAACAACGATTTGGTTGATGGCGAAAAAGAAATGCCTGTTACTTCTGTTTATAAATGCTCCCAGCGCTTAAATCGCGTCACAAAAAGTTCAAAACGACACGTCCGGTGTGAACACAGCATAATGGGGTGCTCATTCACACTTCAAGCGTATATAAAAAGGGGGGGGCGAGAGGGTGGCGAATATTTTTCTACACTCTTAGAAATAAGGGTTCCAAAATGGTCCTTCTGCAAGGGCTGAGGTTCTACCTGCAACCATTTGCTTCTTCAAGAGATCTTGGTAACACTAATGGTTCCAGTAAGAACCATTTTGATCCAGAGAACCCTTTAAAACCCTTTTCCCGAATAAAGGGTTTTACACTGCTTTTATTACGTACATAAATCTTTGTTATCTTTGATGACACCAACATTAAATGTTCATGTAAATAATTTCACTGACCTGGTGTAATAGTTTGGCCTGTGTTCATGAAGTCTGTTGCTCCTGTAAATTATTTCAAAAGTGCTCCCCCACTGGTAGACCTTCAGGGTGTAGATTGGCCTCGTCCAGAAATATAAAAAAAGGTTTCCATTTAGCAAATACATTCTTTGCTTTATCTAATAACACATGATATCACACTCTTTTTTTCAAGTCAGATTAAATCATGTATTCCTGCAGGCACAGTTTTCATGGGCAAAAGCACGACTGAGACAGCAAACAGCTAATAAAGGACATAATAAATCACAGGATATAAATGACAGAAAAAAGAAAGATGGATATTATACCTTACATAATACATTAAAAATGTAGCCAGCACCTGACATTAAAACCTTAAAAAAAGCAACCAACTGTTTTTTTTTTTAGCTCACTCTGCCTTAACCCTTTAAGAAGGAAGCCTCAAAATGTCCGTCTGGACTTTTCTATTGGTTATTTTAACCATAAAAGGGCAGGAGTAGGTGCTTTCGCCCATTTTCCCAGAATAACTTTCAATATCTGGCAGTTATTTACAATTTACTGCATGTTAAAATAGCGTATTAACAATTTAAAAGAAAAAAAAACACCCGATTTGCTGTGTTAAATTTGAAATTTAACACACCAAAAACAGCATAAAACATATTTAAAGGAACATTTGTTTATCTCAATGTCCAAAAACAGGCCAAAAAAAAAAGGAAACTATGTTCACGAGTTTCTCTCTCATCTCTGGTGACAAAGACGCTGATTCACCGGCTTCCTGCAACAGCGCGAGTGAAATTACCGTAATAACTATATGTTTAGCTTTGACCTGCAACTTCTCAGCTTTTTAGAAACCGTCCGAATTTTACCAATAGCACAAACCGTTGCGTAAATACGATAATGCAAAGTATGCTTCCCTAAACGTGTTGTCTGTGATGCACTTGGTGTTTAAGAAGGGGTTTCAAACTCAAGGACCGCGGGCCACATGCGGCCTGCCGGTCAATGTCCTGCGGCCCCACTTATTTTGAAATTATTCAACATTCAACATTTAATTACATATAAGCTTGTCTAGTGTTTTAATTACAATTGTCTACATGTATATTTAGTCTGTTTTTGTTATTTACAGATTCATTATGCGTCATAAATATGTTTTGTTGTGAACTTCTATCAAAACAAAAACATAGTGTGCAACGCCATGATGGAGTATCAAGGTGTAATTTTAATTTCTAATCACTAAAGTTTGTTGGACTTTTTTCACTTGACCAGACTAGGGCCCCGTCCCATTTCTCCCCCTTAAAATTTCCACTTGGTTTGGACTGCCCTCAACCATAAAATTCCCCTTGTTGAGGGAAGTAGCTTCCCTATGGAATTGGGACACCACTATATGCAAATTAGCGTAGTGAACGTAACGAACGTGCTAACCTACGTCACATGTTGATAATTCTACCGGTGGAGCGAGCTAGTTAGCTAGTTAGCTAGCTGCTTTCATAAATGCAAATTAGACGCACATGTTACATGCGGCCGATGTCTTCCCCCTGTCTAACGATCGTGCTAACATATGTCACATGTTGACAATTCTACCGGTGGAGCGAGCTAGTAAGCTAGTTAGCTAGCTGCTTTCATAAATCGTCTTCTAACGAACCCCCATCTGTTACATGCGGCCAATGTCTCCCCCCCATCTAACGGAACGTGCTAACCAACGTCACATGTTGACAATTCTACTGGGGGAGCGAGCTAGTTAGCTAGTTAGCTAGCTGCTTTCATAAATCGTCTTCTAACGAACCCCCATCTGTTACATGCGGCCAATGTCTCCCCCCCATCTAACGGAACGTGCTAACCAACGTCACATGTTGACAATTCTACCGGGGGAGCGAGCTAGTTAGCTAGTTAGCTAGCTGCTTTCATAAATTGTCAGTTATTTTCTGACATTAGCGTTCAAAGCTCAACGGTCCTCTGGATGTATATCAAACCAACATATTCCAACACATCGACATTGTAACATGCTTATTTGCCAAAATATACTTTATACTAACAACAAAATTGTTTGCAAAGCATCATGGGTAATTTCATCTTCCACTTCATTTTAAGCCCACATCAGAGCTCACTGCATTTTTGAGGGTTAATTATAAGGGCAAAATCGCACTCCCCCTTGCTCCCCCTACACGTGAACGCGCAAAATTGAGCGTTGGGCAAAAATTTGGGGTTAGGGGAGGTATTGGGACAGGGCCTAGAAGTTCACTGGCCCCCCCAGGTCATTTTGAGTTTGAGGCCCTTGTGTTAAAGGATTAATACATTTAACTCGTTTTCTTTCTCTCATGAGGATCACGGGGGCCTGGAGCCGATCCCAGTTGACTGAGGGCTAAAGGTGGGGTTGCCAGTCCATCGCAGGGTCACTGCCCCCACCATGTGGCCCCTTATTTATTCATATTCCAACAAAATAAACTTGATAAGAAAGCTCATAGAACTTGAAATAGTATAATGTGGACTAGAAAGTCTACTGTAACACCCAGAGGCCTCCCCACTGTTGTCACTCACTGTACACTGTACGATCGGCAACATTCATTTAAGCTGACACAAGCAGTGACTATTACATTGTCAGTTTATGGCTACGCTACCCAGTAACACATAGTTTAACACCAGCCTTCATCTTTAAGGGGGGGAGGAGACATCGGCCGCATGTAACATGTGCGTCTCTCATCTCTTGAGACACGCCGATGGGTTTAATTTGTGTCGGTCAGACAAGTGCCTATGGGGTCACTGTGGCACATAGCTACATGCAACTCAAGTGGCCTCACCGCAATGTCAGAGGCATTGTTTTGACTTTATTATGGCAAGACAAACACATGGTGCTTGTATGCGTAATAGGGTAAATGTCAAGCTGGAACGCACAAGAAATGCGAGCGCGGTTGGCGAGATGAATATCGCCCCCCCCCCCGCGTTGCGAAGGGAACACCCAGATGAAAACAAAACCACCCCGGGCAGGACGAGGGGTATTTAACGACACAACTTAAAGAAACTACTTTGTAATCAAATCTAATTTACACTGTTCACAGCGTCCGCGAAACATGAAAAGATGACAGAGGAGGGGGGGATGGGGGACGGGGGGGATTGTTCCCATCTTGCGTAAGAGCAGTTCCACTTTCAAGGCCGTTATTGTCGCCGACGCATCTTGAACCTTTTTGAGAGCAGATGAAGGCACGGCCATATTTTTTAACAGTGCCACGAGGTACATAAATGTCTGGCGAAAAAGATTCCTTTTATGTAAACATGATTGATGTTTTCGGTGCGGCAATTCCGTTTTTTTTTGGGGGGGGGGGGGGTTGTAAACATGTCACAGATGTCGAGAGAATGGTACGTGCAGTGAAAACAACTTCAAAGCCAGAAAAGGGAGAAATTAGAAGACCTGCCATGTGCACAGATTTGGGGATGATTTAAATGAAGGACAACTTCACACAGAAACAGATTTTCGACAGCATGAAAGCTGCAGTCAAAATACCTGTTAATGCAGCTCTTCACTCTGGCTGTAAATGGCCGCCTCTGTCTGTCTTTATGCAGTTGCAACTGCAGAGGGAGACAAAGTACAGGAGAAGATCTCGTCTGCAGGTCAGACCTCTGCTGTGGGTCAAGCATGTTCTCCACACACACACACATAAGTTCATGCAGCTATTTTACATTTTATTTTAAAGGAGTAGTGCATTGATTTCTATTTATTTGGACCGGCGAACCCTTACCCTTAACCCTTAACCCTTAACGCTAACACACTACACCATCACAACATCACCTTAACCTGAACCCAAGTTCTAACATTAACCCTAAAACCAAGCCATTCCGAAAGTTCCTCGTTCTGATTTAGTTTTAAAACACTTCGCAGCTGAATCCGACACGATATCGGACAATAGCCGTGTGTCAGTGGCTTAGAGTCACTCATTGTAAAGTACACTGCCGAGTAAGTAATGCTTACATCCTCAAGGGGGCTCTTTACTCCTGCGTTTCAAAGTCGAGGAGGCGACGCTGCACGACCGCCCCATCACTCCCTGCACCAGCCGCTTCTCACTAGTTCCGCCATCTTGGTTACTACCGTCGAAATTTCAAAATTCAACCGTCGCGTTTGTCCGCGTAAACACGGCAACACACGACATGTTTTTTTTTGGTCTGTGAATGTTTTTAACTGTGCTTATTATTTCTTCACAGGCAGCTCTTTAGTCCTCAGAGTATTTTTTTATTTATTTATTTTATTAAAACAAGCCATTTTAAGAACAGAAATGTACAACTCGGATTGAATTCATGGTGTGTTTAAAGTTTAAGCAGGTGATAAGGACCAACTCAACAGAAGTCATACAGTTATTATTGATATAGTATTCAAACCCTGTTTGATCAGCTGTAATATCTACAGTAACAGTACAGAAATCAATCAAAATGCAGTTATGCAACATCTGTTACCAAAATTTAAAATAAAAACATATTTTTTTAAAAATTGGTAGGTTATATTTGCATGTGTGTGTGTGTGTTTGTGTAGGGGTCATTTGACCCCTGACCTCGCTGTGAAATCTTTCAAATCCCCTGTTTGGCTCAGACCAGATCCTCCAAACCAAACATTATATGCTTTGACAACAATTTCTGATTTTTAAAAAAAAAATTAGGGATGGGAAGTGATATCGGTCAGTGTCGGTATCGGTCCGATACTGATCAAAATCACTAAATTTGATATTGTACAGATAAAATGTAGAATGTGATACAATCCAAAAATCCTCTAATATACTGTATATGTCGCATGCTTCATTATTTACTGAAAAAAAAAAAAAAAAAAATCAGCAAAACCATTTTAGCTGATTTTTGGATTGTATCAGATTCTATATTTTATCTGTCCGATATCCGATCCAGTGATTTTGATCAGTATCAGACCGATACCGAGTCTGTTTATTTCTTCTTTTAGGGAGAATAATATTTCTTTGTGCAGTTGGAGAATTATGACTCAGTGTTGTTAACCAGCTTCATAAATAGTTCATAAATGGGTCAAAATGACTGTATCGGTATAATATCGGTATCGGTAGATATTCAGGTTTTTTGATATCGTATCGTGTCTGACACAAAAAAGTGGTATTGGAACATCTTTAATTTTTATGTATTTTTTTTTTTTACATTTTTTAATTGATTCATGCATTTGTTTTTCTTTTACTGTGATAATACTTAACGTACGTATGCATTTTCAAGTGTCGCCGACAAAGAAGAAGAAAAAAAGTCTCCGTTAGTGACAGTTAATCGTATTTATTTTGCCATTTACCATCACCAAACGCTGCAGCTCCGCACTGCAGCTGGTGTGATGCAGTGCAACTTGATTTGATCTGTTAGTCGTTTATATGTGAAGAATTATTGCACTGGGGCTTTGGGAATCAAACATGTGTTACACTTCTGAAAGTTTCTATTCCCTTGGAAATACTCGGCCCTTAATGGGTTGGGCATCGCTAAATACACGCAAAAAAAATTGCTCCCAATCTGTTTCTCTCCCCCTCTCTCTCTCTCACACACACTGTGACATCTTAACCGGTTTTAGCAGGATCTAATTGCTCAAATCGGAATGAAAACTTTTCACATCGTGTCAGTGCTGACCTTGCTGATTGAGTTTGCACACAATCACACGGGTCAAGGCCAGGGGGTGAGGCCCATGGATTGTTTAGTTTAATGGCCGTTTCCTGCCTGTTCAAATGTATGTGCCGCATTGTAGGAAACGGGAGATTTCCGTGTCGTGTGCGGCCATTTTATGTACAGGACATAAAGCAGAGAGGAGGATAAGAAGGTGTGCAGGGAGAGAGAGACAGAAAAGCACCTATTGGGATACGAGAGAGAGATGGGGACAGGAGGCGTACATCGAGAAACTGAGAGAGGAAGAAAGAGACGGTGACAAAGGCAGAGGGAGAAAGCTCATACTAATTTTGTGGCCTGTCTGTGTCACCAGCACCCTGTTGGGACGACAGATGTGAAGATGATGTCATTTAGAAAGGGAATAGGGTGGGAGGGTGTAGTGATTGGAGCGCGGGAGGACAGTCGACGGGCGGAGCCTCGATCTGAGAGAGGGAGCAGGACAGAGGAGGGTGGGGGTGAGGGAGCAGGCAGGACTGTGGCTATCCTTCACTGCCCTGCAGTCACGCAATTATTCCGTTTTCACAAGACGTGACTCGGTGAAGTTTGAAAAGCGTCCTAATGTTGAATGAAGTGAGTCAGAAGTACGAAAAAGAGGAACCTCTGCTGCGTTTTTCCCCCCGTGCCATCATTGCTTCGCTCCGCAGAGGCAACAGATGTGCTGAAGTGGTGTTTTTAGTCGCAGGACCTCTCACAAAGCGCAGCCTTTCCAAACCACCCAGGCCATTGGAGCTATAATTTACTTAGTGCAGTCACTGCTGAAGTTTACCCTCCCATCCCCTGACCAGCCACAGCATAAGAACCCAATTGTTCTCGTTGGTCTGCAGTGACAATGGCTGTTTGTGATCGTCGAGAGAGAGAAAGAGAAAGTGAGAAATGAGAGAACGGGATTGAAGAGGGGTGAAAGTACAGCAATGTGATCCGCTAATTTGTACCGTTCACTGCTAAAGATATAGTCACGGTTTAACCTCAGTGGTGGTGGGGGGGGGTCAGAGTGACCACTGAGCCCGGGCTGGGATCGACTCAAGGACGTGGATTCCCAACAGTCGGGGGCCTGTGTCTTGCGATTTTAACCCATCCGTACCTGTACGTCAGAATAGTACGTGTCCGACTTCAACTCAAGAATCCCAGCCTCGTCCGCCCCCCCCCACCTGCATCCACTCAGGCCAATTCATCTGGCATGGCAGAGGGAGAAACTGAACGAATTAGGCAGTCGGATGTTGCCTAATGGTCGTACCACACAAATGCAGCCATTCCTGGCATTGTTATGTGTTTGAGTGAGACTGAGGTGGGATTGTGCTCCTCGGTCCAGTGCAGGAAAGCAGCTAATAAGTGAGACAACCTGTGGGAATCGGCCCAAAACCAAAACGAGGGCTGAGGCAGTTTTTTCCCCCACCTCTGTGTTTTTGTTAGCCTTACTTATTTGGATCCGCTCTCAAACGGTATTGATGTGTAATGAAGGAGTACAGTCCAGTCATTGATTCATTGATGGAGTCATGGCTGAACACGTGGCAGTCGCCTCAAGATGAGATAATGGTGTGGAGGATGCAGAACCCTCCCCCCTTTTTAAAAAAAATAAATTTGACCACTTAGAAAAACAAACATGTCCACGTTGCATGAAACTCCTGCAGCGAGGCCCTGACAGAGCACTGGACACAGAGTAGGTTTTGGCTGAAGACATGACTGATCACTGCACACTTACATATGACACCTGCTGCTGATTCTACTGTCGTTCCTTTTCCTGACCTGAGCCTGAGGACACCCTCGGGCCCTGTGGGTAATCATTGACGTGTTACTTGTAACAACCAATCCACAACACACTGTACGTCCACTGGACTGCCGAAAATAAAGTGATGGCACAGGGAGGGACGCATTCAGACAATAGCGCTTACGCTGATTTCTAAGCGATAGAATCAGATACCAGTTACACTCGGGACTCTTCTGCGCTCATCTCATGAAGCCCCGCGAAAGCCTGTTATCGTTCACTCGTTTTAATTATTTCCTTTTGCCAGGGTGTTACTGTAAATACGTGCCTGCTCAATCTATAAAAAACCTAAATGACAAATATGGAGAGCATACCAAGCACAACAAAGATGGAGGAGGACTTTGAGGCAGCTTCCAGTGATATCTCCTGGTACAGACTCTGGTATTACAACATTTAGGAGGGTTTACTGGCTTAAATTGAATATACTACCCACACGTATGATTATTAAGTGTATAATCGCTTTATAATAAAAATTTGAATACAGCTTTTGAAGCAATTTTTCTGACATGTATTCAGGGTGTCTGCACATCCTTAAAAAGTCTTTAAAAGTGTTAAATTCATATATTTAAAATTCATTAAAATTTTTATATTCTGGTCTTAAATACACTACTCAAAGGTCTTAAATTTTCAAGGCAGGACTATTTAATGAGAAGGAGATGTAGAGAGGTGCTGATATGCATGGTTATCTGCATGCTTGCTAGCTAGAAGACTAGCTAGTCTGCGACTATGGGTAAGTGCAAATTTATCGAGAGTTGGCTATACGACTATCCGCCAACAATCGCCTATATTTATAGTGTTTTCGGTCTTAAATTTCAATCGAGGTGGCATAAAAAAAGTCTTAAAAGTTTTAAATTTGACTTGCAGATACCCTGTGTATTGCAATTGCTGTTTGAGTTTTTTCAAGTGTAGCTTCTTCAGACTAGCACTTTGTAGCTTCTTCAGGATATAATATAATATTTACTTTATTATTATTTCATATATTTAAAAAAGATGGCACGTCGCCTCATGAGATGCCACCAAAAATATACTCAAATTCGAGAATGAGAACTTAAAACTATGAATCGTTTGTAACATTTATGTTTTTGCATCTTTTTTTTTTTTGCATAAAAAAACAATTTCTATTTAGAAATGACTCACTAGGGCCTTGCTTTACGGAAGCCGCCATCTTGTGCCACCATTTTCCTACAGTTGCCCAAACGGGACAAACTATAGCCACAGTGTGCTTGTGTGCGTTTTGCATTTTGAAGGAGAATTTACATAAACAAAGGAGGACGACGTCCCTCTCTGGTGCCATTATTGAGGGAAGTGAAGGAGTCCACTGTTTGTTTCAATCCGTGAGCCAGCAGTGTGTGAATGGGATGTATCTGTGATGTGAATGACAACTGTCGTGTAAAGCGGTTTGAGTGGTAGAATGTAAACACAGACCATTTAAAATCTGCACTCTCACCATCTGATGTCACTAAAAATGACTCACTGGACCTTTTTACTCAAAAATAAAATTTTTCTTTTAGTTTTTAATTATTTCTTCTACTGTTGTAAAGTAGTATGTCACATTTCTGTGGAACTATTTACAATTTGTATTTAGTGTTGCACAGTCGGCTTAAAACCTGAAAAGTTGGATCGGGCCAGTTTCTGATCACATTGGTGCAGAGTTTTCCGGATCAACTTAGATATGGTGCACATTTCGTTTGGGGGAAGCAGGGGGGAGTGATCAGATCTCATGGTCTGTGCTGATTGATCGCATCTCGCGCCTCCTCATGGCGTGAGGTGCAGGGTGTGGCGCTGCACTGCAGCATGTTTGAGGGGGGATCAGTGCCCGGGTGCCACCCAAAAAAGAGAAAGAGGAGAGTAGGTGGTGAGGGCGGTGGCACAGAGAGAGCGAGAGAGACACACAGAGAGACAGCAGTTTGGCCTTCAACAAAGCCTCCTCCCACCTTTTTACCACTCGCCTTGTCTTTCCTCCTCTTCCTCCTCTTCCTCCGCTCGTCTCTCCAGGTGGTGTGTTCGGGTGCTCGATGCAGAGTGGTCTGTGTCTGAGAGCAGTGGCCTGAAATGAAACGATGGAGGGTCTTGGGCGGCGGAGAATGCTAGCTTTGTCTTAGCTGCCATTCACACTGTCTGGAGACGTGGCAGGGAGCTCACAGAGAGTGTCTGATTGCAAATTAGTAGTGCCAAATGGAGCGGCCTGGCCACCTCTACCCTCCTCTCCTTTCATTTCCTTTCCTTTCCTTTCCTTATCATACCTCAACTCCTCTCGATTGTGTATATTTGAAATTGTGGAATTAAAAAGTCACTAAAGGAGTCTAATAGTGAAGTTGGTAGGTTTCTCTTGTCAATAACTCTTTGATAATTGATGTGAGCGAGAGATTGAGTTTACATAGAAATGATATAAAATGAAAGATTGATGAGTACGGAGTGCTGAGGTCCATTTAGGTGTAAGGTTTTGAATGATAAGAGCTTCATATCTACAGTATCCGTCAGCATGACCGACATCGCTTCATATCACATTTACAGTGATATTCCACTTTACTGTGTCATTTACATTTTCTAATCCACTCGTGGTCAAAGTCGAGCAGTTGTTTCTCTGCAAAGTTTTGGAATATTCACTTCAATAACAGGGAAAATGTTACACACAACAGGGGGGGGGAAAGTTAATGAACACATTTCCTTTAATTCTTTAAGAGCGTATGTATTTAAATTCAAATTAATTGAAATATATGAGTCAGAGAGGTTTTTTTTAACTGAAGTTGTTTTTAGATTTTTACTGTTTTTACTGCAGTATTTGGGGACAAAATGTAGTCTGTGTGTAGAAATCAGACACTACAGTTGTTTTAAATAAATATGTTTATGTCTTTGCTGTAATCTTGGACAGAGGCTTGAAATCAAATACAGAGTACTTAAGAAAACAACAACTCTTGAGTAGAGATTATTATTAGAAGATATGAAATTACTTTTTTTCTTTTTACATTTGTTTTTCCGGTGTCAAACTGTCTTTTTTTTTTATTGTGTGACCATAGTTGTCTGCATATTGGGGCCTATGTTATTCTTATTTTGAATAATGCATTTAGATCTAGTTCATATGAATTTGCAGTGTAATGTGTGGACCAATCATCTTTTAAAATATGTTATTATTCTTTACGCTTTAATGTTAAACATTAGATGTGTGTGTGTGTGTGTGTGCTCATACGTACACTCCCACTGATTATTGGCTGAACATGTAGGGATTACAGGGTGGCCCAAGTTCTCTCTCTCTCACACACACACTGACTCTATCTTATTCTATACATCCACAGTCACTGAGTGATGGAGTGATATAACCAGTCAACCTAATTGTCCTACCTCATTATACACTGGCTTCTGTCGTGCAGGATCACGGAGGGACGTTGCCTCAACTCAGCTGCAAAAACAAACCTGTGTTTAGCTGAACAACCGAGCATTTACTTTATGATCAAATTTAGCTGCTCGAATGACTGCAATATATATATATAATATAAATATATAATATGATATTGGTGTTTCTGTTGTAGAATGTAGCCTAGAAATTAAGTCAATTGTTTTTCATTCCTGTATTCTCTTTTTTTTGTGTAGGAAAGTTCCCTGCAGATTTAAAAAAAACAACTAATTCTTAAGTCATTTTTAAATAGTTATTTTATTAAATGACTATTATATTAATAGCTATTATTGAATAATTCCAATGAGTGTATGGTGAAGTGTATTCTTGCCATTTAAACACACTTCTTTCTATCTATCTATCTATCTATCTATCTATCTATCTATCTATCTATCTATCTATCTATCTATCTATCTATCTATCTATCTATCTATCTATCTATCTATCTATCTGACATTTTTTCAGTAAATAAATAAATAAATAACAAAATAATATTATTTTTTACTTCAGGCAGAAGGTGAAACACCCATTAAAATGTATTCAAAACTTTATTAATACATCTCTCTCATTTACAGCTGGTGTAGCCTATCCCCCTCCTTTGCTGTTAAGCAATACGAATTTTAATTGAAGTAAAAATGTATAGATTTCTATATTATTGACATCTACTTGAACTTAGACTTATTTAGTGTAAACATAATAGGAAAATAGAAGGAGAAGAAGAGCAGTGTAAATGTCGGGTGCAGGGAATATTCTTTTCTTCATGTTTTAAATGTCGGATTGTAACTTTAACAGCTCTGCCTCACCTCATCTCCATAGCTGATCTAATCAATAAAGTGTGTGTGAGGCAAAGCGGGGCAGCTCAACAGGTCCAGGCATGTCCTCAGAGGCACCTGAGTCTCTGAACGGAGGACAGGAAGACCTCCTCTGTTCTTTTTGTCACGCGGACGGAACTCAATCAAGCTCATTAATTAACGGCAGGTGAGCAGGTGAGGGAGGAAGAGTGACGCGTGACACAGAGCTGCTGTTAGCTTAGCATGACTCATAAAATAATTATTACCTGTGCAGCTGATAACGTTTGTGTTTGCTCGGTTAAAATGTTTTTATTCACTGTAAAAAAAAAGAAGAAGAAAAGTTAACCTATTACTATTACTACAAGAACAACAGCTACTACTATTTATTAAACATATAAAGCCTGCTTGAGACGTGACCTTTGTTAGCTTATATGTATGTTTTAGCTAACTTTAGTTTGACACACACACATGCACACACTGCAGCTCAAATAAAACGTAATATCTGTTTAATATCTGTATAAAACATTCAGTAGCCTTTAAACACACTGGTTGTGTTGGTGACATTATTATTATTATTATTTTAAATAGACTTATCCCAGACAGAGCCTTGGCCTTTGATTTGTTAATTTCAAACCACCCTTGTCGAACTTCAGTACATTTTTAGTATCTGAAAACATGAGCATTTAATCCATTTAAAATTCCTTCAATTGTGTTCATTTCTCTCTACTCTTGCTTGAATAAATCTAATAAGTATTTAACATTGGATGCAGCATACTTTACTGGTTTAAATGGAATGAGCTCTAAACTATCCTCAAACTTTTAAATGAAGTCTCATGTTGTGTTGTTACAGCTCCATTGGAGATTTTGAAGTGTTATGTTCCTGGTATGTTTTACAATTCTTATTAATTAATCTTTGTCTCAGCTCTTCTGTCGTGATATTATTATCTTTTATTCATTTGTGTTTTATAATTGTTCCTTGTTCTTGTTCTCAAGCCTCTTCAGACAGAGACCTTTATCTCAGTGAAGCTGCCTGACTAAATAAATAAAAAAGAAGTACCTTTAGTCTATAAATGTTGAGACGACTATGTTAAAATGGAGTAAACAATGTGGTCATTTTTTTTATTTTTTTTTTCACTGAGGTAGGATTCAGGTAAGCACCCGAAAGCAAATAGTTCTTCAAAACCCGCGGAGGGGGCAATGGGAGAGGAGGGCGGTGAATGGGGGCTTTTTAATAATCGTCTCAAAAGCACAGCCTGCTTTCTGGTGATATTTTAACGTGTGTTGTCTTTTTTTTTTTTTCTTTTCTCGTATTTAGGTCGACGTTAAGTCAGCGGCACGACAGCACAGACTGCTGCTGCTGTTGGTTGTATAACGGGGGTTCACCTCAGCTGAACCTGACGCATCTGGTTCATCGGCGGCGCAGGGCTCGCAGCGGCGGCGCAGTCTGCTGCCTGTGTCCCCGTTGAACCGAGCTGGATGGCCGGCATGAGAGAGAGGCAGCGAGGGGCGGGGGGGCGGAGGAAGGACGACGACAACAACGACAACTACCTCATTTGTCCCGGCAGCTGCTCTCAGTAAATTATCCCCCGACACACATTCAACATGACAACGTTTGTCTGCCTCTCGGTCTACAACTATTGTCGCCTTTTGCTTTGTTTATTTTTTATTATTATTTATCCCCCCCCCCCTGTACACCCGAGTCCAGACGAGACACCGTGCAGGAAATACAAAAGGAGCTGAAGTTGGACAAGCCTCGGTGGGACTTGAACTTGACACATACCGGTGAGTAGTCTTCAATTTATCTGTTTTTAAAAAGGTTTCCAGCTTCGTTAAGTGTGAGGAAAATGACAACGGGGGCATGTTTTAACCGTGTGCCTGCCGCGCTGTGTTTTCCTCCAGACTGAGTCATTGAGGTTAGACACATCGTTATTATTGTCCTGGGGGGGAGTTTCCAGGCTGCTGAGAACAAGAGTTTTATAACATGTTTATCCATATATTTGACAACAAAGTCCGCAAACATCCACCAGCCCTTTGTGTGTGAAATTAAGTGGTCAAACAACAAGAGACGCGATCGCCTTCTCGCTTTCCCCTCTCACTGAGGCAATAATCTTTCCCTTTGTCCCCGCTGCCAGCAGAGATATAGGCAGCCGATGCTGATCGCTTCAATCCGGCACAAACGCAAACAGCAGCACTCTCCAAGTGAGCAATTATTTGTAAAAAATTCACTGAAAAACCTGCGTTTAATTAGAAGCGCAGCTTTCACCGTGTTCACCCTGAGATCACCAGTGTATGTGAACATATGGCAGAGCTGTGCGGTTTCCCCCTCATGTGTCACTGTGGTTTCCCTCAGAGTAGTTTTTTGATGAAATTAATTCATTGAAACCCGAGAGGAGCAAAGTCAGCAGCAGTAGCTGAATGTATTTTTAATGGATAAAAGGCCTGTATGTGCCCTGGCTGCTTTTCAGGTGTGCAGTGAGTTGCTGTGAATCTCCTTAAATATTACACAAAAAGAGGACAATACATTCAATTAATGGCAATAATTAAAATTAGGCGATATGCGTCTTCCTTTATTTGACATTGTGTATATGTGTGTGTGGACGGACGGTCAGTTTCTTCAGGTGGGACAGATTGTTACACAACTGATACTTGTTTTGTAGGTTCATACACGTCTCATTTTGCAGCCTCAATATTTTCTTCTTGTTTCTTCTTATTGATAATTGCAATTTTTTTGTCTGAAAATAATCAACTTGGCTTACCATTGTGGTACATGCAAATAAATGAAGACGCAGTCGTGCATTGAAAATGATAGAATCGTTATATAACTGAATTGCACTGAGAGAAAAAAAAAATCTGTGTGAAAATGCAGGGTTTAAATTGCGCGTGTCAAGATATGAAGCACATTTTATTGTGTCGCCTGCTGGTTCTGTGAGACATTCAGATACTCGTCTCTTTTTACACTAAAAACAAAATCCCATGTCCTGCTAAATGTCAATTCTGCAGACAACAGTGGAGGAAAATTAACTCACTCTATCCTAGGTGAAGTTTTACTATGAATTTATTTCTTGAGCATGTACGCCCACATACAGGCAAACACGTATGGACTCTCAGCCTTCGTCAGGGTCATGTGTGAGATTTGGACGCCGTCTCTCTTTTGTCTACTTGTCCGAGATCATTCCACAGATATCACTGATGCTTCAGATGACTTTTATGCTCATTTCAAGTCATAAAAACACACACACACACTTTTATCAGTTTGTCTTTAAGGTCGTCAGATCCTCTCTGGTATCCTGCATGTATTATGCTCAGTGTGTGTGTGTGTGTGTGTGTGTGTGTGTGTATGCTGCATCTGCAGGTTGACTGGCTAAGTCAGACTCCGTTCCTATCAGACTGTCTGTGGAAATTGCAACGCAGCAGTGTTTACCGAGACAAGATCTGTGTTGGCTGACAGAAACATGGTGTTGTGCGATCACCACGTTGTCTCTCCTGCTGCGTGGTTCTAGAAGTAGAAGCACAGCTCTCACATGCTCGAATATGCCGAGGGTCATGGTGACCTTGTGGCTGCAGGCGTTGGTTGCAAAACAAGCTCTTTTATGTGATGTATTATGACCCTGATATTTGATGTTTATAAAGCACAGTTGCTGTTATAAACAGGAAAATGCCATTGTGCTTTCTAGAAACACAGGTGGCCCTCAGACAATGGAGTCGGGGATCGTTTCTCCACTCCGTCAGTGGCACAGGAGAAAGCACAAGGCTGCAGAGTGAAACTTGGAGATTGGAGTCGTATTCATCCTACCACCCTGTAGCGCAGAGCCCTGGTTGTGGGCCTTATCTGCAGTGGCCAATATAGAGGAGACAAGTGCCTTTTTGGATTTACCAAAAAATTTCTCTTATTTGCTTTCCGAACAGTGTCATCCTCCCACCCACTCCCTCTCCCACTCTCTCATATCTCACGCAATTGATTGAAACCCTAAACGGCAAGATCAGGCCAGGAGCAATCCAGCCTTTCTATGAATAGTTGATTGGATGTGATGGCGATGCGGTGTGTTGTTTCTTTAAGGGCATTTCAGGTCAGAGGATGGGAGGCGGTGGGGTGGGAGTGTTGGTGGGGGGGGGGGGGCGTTGGTTCAGCCGGAGCACATGGCTGATACTGCAGTGTGGTGTGTTGTGTCGTCTCGTTTCGCCAGTCATCTGGCGTTTTTTGAGTGTGTGCACACATTCTGCTTTGTGATGACTTCAATGATGTTTTTCAGGTACAAACCGTTTATAACACTGTGTGTGTGTCTGAGCCAGGTTCGAACGGACGGTGTGTTAGGAGTAGGAGCTTAATATGTCACTTTTTTAATGTTAATAATGTGACAAGCGTGTAGCGTTTGCAGTGAATCAAGGCTGTCGTGTGTGTCCGTGTGTGTTCCTCTGGCTCATCTGTGCTGTCCCCACCAAACACCTCACGTTTTAAATCTATGTGCATCTCAGTGCAGGGCATTTAAGTGCTTGACCTAATTTCTCTGGCAATGAAGAATCCACTAGTCAAGGCCTTCCTCTGTGTGTATTTGAGAGAGAGAGTGTGTGTGTGTGTGTGTGTGTGTGTGTGTGTGTGTGTGTGTGTGTGTGTTGTGTGTGTGCGTGTGTGCGTGCACGTTGCTCTGGGTGTTTCCTCCTTGCCTTTCTAACAGGAAGCTGATGTGGAGTTCAACTGAGGACAGGGAAAAGGCCTTTTCTTTCCACTGTGAATCATTTGAGAGCGAGAGAAAAAAATGAAAAAAAAAAGAGAAGGGAGGGAAAAAAGAGACCAGGCCTCTGCATTGATTCAGCCCTCTGCAATCTGGTCTGCTTTTCTCTCTTTCTGTTTTTCCCTCCCTCTTCTCTTTGTTCACTATACGTTATTGCCTGTCTCAGCTTTTATCACACTTTTTTGTTTTATTTTTTACTTCGTCAGATGTCGGATAGACGGCAGTGTTCTGGAGGGAATCGGCGAGTTTACAGAGAGTTCACGAGTCCTGTGAGAATGTGGGGAGGTGGGGGAGAGGAAAGGAGAGACGAAAAAGCAAATGAAGCAGGGCTCTGTGGGGAGCAGTGCAGGTTCTTCCGGTTCAGTTTTTTTCTTGTACCTACCGTAAAATGAAGCTGCCCACGTTATAAAACACCTACACAAACAACTGGCTTTATTAAAGCCACTGATGAAACTCTGAGCCCCCATCATAGCTGTCATAGTATGGAAAGAAGAAGAGCTAAAAGTGGCTACCATATCAAAATCTGCTTGTACACATGATCTTTCAGGGAGACTGGAACTTCAGAGGACAAATATGCACTTAGCCACATTTTATATCAGATGATATTTGTTCCAAGACTCAAACGTAAGCCAAGGCACATGTTAGACGAAACTGCATGACCCAAACGCTTATTGTCGATAATCTTGTCTTTAAGGTTTGCTGAGCATATTGCAGTAAAAGGGGATTTTCTTTCGGAATTAAAAAAGACCAGATATTCTAAGTGAAACCACCTACTCAGCTTCTTTCATGTGCTTGCAAAATGAGTTATACAGTGCAGTGCATCAGTCTCGGGGCGCCACCAGCTTTCTTGTTTTTATGTCGGTCAAATTCTGGCATCTGGATGGGAGTGATGTGACTGAAAGTTAGTCTTATATATTAGCAAACTGTCAATACGTTTAACTCATGTCTTTCTTTTTCAAAGCAGATATTATATGCATAAAAAAGTAGGACGAGCACAGGTTTTAGCTACAACATTAATTGGGGTTCCACTCCAGTTTGAGGGTAGTGTTATTGTTCAAGTGTAATGCTAGGCCACACTAAATACTCATTTACATATTTTCTGGATGTGTTTCAATAAAGTGATTGAGAAATAACTAAACTGTATAGTCATTATAGCATTGGTAAAACAATAAATTCAATGGCCTAAGATTTCGTGTGTCTGCGAGACTGAGCTGGAACATAGTAGGACATAACACTGTTGCCGCAGTATGACAGAAATATTTATGAATACACACTTCGCATCGAACTGTGGAGACGCAGCGCTGAGCTTTCCAAGGAGTAATGCAGTGTGGCCTTTTCATTTCCATCATTTGTTGTGCATGCAAAGAGCTTTGTATCAGTCCAGGAGAGGAGGTGATTTGACATCCATTTAAGCGCCGGCCGTACCCACGTTTCCTCGAGCGGCGATGTGGCTGATTTTGTGCTTTGACCTTCATAAAGGTGAATCAATAAAGGCTTTTATTATTTGCCTTTCTTTTATGGGTTTACTAAACTGACATTTTCATTGACACTGATCAGTGTTTGGTTAATAAGCCGTATGCCTCGCTATGTGGAAGAATTGGGTCATCCTTTTATATGTAAGTTCAACTTTATTTCAGTTATATTGACCAAAGTGCCAACTTACAGTTAAGTAAAATTAAGCAGAATCATTTTTTTTTAAATACATGTAGCACATAATTCCATGTTAGCTTTTTCTACTCAAAGATCACGTCAGCCTTTACATAACTGGTCTTTATTGGCCTAGCAGTGTAAACAGTGGCTCACAACATTGTCTGTGATACTAATCGTGTTTTTAAATTCAGAATATGAACTATTACCATCAAACCAAAGCTACAAGTTCCCATGAATAGGATCAGATTGAAGCACCATTCTGATCCTAAAACCTAATAAAAACTTAAATGAAGGTCAAATACACGGTGAAAGGATTTTCCCGTGGTTAATTGTAATGTATCTGACTGTATTCTGTGATTAATTATATTTAAGTCTTTATCTCTTGTGCTTTGTGTGCCACTGCAAATGAAGCTGCTATGGCAGAAAGACACAATGGACATTTCAGATTTTTAAATATTGTCTAACAAAAGTATATTATCTTTTTATAAAACATACAGGTCAAATAAACAAAAGAATTTCACAGCATAGATCAACCTCAGAGATAGACACTGATACTTGATCCATGTGAGCCACTATCAATGATCAGCAAGGTCTGCATTTTATTGGTGTCAAAGAAAAAAAAATGGCTTCTGATGCTTAACTTATCTGATGCGTAGTATAATTTATAGATGTGATTAAGGAAGGCAAATCGTGTCGCTGCATTTAATATAGGATTATAATTAAGGCACAGGGTTGGTTTGGGCTTTAAAGAAGATTAAATAAACTGAAGTTGGTCCTCTGCCCAGTACCACTGACATGTAACAGCACAAATGTTCTACTAAGAATGTCTTGTGCTCGGTTTGTACTGGAACAGTGTGTTAGGACAACCTGCACCAGAAACGTGCACCACACGTCCTGATCAATCACAGCTCTCGATCATTTTTCCCCGGGGGGGAGCAGCGGCTCTCTGGCTTTTTGATTCGTGATTTTGAGTCTTTTTTTTCTGTGTCTCATGTTGTGGGTGCAGGTCAGCAGAGGACGAAAGAGGATGTGGAGCTGTAACGCCAACATGCTGCAGAGCGGGTGAGTATATGGGAGCTCGAATGCAAACAAATGTCCTCTGAGGCTGAGGCTCAAACCAAATTATTATGTTTAGTTTCTGCTGTTACTTACAAAGACATTTCAGAATTGCTCAAAGGATATAATAGTTATGGCTATTGCAGAATGCTGATTTGTGACCTATAACGCATTTATTTAAACCCATTTGCGTTTCTTTCTTGTCAGATATTTCTTACAAAAATGAATAAGTAAAATGATCAAAAAGCGACTAACTAGGTTATATAAAATTGTCCAATTTGGATATCGTTCCTCATCTCTTGGGGAAAATGTAAGCGCACACACGACGGAAGACAATTAATGCGCAAATTCACCGTCTCTGGCTAATGTTTCATGTTGAGAGTGTTTTTAATGGGCAGTAATTAGCAGAATTACACTTGAGTGATGAGCCACAGTTTGTCCAACAACACCATCAGCACTTTGACTGTCCTTCTACAGGAGAGAAAATGTTGGGCTTGATTTTGGAGCAAAACAAAGTATTGGAACAGTGAGGTCAATTCCTTTACTTTTGCTCTACACTGAAAACATATATGAACGTAAGATTAAAGATCATATATCTTAGCTTTTATTTAAATAGGGGCCTCAAACCCAAAATGACCTGGGGGCCAGTGAATTTCTATTCTGGTCAGGAGGGGCCAGGTCAAGTGAAAAAAAGTCCAACAATTAGGGGAAAGATTCACGGTTTAGTGATTAGAAATTAAAATTATATCTTGATAATCCATCATGATGTTGCAATTACAAATATTTAGGCTGACATCGCACACAATTTCAAAGTAAAAGTGTTTGTTTTGAGGGATAGTTCAAGACAAAAAAAACCCCAAACATTTATGACGCAAAATGAATCTGTAAATAAAAAGAACAGACAGAAATAAAACAGAATTAAAACATGAACTCAAAATATACATGTAGACAATTGTAATTAAAACACTAGACAGGCTTATATATAATTAAATGTGGAATTTTGTAATTTCAAAATGAGTGTAGGGCCGCAGGACATCGACTGGCGAGCCGCATGTGGCCCACGGGCCCACATTTGGATGTCTACTCTCAGTTTCAGAAAGGCTCTCTGGTCTTCATGTTACAACAAAGCAAGCTCTTCTGTTGTTTTACATATCTCGACGTAAATACCTGGACATAAATGCTGAAATACTGATCTCTTGTCAAAAATAAGGAAGTGTAAGGAATTGGCTTCACTGTTCCAATGCCTTTGGTGGGAACTGTGTGTAAAGGAATAAGAGCTTGGGAAAAATTAACTTGTGGCATGATAATTAATGTGTTTTTTTTTTGAAGTTCATCTGAACAGCCTGAGGTCTTTGCCTCCTTATAAGTCAGACAGAAGTTTTTACTCATAAAGGACAGCTTAGTTTATTCTATAGGCTTAACCATGCTAAACAATAGTCACAAGAGAGATTCATGGCACATGTTTTTTTATGGGCTTTCCAGATGACAAACTAAAACACTAAACTTGGACACAGGATCTGTCTGTAACCTAGTTGCAGGTATTTTATCATGTTTGTTTTTACTTGCACAGACTACCAGATGGGTGGAGTTTGACTGGCGCAGTCGTGTAAGATCAATATTAGGCTCAAAGAAGTTCACTGAGTTCACACAGGCAGCTCGAAACCTGATGTTCCTCTTACGTGATCATAAGAAAGAAAACGCCCCTCCCTCTCCCTCCTCACATGTGACACTCACTTACAAAACAGTTGTTTGTATTTCGATCCTCACTGAAACCACAGCATTTAACTCTTGTATGTTAGTCACATATTGCTTTTCAAGTGTCTTACATTAGCTCATACCATTCCCTAACATTTCAGCATGGCTGGAAACATTAGGAACTTCACTTGAAAATAATGGAATAAAGTTCTGTGTGTCTCAGTGATGGCTTTTGACATGTGGACAGAATAGGTTATTTATATTTGCAGTATGTCGTTTTGCCTTGTTGTTGATAGTTGAGCTTTAACTTTGGACCCTCAGTGCTCCTCTGTCTCTTCATCAGATTAAGTTTAAACATTTTAACCAGTTTTGCTTCAGTTACAGTACGGATTAAAGCGTATAGATGCAATTATCTGTAGCTTTTTTTTTATTCTTTAGCATTACACGCTATTTGTATTTAATATTCAGAGAAACTTGTCAAAGTAAGTGGAGTAAAATAATGAAAGTAAATATACTCTGTGGGAGTAAAACACATAAACAATCTTCTAATTATTGTCTAAGATAGTTGCAGTCTTTGTTGTTCTGCTTAAGACGCTGCTGATGCTCACAAAACAAGCTTTAACAGTCCATAAATAATTTGTGTTTGAAGAAGCTGTTTATCTAATAGGTCCCTTACTAAGAAGAGACCGATCCAGAAGTTTCTTAAATGACATGAATAGGTGGAATTAGATAAGTACACGGAGGCATAATTAACTGTGTTGAATTCTCCTGATTCTCTTTTCCATACTCCTTTACATCATGTTTTCCATAGAGTTTGAGGGAAAAGTGGTTAGGAAAGGAAATGGGATGTCATTTCTTTGACTATTTGACCGCAGCCTGGTTGTCACCTCTGTGTCTCTCTGGTGTTTCTTTCCCCCTTTCACTTCCTCTGCCCTTCTCTTTGCCGAGACTTAGCTCATGTGTGACCTCTGCAGGTGTCAAGTCACACTCGGCAGTCAGTGAAAAAAGTAGCATGACGTGTTCTCCAGCCTAAAATATAAATTTTCTGTTTTATGTAAATATTGAAAGATCTACACATTTGTCTTCCGAATTCAATTTCGTAAATATCAAGAAGGGACTTTGTCAATGGCATTTCACATTTCCAACAATTCGTACGGACGGTAGCCTATAGATTTACAGTGCACTACATTAGGAAGTTAGGAACAGCCCTTGATTTGACAAAACCAGTAAAGTGAAGGTCCGGTGTTGTTCAGATTTGCTGCTCCTCAGGCTTCTGATCATCTCTGATTGGAGAGGCGGGATGAAATGAGACAGCACTCAATGACTTCCAACAACCTCCTGTTCTTTATACTCTTGAAATAAAAGATCAAGATTTAGATTTTAGTCTACAGCTGCACTACACTGACCGAAACCAGCTAAACTAGAGGCAACTGCTTTCATTTTTACCATCTCTGTCTGTGTTTATATGCAGAAGAATTTTGTTTTTGTAACCCAAATTGTGGGCTAGCTCATTTGTTTCTCCTATCTGCATTTGAATTGCTCATTCTCTGACGATGGGCAACCTCAACTCGGCCGTCTGGCTTTCTCCAGTTTCTGTGGCACATAAACACCTTAGCCACATTCAATCAACCTTACTCAAACACACTCCTGCCGTATGGTTAAATAACTCACCAATAAATTCACCATTATTGTATTAGGATTAATCAAAAGGAAGAGTAGCCTTTCATATAATTTTATTCTTATTAACTCTCTATTTGAGATTTAATCCTGCAATTTGAAACAAAAGAATTTGCTAATCGCAGAGCCTTTAATTGAGGATGTGCAGCACATCTGACACAGGGATTATATTTAACGGTTAATTATTGCACTAATGGTATTATTAAGTTCTCATCCTTGCTTTTGAACATACAGTGGTTAACAGTGTGATGGTATCTCGTGCTAATGCTCCATCACACTCTGTAAGCGTTAACTTTTGAATTAAACCGACAAATCAAATCGGAATCACATTGTATGTATCAGATAATTTCCCCCAAAGCATTCAGCTGTTTTTTTTAATAATATATTTCTCTGTCTCGTTTCACGCCCTCTATTTTTTTATGATATATACCGTGACCAGATTTAAAAAAATAGGATACGATATGTCAACACAGGAACACCAAGTGTCCTTGCACAAGCCTAGGTGGGTTAAGCAGAGTCAAATTATCAAGCATGACTGGAACAGTTTGTGTCTACTGGCATTTACTCACACATTTATCACATTCAAGACAATTAAGGGGTTAAGTTCAGGGCAGTGTAAAAGTTAGTGATTTAGCACGAGCAGAACTACAGCAAAAAGGTGTGCGGTAACTTCCCCCGTATGTTAGTGTCTGTGCTCCTGGAGTAGAGAAGTAATAACGACTGAGAATGAACTGTGTAATGGCTAAAAGAAGAATCTGTCTTTGGCTCTCTCAGACTGGGGGCTGCTCTGCCTCCACACAGAGCACTCGGCCACTGCTGCATTGTGGCCCGGGCCTCATTTGAATGGGCCTTTAGTATTTTGTGTGAACAAGTCAGCGCCATTTGCATTTGTTCCAGTCACAAAGGTTTAACAGGTCAATAGGGACTCCCTGGCAGAAAACTAACACACTAGGGTACCTTTTTTCCCCCCTCTCTCCCTCATGTCTCCTCCATCGCTGTGGTTGTCAGGCTCCCAGCTGGCTTGTCTTGGTAGTATATAACTCAAGCATGTGGTGTGTACAGTATTTGTGTGTGTGTATTTGTATGTTGTAGGATGACAAATGGCGACAGCAGGGAGTCGGGGTCAGAAAATTGGTGGCTAATATTCTCTATTCTGTTCTGACAAATGTTTCCTTAATATACAAGTTATAGCAGGAGGTTGTTTAAGTAAAAGAGAGGGATTGTTGTGTGTGTGTGTGTGTGTGTGTGTGTGTGTGTGTGTGTGTGTGTGTTAGTTATAGAATTAACTTGTGTCTTTAGGTTTGTAGCTTCATTTGTTTAAGTAAAAGAGAGGGATTGTTGTGTGTGTGTGTGTGTGTGTGTGCGTGTGTTAGTTATAGATTTAACTTGTGTCTTTAGGCTTGTAGTTTTTTTAAGTTAAAAAATTAAACATCTTCCTCAACAAAGTTTGTCGAGACGATATGTGGGAGCTAGTGCGGAAATAAGTGCAGAAACCTCAACAATTGTGCCAGTAATAATTACATGACAGTAACAGTTAGTCTGAAGGCATTTTAGTTAGTCACTTTTCGTTCCTGGGAACTTGACACATTGTCGTCAAAAACAGATGTCTCTGTATACACTAAGAAATCAAAGTATGAGACTGTACCTAAAAAGGTACAAATGCTTTGTCGCTCCAGTTGTACCCTATCGGGGTACAAGCACTGTACCTTGTACCTGCTTGTTTGTACCTCTAAAGAAACATTTCTGCACCCCTAATGACAAAAATTTATCTGTACACACTGAGAAAGGTACAGTGCTTGTACCCTGATAGGGTACAACTGGAGCGACTGCAAAATGTACAGTCACATACTCTTTCTTAGTGTGTAGTTTTGGTAGCATATCAATGGAATCTCTGGGAGGCTCTTGACTGAAGTAGGTCAAATTAGTTTAGGGCTAAATTAGCTAACAGCATTCAAGTAAATTATCTTGGTAATTTGTGCTTTTAGCAAAACCACTATGCCCACCTAAAATAAAAAAAAGTTTTGTGTATACTTGCAAGGCCTTTTGAGTAGTATAGAAGTAGTATCTCATGAAAGATTGATGATCATTTTGTTGAAGGACAGTCGTATTGACTTTTCCTGCTTCTGATTTCTGAGTGTTGCCTCTGTCGCTCAAATAGCTCACTTGTGGCTTTCGATAGCTAAAAGTGTTTTTGCGTGGATGAAGGAAATTGAACACAGGGATATTATTAAACTGTTGCTCCACTGCCACGTTTATTGTCATGCTCACAGTGCTTGCCCGCTTTTAAAATGTCAAAGGCTACCTCCTACTAACAGACAGGTGTGCTGCTAAAGGGTCCTCAGGTAGGATAGTGAAACTCCCACCTGCTCTCTCACTCTGGGGTAAGTGGATCCACCTGAGTGAGTTTACTGTGAAGCTCATATACAATGTGACCATGACCCACAATTGCTATTTACCACAGTAACATTCTCTTAGAGACATCACGTGTATAATATGTGGGGAAACATGAAGTTTAAATCTTTATAATATAGTAACCACAGCTTGAAATATTTTTGAAATGTGTGATTGATCATCTAAAGTCTGAGAAAGAGACAAGTAAACAATCCAGCTGTGTGAATTAGCTTTATCTCATTGTAAACAACATGCTTTTGTTTTGATGCCTATCCACTGGTTCTCGAAACCTCAGTCAATTCTGTCGCTGATGTGAAAGCTCACATTGAATTGCCACAAAAAAGTCTGGATGTACAAGTTTTATCGCAGTGTGCACAAGTTCAAACACTAAATATATACACTACCGTTCAAAAGTTTGGGGTCATCGATACAATTGTTTTGTGTTTTCCATTAAAACTCTGACTTTTATTCATCAAAAGAGTTGCAAAATGAATTGAAAATATAGTCAAGACATTGACAAGATTAGAAATAATTTTTATTCAAAATAAAGAACCAGCAAAACTGTTTTCAGCTGTGCTAACATCATTGCCCAAGGGTTTTCAAGGGTTTTCTAATCATCCAATAGCCTTCTAACGTGATTAGCAAACACAATGTACCATTAGAACACTGGAGAGATGGTTGCTGGAAATTGGCCTCTATACACCGATGTACATATTCCATAAAATAACAGACGTTTGCCACTAGAATAGACGTTTACATTAACTAGGTAAAGAGTGTATTTCTGTTATATTCATTAAAAAAAAGTGCATTTCCTTCAAAAAAGTGACCCCAAACTTGAACGGTAGTGTATTCAAAGAAAGAAGATAACTTCAACTGTATATCAAGATCAGGAGATCTTTAAAGCTTGTTCCAGGCATTGGCTAGTCTAATCATCGCGTATACTAATGTAGTGACAGAAAATACAGTGTATGTACACAATTTGCACAGCTATTCACACGATTTAAACACACACAGTTTGTATTTATGTCTCCAGACGTATTTAACTCTCTATTTGAGAGGAGGGGCAAATCATAAATTTCTGGCCGACCTGCGTGGAAGCCATGTTTTCATTTGCTCTGCTCGTGCTGATGTGAGCCAACCGGGCCAGAGCGCCACACACTGCTGTTCTTGCAATTGTTTGCACTGGGGTGTGTGTGTGACCCACTGTCTAGACCTCTGTTCCATTATCTTTTAAAAACTTAACTGCACCCAAAGAAAGGCAAAATGTGAGCTCAGCATCAGGTGCTACAAGCTGCTAGTTAGGCCTGCAGCCAGGCCCGGAGAGGCAGACCTGGCAGCTCTGAGGCTGCGACATGTGAAACACTGCACACAAAGGAGCTTGCTCCATCTGTATGCACCCAACATAGGCAAGCTTTTGTTGCAGCCGACAGGCACATGACTGCTAGCATCTTAACCCCTGAGAGCCAGCGTCTCCTTTCCCCTGTCGCTGCACTGCATGCTGCAGCAGACGCCACAGAGCGTTAATACTTGTAGGAGGAGGGCCAGTTGTTCAAAGTAATTTATGTGTTTGGTGTTTGTGTGAACACTTCAAACAGATTAAAAAAAAACTAAAAACTCCCGGAATATAAATATATTCAGCAAGAAACACAGTATAATAAAAAATATGACAGTTTAAGGTTCGTATTATACTTAAGTTCTCTAACAAATGACTTGTTGTCCTGTTTTAGTTCTTAAAATGGTCCGGTGTTAATATTGAGGTCAGCCTTTATTAGGAAAAGCACTCAGTGTATTCACGTAAAATATATTTAAATATTCAGACAAATACTTTCTCTATGGCCATATTTACCACACAATTATCATGCAGGTCACATTTCAGCTTTGTGTTCTTCAACAACTTTGCTTATAGGTCTGTGCATTTAGTGTGAAGTTTATAGGGTCAGTTCAGAAATGAGACTGCCGCCTCCCTCTGGGAGACCTCTCTATAAAATCCAATTAAAGATAAATCACGAGCATCGAGCCTTGATGGCTGCAGCAGTTAGGAGATGCTCTGACCCATTATCACTGCTCAGTTTTTAATTTTAGTGTGCTACATAGCTGTCCTTGAGTAGATCATTAAGTCACACGTCATGCGCACACCCGCACTCACTCTCTGTCTGTTTTTCCCATTAAACTACACTGATGCAGCATTTGCATGCAATTTTAAACAAATATATTGAAATTAACTCCTACATAAATAGACCTTACAGGCAAATGTCAGAAACATAGTATTGCTTTTAAAAAGCAACACGTTAACCAGAACAATTACAGATGTGTGTGTGTGTGAAGCTGGAAGCGTGTGTGTGTGCATACTTGTGCTAGATATGAAATAAGACAAACAGTGTTTTGTTCTGAATCTTCCTGCCTTCCCTCCGTCAGCTAAACTGGACACGTGTGACTGAAACGAACATGCCGTCACTCAGTGACGGCATGTTCGTTGTGGGCTAGCTGATGTGGCTGATTTATGGGAAATGAGAAGAGAAAAGAGGGGAAAGCACAGGCACAGGAGGAAGGACAGAGATGTTGCAGTTAAAATTATATTAAAAAAAAAATTCCATGTCTTATCCCACCGTCTCTCTGCACCACCACTACTGCTTTCCACGTATGAAATGTGGGTATGCGGTCCCGTTGGGGGCTGGGGTGCGAATGGCTCCTAACTGGGCTGAGCTAGGTAACACTGGACCATCCAGCCTGCAGTGCTCCTGTGACGTGGCGTTCACTAGAACCAACAGCAGGTCTGAACCCTTTAAGAGGTGGTTCCACTCCCTGACAGAGCCAGAGACCTGTGTGTTTGCTGGCTGTTTGATAAGAGCCCAAAAGTAATCATTTATTAATGAGAGATGGACCGAAATGTGAGCAGTAAGTAGCTGAGAACCTGGGTAGCTGTATGTGTGTGTGTGTGTGTGTGTGTGTTTGAAATGGGAGGGGGAAGCAGGAGGGTAAGTTTTTATTTTATAAAAAATTTAAGTTTAATTTATTTTATGCATGACTGCAGTTTGTAATGTACTTTTTTTCCCCCTGCATTTAGAGCACTTGACTTCATTTTCTGTCTCGTGTCCTCTTGCACTGTAGAATATATTGATGCCTTTATATTTAAAATCTATTAGATGCACGCTCAAAAAACACCAAGTTGCAGACATATTTATGTTATAAATTATGTTATAAATGTAGTTTTTTGAGTGAGAAACTGTGTTTTGGTGATTTGTCCTTGCTCCCTGGATAAATATTTCTGTCCTTTCTGTGACTTTAATATCCCCAAGATGGGAACTTTGAGCTAAATTAAAATCCCCATTTTTCCAATAAACT
Source organism: Microchirus variegatus (assembly GCF_963457635.1). Lineage (NCBI taxonomy): Eukaryota > Metazoa > Chordata > Actinopteri > Pleuronectiformes > Soleidae > Microchirus > Microchirus variegatus. Next base: position 11,528,981 of record NC_139821.1, read on the forward strand.
TGACAAAAATGACCTTGAAGGGGAGTTTCATGGTTAACTGAAATCTTGACAATGATTCTCCCAAAGCACTGTCCGTACGAGAACGAGGAACAGTTTGCAAAATAAAAAAAAATAAAAAAGGGACAAATTGCCAGGCTATCAAAGCACTGCTTGTGTGGGATTTATCATCTTTTCGGGTGCTTTAAAAGCAGGTTAGGACACATAGCTGTCGCGGGCTCTGGTCCATGTGATTTCTCCTCTCTTCTAACCTTTGCTCTGCTGCCGAATGGTTCTTCCTTCTCACAGGGACATTCGGTTTCCAGAGGTGAGTGGCTTAATAATTACCAAAGAAATGCATCAGAATCAACGTTGCTTACTCGGTGTCCTTGATAAATGAGCGGTGTATTCAGAAAACACTCGCCAAAGTTATTTTGATCTCGCAGACCTTCAAGGTCGAATAAATGTATTTAGATGTCTCTAAATCTGCTGCTTTTCATGCTTGTGTATATTTACTAAATCATTTTTTGAAGAGCAGAGGAATTCTATACATGCGCTTTTTTACTTTTATGTCTTTCTATTTTGAATATGAATTAATGAAAAACATTTCTTGTTGTAGGCTTCAATCAATATGCAGTAATGACATTAAAAAGGATTTTTAATTACTTGTCAGTTTTTACACACACACACACACACACACACACACACACACACACTCTGACCACAAAGTCTGAAACATGTAGTCACTTATTTTCTTGGCACTTGGCAAAAATATTTATAGTAATTAACCTTTTTAAAAATGCTTTAAATTTCTTTTACAAGAGCATGAAGTGACAGCCTGGATGGCAGCCTTCTCTTTATTTCTTTTCCGGCATAAGTCAAAAAAGAAATGTCCTTTGTTAATCTGAAACTGAGGCTTTCGTAGCTTATAGAATTACCATATTCTGTTTTTTAATAGTAATAATACAAATACATTTTTAATATCGATAAAAGGAAGTGCACTGTTTTTTAAACTTACACACACTATTTATTAAAATGGGTCAAAATGAAATGTATGAATAAATCCTGTGTAGCAGAACACAGGAAAAACAAGGTGATCATCAGTGTGCACAGAGCATTTTAAGAATCGAAGTTTCACCCTTGTCTGGACTCTTTTTGGATCATTTAAATGATTATTCTTATTCAATTGCATTGAAAAATATAATTACAATCCTGTCAAGAGATTTTTTTTCTTCTTTGGGGGTGGGGGGGAATCAAGAGGGGGAAGAAAAAAAATATCCTCTGCATTTTCCTTAATTTCCTTAATTATTATCTATCCACGATGTGGCTTGATTTTTAGTTTTTGTTACTAAAACTATATGTGAAGATTTATACACACACACACTAATATAAATATATATATATATACACACACACACTTATATATTTATACACACACACACACACAATGTTACATCTCTTGTTTTTCCAATAAGTATTTTTTAATATTTAGCATATTCAGTGACATTGAAGTAAAATCAATTCTTTATTAAATTAGACTGAGGTTTTTTTTCCTCATTCTGGTAGAAAAGAGGCATTTTTCGTACTTCTTCTAAACTCTAAAACAACTCAGAGACAGTCTTGGTCCATTCCATGTTTTGTGAGTAAAAAGAAGGAATGATTAACTATAATATAAAGAAGTCAAACAGGATAAAAAGTGTTTTGTGTGTGTGTGTGTGTGTGTGTGTACACTTGGTTCCTCGTCCCTGACACACTGCAGATGGTGAGGCTCTGTGGAAGGGTTTATGAAGTTTCTCATACAGTGAAGTTGTTGCACAATTATATTCTTTTTTTGTTGTTGAATGAGTTAAAAAAATTGTTTCTTTACTAATATCGATGTTATAAAATGTACAACGTTTATGTCGCGACTCCTCGAATTATTGTCGAAGTGTGTGAGGTGACTGCACTTTTTCGACCGCCATGTTGTCTCCTCCTGTCCTCCATTTTGTGGAGCTCTTGGTTCTTGCTCACCTGCCTTTAACAAAGTTTTACCAAGCTCTGTGCTGCTTTTTTTTTATTATTATTATTATTAATCAAATTAGAAATAAATATTCTGTAGTTTTGACATTTTCCAATTTGTTTATTATTATTATTATTATTATTATTATAAATATATTTATCTTCTTTATTTATATATATAAAGAAAATGACACTTGTCAGTCTTATTTTTATACTGACATTTTATCTTCCTTGTACCTTCCTTAACTCCTCAACTACTCCGCCAAGTTGAAAGCTTCCTGCACAAAACTCCTCAAGCGGAGGACTCTGTCTTATTTGACAAGGCGTTAAACTCTTGAAACAATTTGTCCATGTAATCAGCAGCAACCGTGTCAGAAAACGCATGCGTTGTTGGTTTTTACGGCTCCACGGTGTGTGCGACGTTGACCTGTGGCCCCATAATGGACGCCGGGGGTCACAGAGGTTAATAGAGACTGACGTATGAGGCCCCAGAGTCACATCCGAAAAAGGGGATGGCCCCTTAATCCTTATTAGGCCTCTGTGTTAGTGATCCTTACCTTTCAAAGCAAACAGCACGCTCCCTTTGCTGTGGCTCCGCAGCCTGCCCCTGGCATTACACTTCTGACCCTGGGGTCGTGGCCGTTGTTCAGAACCCTTCAGGGTCTGACCTTAGGGGTCACGGCTGTAATAGAGAAGTTGTTGAGGCGCGTGCTGCAGAGGGGCCCCTCCACAGACCACCTCATAGAAGGAGCGGGCCCCGCCGCTCTGGTCACGGCAGAGAGGAGGAAGCGCACGCGTATGTGTGTGTGTTCGCCAGAGTGTGAATGTATAGATGTCTGTAATTTATAGGGGCCTTATCACAATGGGGATTATATATGTGGGTTATTATCCTTCAGGACAATGTCATTAGCATTCGAGAAAGACTTGAACTTTGACATTTAAAATGCCATATATTCACATAAGTGTTCAACAGAGGGATCACATCTCCCTTTGCTGGAATTCCCAGTTGTTTCTACGTATTTAGCTGCATAATGTTCACTGCTAATTCCACTAAGGATAGGGAAAAAAAAGTGATTGCACGTTTGGTGTGATATAACTTTATTTATTGATTTTAATTTTTTTTTTATAGTTATGACTAGTGTTTACTTTTTTTCAAAAAGAAAGTACTCCCTTAATCTGCTCTGATTTCAAGACAAATCTATACATTTGTTTTGCCTAATTATTATAAATGTAAGTTGTTTGTACTGGATATATATTTTTGTGGCTGATTCTCAAATGTGCATTGTGTGTGTGGGTGTGTGTGATAAACTGCACATGTTGCTTGCTTATATTTGTAGCAGTGGATTGAAGGGATGATTCATAAGGAGGTGAAGGTGCCAGTGGCCTGATGAGGGCAGTGAGTCAACGACTCTATTGTTTTAGTTTGTTAGTGAACCATAACTCAGTGTGACATTCATGTCTATGCTATCACTGTGCAGCCTGAGCTGTGTATCATACACACATTAACTGTGATAAGGTTATTTACATACAGTATTTATATGCCCCTCTTTTTGATTTTTGAAATATGAACAATTGTGCTACAGAAACGTCATGGTTCTCTTCTATGCAAAGCTTTAACATATGATCTACATGCAAGTCAAATATCAACAGTGCAATATGCTTTAATAATAAATATGAGGTAGGCCACGGGTTGATTTGAATCCGAAGGTAAAGGAAGTTGATATAAAAAGAATTGTAGTTGTGGACTCTTGGAGGTGTCATAAAAGAGGTTAATATTGGAGTTTCATCAATGGCAGCATTACACAGGCCGCTCCTGCTGGGGTGAGGCCGTGTGCAGAGGGCTACAGTGTCAGAAGTTGGCAGCTGAGCCAAAACCAGAGCTGTATCCTCAGATGAACTCTCCACGACGTACGGTGCAACAGGCCCTGCCAAGTTTTTTGAATTCCTGCCACATGTTAGATGGTAAACAACTGACTAGCAGTAACAGTGGCTGAGATAGACACGGGGAGGTTAAGGGAGTCTTCAGATTCCAAACGAAACATGCATTTGTTTGCATTATTGTTTAATTTATATTCGGCACACACTTGCAGAGTTTGCGGCAGATTGCGATTGGCTCAAAGACGTGGCGAGATGTGACGTCACAGGAATCAGCCTGATCACTGTTTGGTGCGCAATCTGTTTGTCTGTTCAGGGCACACGAGTGAGTTTGTAGTTGTATCTGCACCAAAATCCTCCGTCGCCTCTTGTTAAAGCACTCGGAGTCACCAGATTTTCTGTCTCACTCACGTCTGTAAGTTTCCATGTTTGTGTGTTGTGTTTCTGATGTGCGGATAGTGGCGCAGTACACAGTTTTGTTTGAGGACTAAGGAAAGCTGGGGAAAGCTAGGCAAGACAAGTGCACTCTCTCTTTGTCTCTCTCTCTCTCTGACTCTGTCCTCTAAGTTAGAAACACACTCAGCACCATAACGCCGTTTTTTTTTTTTTTCCAACATCCAAGCCTAAGAGTGAGGAGGTAGGAGAGGCTGCACCGAACCAAGCAGCCATGTTAGTTTGCCACTGAATCGTTAATATTTGCTGTGCTCTTTGTCTTCATGTACACACTTAAACACGCGTGTGAGGGAAAGTCCAAGTGCACATAACCTCAATGCGTGGATTTTCTTTGTAGGTTGGTGTGAGCATTAAAGATTGAAATCAAGATCAGTTTAGTCGTGCGCCGCGATGCGAGATCTGTCGATTTTTTGGATGCTTTGCCCTTTTTCCTCTCTTTTGTGCGGCTGCTTCTTTGGGGAGAGAGGAGGGGAATTTTTTTTTTGCCTGTGCTGAGTTCTGGGTTTCTTTTGGGAAAGAGAAGACAAGAGGGGTGGGGAATGGCGTCCAAATGAGAGGAAGTTTTTTTTTTTTTTTTTTTTCGCCATGAGGGAATCTGTTGCGAACAACTAGGGGGCATTGCAGGCTTTTGGAGATTTTTGGGAGGACGTTTGGAGAAGTTGGGTGGAAACCAAACGGGTGAGAATAACCTTCAGCTCTCTGATGCAGCGGTTGGTAGGTGTGCATGAGACCGGGAGAGAGAGACGGAACGAAAGAGAGACAGCAGGGGAGGTATCTGGCACAGAAACGTAAAAAAAGGTCCTCCTCATGCAGGCTGAAATTAACACTAGCTGTTCAGAGAAGGGCCGTTTATTACTGTTGCCTATAACCGTGCTACTGAAAGGACAAGAAAGGGTGGGAGACAGAATAGGCTGAGAAGCGAGGGGGGGGGTGTCGCTGGAGGGTGCAGGACACGAGCAGAGTCATCAGCAGAGTACAGGAGGACAACTGCAGTTCGCAGCGAGGCAAGGGTGGCCTAGTAACAGCACATGGCGGGCACACTGCGGTAAATATAACAGGATTTCACAGCACAGTTCACTGTTGCATTCATGGTAGGGCAGTCGCACCCAGGTGCTTATCTGGCTTTGACTGGCTGCCAGAACAGTCACTGTAGCTTTTTAACCCATTAACATGTTTGTGGTCAAGAGAAAGAAGCGGTAATCAAAGACAGTGTTTGTCTGTGATAGTGCCAGACCTTTTCCTCTTTGGGTTTTTAAAAAAGTGCCTGCAAAAGACAGCTTTGAAAATGTTGTAATAAAAGACTTGGAGGTCAAAGACAAATGTATGGTATCAAACGCAGCAGCAGCTCTGAAATAAAACACACAGTGTTAATGTTTGACATGAATCTTAAAGTTAGGTGTCACGAGCTGTCTCAGAATCCGTTGACCAGTGTGAGAGTGTACGTTTGCTGAGGCTCTCCTCCTCAGGAGAAGCACCTCTGCCGCCCTCCCGCCTCCGCCCGCCCGCCCCTGCCCGCCTCGTGCACACGCACGTCGTGCTGGGCCAGTGATAAAACTGTGTGGCGTGCACGCACACCCACACGTCCGTGTTTCATCATCAGCTGAGTCCCTTCTCCTCCACTCACAGATCTTCTTCCCTCCCTCTCTCGCCCCCTCCCCTCACTGCTCCAGCTTCTTTTTCTATCCATCGCTCTCCTCCTCCTCCTCTCTCCCTGGGTCCCGGCCACATGCGAGAGGGTAGACTAGGACGCTGCTGCTCTGGAAAAAAAGAGGGGAAAAACGCTCTGCTGCTATTTCTACAGGCGGGCCCTCCCCTTTAGCTAGTCTGTGCCAAAAGAGGGAGGGATTTTTTTTTTTTTTTTTTTACTACTCCCAGTCCCAGAATTTTAACCCTCTGCCTGCTCTCACTTCTGTCTGCAAGATCTGCTCCTCAATATCATGCAACAAGTGGCTTTGCTTCACTTCTCCTTCGACATCGCTGCGCCATTTTCAGATATGTCTTCTGGGACCGCCGTTTGCTTCACTTGAATTTGGTCAGTTTTTGGCTTCTTCTGCTCTCTTGTGACATAGAGTTAACTGGACTGACCAGAGTCAGTGTCTTTGGCTTTCTAACCCACTGTGATGCGAAGGATTTTTTTTTTTGAACACGTGTTTCTTGATTGCTCGCCATGTTTCCTTTTTCTCTCTCCAATCCTCCCCGAAGCAGAGGACGAAGACGGCAGTTTGTGTTCGGCGTGTTGTTCGAGCAGCTGTTTGAATTCAGGTTACCTTTACTTGTGTCTTGCTCTCAACCGATTATTTCTCGTGTATTTTCCCATTCTCTTACCTCTTTTGCCCACCACCTTCCTCACCCTTTCCATCTCCAAATCTCTCCCTCTTTTGGGTTTTCTGCCCCACCCTCTCTTCCTCACGCGCGCCCTCTCTCTCTCTCTCTCTCTCTCTCTCTCTCTCTCTCTCTCACTCTGCCCCTCTCTTTCTTTTATCTCTCTCTCCCTCTCTCTATCGTGGGCAGTCTTCAGTGAAAGGGGAGCAGGAGGGCGGAGCAGTAACGGGGCTTTTTCTGGGACAGGTGCCAATTTCAAACAAAAGACACAAAAAGCCAAAAAAGAGTGAGATAGCTCCCAATGACAGGGAAAAAGTGGCATGTTTCAAGAAGTGATTTGTAGCCTGATTTGTAGTAATTACATGTGTGCATGTGTAACTCTTCTCACCTTGCCGGAGTTTTTTTAATTTTATTTTTTTATTGCATGACTGAGTAGCAGCAGCAGCAGAGATCTTGAATCTTTTCCCACCCCGCCACCCCCTCTCTGCTGTCTTGCTCCCGTGAAGGCATTTGAGTTTCGAGCGGGGAAAAGAAGGAGGGGTGGGTGGAGCTGGGAAGGGGCGGTGGGAGGCGGAGCCTTCCCTCCTCTCCTCCCTGTCAAGTCCTCTGCATTATTCATATGCCTGGGCCAGTGCTGCGATCTGACTGGCTGCCTGGCATAGCATTCACCCCACATTCAGCAGCTCTGTTTGCTAACATTCCTCATTCAAAGCCTTGTTAACTGCCAGACGGGAGGAACACGCGACTCCATGGGAAACCCACATGGCCTCCTCATTGTGGCGGGCCTTGACAGTCTAGGACGAGGAGGTGGCAGACAGGAGGGAGAGAGACAGAGAGACAGAGAGGGCAGCCAGTTTGTAAATATTACAAAGCAGTTAGCTGAGGTTAGGCAGATGACCGGCAACTTAGAAACGGGTTTGGGGTGAGGTGGCCACATCGACAGGGTAAAAACCCAGACAGAGGGGCAGACAGATGGGCAGACAGACAAATAGACAAGGCGTTGAGGCTCAGAGGGAGGCTGGCACTTGCTGGGACTCTGAATGGGTCTCTCGTTGGCGTGCCCGCCTACTCCTTGCAGGGAATGCAGAGCTGTGTGACTGAATCCAAGTCTCTTCTCTGCCCTTCTCTACAGAGAGGATATGGGGACATACTGTGTGCAGCTTCCGAGAGATCTGGCCCAATGAAGCGGTGGAGATTTCAGCACTTTACTCCAGATAGCTGATGGCTGTGGTGTGTGTGCCTGCTCCCTCGAAGACTCAGTGGGTAAGTCTGTGTGGGTGTGGAGGTAAATGTGTGTTTATATGTGGGCATTTATTACTTCCCATGTGCAGATGTATTCTCGCGATTAAACTTAATTACGAAACAAACGGCGGTGTAAGTGCCTCAGTTTGACGTGTGTCCATACATTGTGTCTGCGTGTCGTTACCTTCAGGGCTACGGGGACTATTCAGAGAGAGGTGGTTCCACTAAATATCGGCAAAATGGGGGGGTTGAAACGTGGCTTGGCTTTGAATTTACGGACAAATACAAACTAATCCGTCCTCGGTTGCATTCTCACCTGCAGTTTTGCACTCCAGGTTGGCTTTTGTGCGTGTGAAAGAGAGATGGTTTTGGAGGGAGCAGAGAGGGACCAGAGCTGTAATGTTGGGCTGAGGGCCAGACGAGGCCTGCTACACAAGGCCGAGCCCCACCACAACGCTCCCTCTCTCTCTTTCTATCTGTCTCTCTCTCCTTCCTTTCTCTGTAGGTGAACTATCAGAAAACTACTTACAGCGATTGTTGTTCGGAACGTTTTGGTGAAAATGTGGACGGTTTCGGAAATGCAATGTTGAAAAAACGGATCGTCATTGACACGTGGCCACACATCGCTTTTAAAATAGCTTCAACTGTGCTTGCAAAGATATTATTTGTCGTTCTTAAGGAGTTAAGATTTTTATTTCGCGTCACGTTTAAATGAGACAAAGCGCTTCCTGTCATTTACAGTGTTTTATCTCATTCGTTTGAAGATTTGAGGACAAATTCAAAGTGCTGTAAAATATTTCAACATATATTTTTCCCCCCTTTTCTTACACTTCAAATGCTCAACTGTTCGCTAAATCAGCTTCAACCATTAGTAAGAAAGCTGTACTGTGTTGTGTCATATGTTCTCCATAATTCAAAAACCCAACACACCACACCCCTCATCAATACCACCCAGTCACGTACCCTTACACGTGTCGTCCATCAATCGCTTTTTTTTTCTTTTTCGAACAAGCGCTAATTAAAAATCTTACCTTTCTTCTCACATTGCCTCTTGATATGGCTTCATGTAGAACTTCTCAGCACATCAGAGTTAACCATGACCGTTAGGTAGGAGTGGAGGCAGTGTGAGTCATCACAGATAGCTCTAGTCTTCCCACCTACATCCTGTATTTGACAGGCCTATTCATCCGCCACGCTCACACCTCAGGGACTGGTGCGAGCGCTGCCATCATTGTCACCCAGGCAGGAAACCTGTGACATTACTTCACGTGTTTATTGCGTTTCAAAAAACCTGTTCTGAGACAGCGCAGCCAGGTGAAATTATATAATAATGCCGGACGCCAAGCCTGTTCATGAGGTGCAGCATTAAAAACTGCAGCATAGTCACATTTATTCATATTTTATTTCATATGCAGTAGGAATAAAAAGTTGAATTGTAAAGCCGCTCGTCACAATCTACCGCCTTTAGATTAATGAGGAGAAAAGATTTTTGTAACACGGAAATGCTTGAAAAAAAATATTATTATATATATAAAAAAATATATTATACTGACTCGTTTGTAGGCGCAAATGAAAATCTGTGAATGTTTTATGCGTTTATGATCATTTCACATAAAACTGGCCAAAAGGTACATTTGATCACAATGGAGTCGTGCACTGGTTCGTTTGAAGAGAAGAAAAATAAATAACAACTGCATTTTTCGACCGAAAAAATCTTCTGCGTGTCTGGTTTCCAAACAAATATTTTCAGTGTGTTGCGGATCATCACGAAACCCAACGACTGAAGTAAATTTGTAAAATTGAGCATGAATACCCATACCACATAGTTTACCAGATATGCAGTGTACGCACACACACACACACACACACACACACACACACACACACACACACACACACACACACACACACACACACACACACACACACACACACTCAGCCTCAGCCAAAGACCCAGACACATTTGATGTTATGTACCCCACAATGAACCCTGGCTCCCTAAGATGAATGGGGTTCCCACGCCTCTCCCAACGAGTGCAGGGCACAGCCTCCTCCTTTGAGCATTCAGACACACACACACTCACAAACACACACAATGCTTGTACTACAGACAGCCACACAGACGTACACACAGGTGCATTTGAGGCACACACACACTTGCAGTGAAAGCATTTTTCCGCCACATTTTTAACACACAGACACACAGTTAAAATACTGATTATTATCCAAAGCAACTTGCAGCATTAGACACATTTCTCTTTATTTCATTGTGGCGTAAAGAACGATTTTTCATTTCTTCAACAGCATACCAGTTGTCTAATGAGATACTGACATATTAGGGTTTCTTTCACCTTATCTGTGTGTGTTTGTGTGTGTGTGTGTTATTCTTAAGGTTTTGCTTTGCAGGATTTAAATAAATAAGGGGGAAAAAAGACTTATGTGATAATTTGCAGGTTGCGAAACACGTGTCATTTAGTGTGTGTTCAGTGTGTGTATGTGTGTGTTTTTATTATAATTTTGTATCAGTGCACAATTTTTAAATATTATTATTATTATTTCATTTTTGTCAGCAAACAAAGATATACAATATACCCAGTATTTTTGTGTTGAATTAATTCTACATTTATTTTTACTTTTTGCTTTGGTGTGTGTGTGTGTGTGTGTGTGTGTGTGTGTTAGAGAGAGATCTTCAATATATATTTACTTTGTTTATTATATAACATTTTACAATTAAAATTTTAAAATGAAAATTGTTACCAAGAACAATAAAATCAAATTACAATTTTTATTTTATTTTATTTTATCTAGAGCTAAATTGAATGCGTCCATATCTACGTGTTAAAGTACTTCCTTAAATTGCTAATATTCTGAACACTTTTTAATTTCAACATTTTATTGTTTATAAACTATAACAATAAAATAAAACAATCACTAATTGCAAAAATTTTAATTGGGCGGGACATTTAAAAAGAAAAAGAAAAAAAAAAGAATTTAAAAAGTCAAGTTGTAATAAGACACAGCACTGGTCATTTTGTGAAGCGTATGCTTACCAGGGTATGGTAATATAGTTATTCTGTCTAAATTCAGCTGCAGTATTCTCAGCCATGATCACTTTAACATATGTTACAGCAGCCTTAATGACACACTCATGGAGCTGCTTGGCAGCTTCATGACCTGAGCTCTACATGGACACCTTGGCGTGTGTGTGTGCGTGTGTAGACACCGAAGTGTGTTCACGTCTCTGTTTTTCTCTTTTCGTTCGCAGGCTCACCCGCAGTTAGAAATGACTTTTTCTGGGTTGGACCCGACATTCAGGTGAGATCATTTGATTATTTTTAAAATTATTTTGTGTGTGTGTGTGTGTGAATGCCACCACACTGCTGGCTGGTGGCTCTATCCTGGAATTTGACTCACTTTCAGACTCCTTCACTGACCTGCTGCTGGTTCACGACACCGTCTTTTTTTTTTTCTCGGTTAGTTTACTTAACACAATCCGGTCGAACGGCAAGCACGCAGCACTGACCTAGCCGCGAGTGACATGTCCCATCATGGCATCGTGTGTGTGTGTGTGTGTGTGTGTGTGTCAGTGTCATCAAAATCAGCAAGGTTCTGATGCTCAAAGCTCAAAGATAATCTCCTCAAAGAAGACTGGTTGGGGAAAAGGTGAAAGAAAAGCCGTCACCTGAAAGGTCAAATGAAGATTAGAGGGAAACAGGACACGAGGACACACCGGCTGGCACCCGGAACCACACAAAGGCCTCATTGTACGGTAGCCATTCACTCTGCACACACTCACCATGTGTACTTGGGGAGATATGACACCTGTTGGTGGTTTTGGTCAACTGCAGGCTGAGTGACAGGACGCCTTCACAGGCTTGAGATTGATCCTGAATGACTTGTTTTCTTTGAAAAAATACTTCAATAAAACACACAAACTTGCGTCAGCCGATGCTTTCACAAATGCGTTTGATTTTAGCGTCTTTTTTTGTCGTTTTCTTCCAGTGACGCGAGCGAGTTTGACGTGACATCAATGTTAACACGATAAAGATAAAAACATCAAATGGTGTGGGGGGGAAAAAATGAAGTGTTTCTGATTTATCTTTACCGATTTACCACTTTTATTCCAGTTCTTCAGACACTCTGGGTACGCTCACTTCAAAGAGTGCTGTGGTTAATCTCAAATAACAGTGCGGATCATTTGTGACAGTTTTACACAGATTTATGGTTTAGGGCGCCATATGTCGAAAACATTGTGGACGTTCGTTTTTTGCTAAAGAACTAAAGTGCGTCAGTTACATGATTCTTTAGTGTGCTTCTAAAAACTGGATACAGCTGTGAAGTTTTGCTTTTTTCTAGTTTGAAATGTAGCTGCAGCAAATAAGTTAATTTCACAAAGAATTTAACACTTTAAATAGGTGCATCATGGCATATAAATAAATAAAGTTTTGGTGTAATTTGCCTGCGTTTTTAAACACATTTTCTTGAAGAAGATTTAAAAGAAATAATAATTCAATCAGTCACCTTCACCGTGTTGCAAATGAAAAAGTCAGAGGTGTATATTTCAGAGCCTGGGCACAGGTTGAGGTGAGTCATAAGATATATATATATATATATTTTTTTTTTCTCTTTTCACTGTGCCTTATGTGAACCTTTTAGTGAAAAGCCTTCCCATGTGTAAACGTGATACTGCGGTACACACATTAGCAGTGTAAGAAAAGCAGCGAGGTGCAGTCAGGTCTGCCGTGTACCTCACAGGCTCGGACATTAAGTAGCTCATGTAGAGATTTGTGTGGCATTTATGGGATAACCGACCTGCAATAAAACAGCCACAAACTGGTGCGTACGTGTGTGTGTGTGTGTATGTGTGTGTGTGTGTGAGGAGTTAAGGCAGTGACTCACTTTTAAAAGTTTGACCCAACCTCGGTCCCTCACATCTACCCCGTTGTTCCCCTGCCTGAGGGGAAACCACAGCAGAGCCGCAGCCCCTGCTCTTTCACTCAGGAAACTCCCTCAAACAGCCACAACCTGTCTCTTGACCCTTTCAGCCAAATGCAAAGACACATGACTTTGTGCTCACTTTGTGCCAAATGATAAACACTGCGACATGGATAAAGCCTGATAGACGATTTTATCATTTTTTTTCATTTCATCGTGATTGTTTAAAAGTAACAAAACTGACCGCCAACAGGATCTTCATTAATAAAACAGACGACTCTTTGACCGTCTCTCTGCGTCCACATGCATCTGCAGTGGTGTGCGTGTGTGTGAGTGTGCATGTTTCACAGCTGAGCACAGCTGTTACGTGATGCTCTGGTGTAAAACAAGAGGTGAAAGTGTAACCTTTTGACACCCAACCGCAGCTCACTCTCTCCTCTCGTTTGTCTCCATCAGGAGGAGGAAATCTGAGAGGAGGTGACCTGACAGAGCTTCAGAGGAGGTGATCAGGTGAAGCACATGTGAGCGGAGTATAAAGAGTTCATAGACACAGATTATTGGCACATCAAACTGTGGTCTCCTGTATTAGATAAAAATAACAAATTAAATGTATTAATTGCAGTGCAGTGACCCCTACATGCCAAAACTGAGTACTTCTTAGTTAAATTGAATATAATTCAATGAGAAAAACTTTTTAAAGACACTAGTGGCCAGTATAATTTTATTATATGAAACTGTATAGGAGTTTTGTTTCCTGTGTCTTCTCCTGGTTTCCTGAAGGCCGTTTGTCGCGTTGAGTTTCTGCTCCCTGCAGGTCGACCATCGACCACCGTGTGACACACAAAGCCCTCGTGCAGGAGATGAACTGTCCTTTGGGGTGAGGTAGTAGGTTGTATAGTTTTAGGGTCATTCCCAAGCTGTCAGATGACTATACAACTTACTGTCTTTCCTGAAGCGATTGTACTGGCATCATGGAAGAAGAAGAAGGGAAAAAAAACAAACTTACACACTTAACTGTACAGAATAATGGGCACATTGGTGCTTTTGGTTGGTCCTTGCATTAATCAATCAGCATTATTTTATTCAGTTAAACAGGAAGGAGGTCATATTTAGCTAAACAGATTTAGATATTATTTATTTTTTATATAACTTTTTTTCATACATGTTCCCAGAAAATGTGGGACCAATTCCCCTATATTGACACTGATAAGACTATTTACTTAAACGGCATATTATTCTGCCTCCGTTACGACAATTCATAGTTGATTCATCTGAATTTGGTCCATAAAATGTCGATAATTGTCAAACCTGGAAATGATGACGACCTCAAATGTAACTTTATCTGAAACTGCCTTTATCGAGCAAATTGATCTGCTCTGACTGAGGGAGCATTGGTGTGTATACAGCGGGCAGTGCAGGGACAAGTATTTATCCTGTCAATCTGTGAAATTTGTGTTTTTTAGTCACACTACAACCTTGGCGCCAGGCTCACTTTACTAGCACAATGTTGCTGTTGCCTCCCGTCTGTCTTGACAAAAACTAAGTTACTCATGACCATGTTTCATTTAAGATAAGATATTTCTTGATAAGTCCCACAATGGGAAAATCTGCACATGTACAATAAAGAAGATATTGATTATTAAGGTTGTTAAAAAATAGAATAGATTACACAGTATATACATTAACCCTTAGAACCCTTAGAAGGCTGTTTTTTTCCATTACTATGTTGAAACATATAAAGGCTATAACAATGTGGAATATATACATATATTTTTTTTTTCAGCACAACCTATAGGCAATCTGATGAAAAAATGTTTTTTCTATTCATTTTCACCAACTATATAAACACACAGTGTTTAAAAAAAGAAGAACAAATGTGATGGATTTAACAACACATAAGATGACGAAAAAAAGGCATTTTTAAAGCCTTAAGATGTGATCTATAAACACACACCACTGAATCTCCATATAAGGAGTTGTGTATTATTCATGCTGCAATTTACAAAGGGTGCACTTGCGCCACTGGTCTGTGCCACGTGAGCACTAAGGGTTAAGTAACCAGAATATGTAAAGAATGTGTGTGTATTATGATAATACACCATTAGCTAACAATTACTTATTGGGACTCTCACGTGTAAGAAATGTAACCCTGTAAACTCTTCATGTCATCATTACGAACCCTCTTGTTGTTTTCTTGTCCACAAAAGCCACGCGTCGCAATCTTTCTCCGAACCCACCAGGATGACTTATGGTGTTCGTACAGGGTGAGGTAGTAGGTTGTGTGGTTTCAGGGTTGTCATTTTACCCCATCAGGAGCTAACTATACAATCTACTGCCTTCCCTGGAGGGCAGCAATACATCTCATGCACACACGTTAGCCTTCCTCTCGTGACTCTCGTTGACCAATGAAGAAAGCTTTCATTGAATCGGTGAGTGGCGCCGACTATGCATCCGACTTCAGTAATCATTCTACTCATTTTGTTTATGCATCATACTTGTGTTTTTTTTTCTACAAATAAAGACTGAATTAGAAATAATTGCCAATGAGTGGAGTCTGATCTTTTCAGAAGTACATAATTGCAAACATTAAGATCTTTAAGTTCTTTAGTAATCCTTTCAAGGATTTTATGTGGAAATACTAATCCTAAAAGCTGCATTGGCTGTCGTCCTGTAGAACATCGACATGATTTGTACTTTCAAACCGAGACAATTACTGCTATTTTTCTCCACCCCATTTAAGATGTTTAATATGCTCTGGACCAATTTTAAAAAATGATTTAGAAAACAGTATGTGGTTTAAAGATGGGCATTTCTAAGTAAACAACATGAAGAAAAAAAAGCTGTGCTGTTTTATTTTGGCAAAAACCACACTACAGTGTCGTGGGTTTGGAGCTCTTTTAAGTTTGATGCCAAACTTCACCAAAGCTGGTAGCTGCTGCTTAATTGAGCGTCTGAGTGCACAAAGCTGTCTCTAATTGAGAAAACATGAGCGAGGGTTGTTTTCTCCCGCAGATGCAACAGGAGACCAGATGCTGAGGTATTAGCACAGAAATCCTCAATAATATCATCCCACCTGCCTCTAAAGGTACCTACACGTTTAGTTTGCTCTGCTGTGGAAGTTTGTGGAAAGTTTAAGGCTGAAAATATCCCAGGGACTCCCTCACCTGAGTGCAGGTTGTTATGCATTCATGCACAGCAGATGGCGCCAGATAATTTAGACTTGGCAGATGATAAATCTGCTGAGACACTAAGGTCTCCATTGTCTTAGCACATTCTACAATCTAGTATATTATATATGGTGCTGGGGATGAAGATTAAGATATGGTTTGTGTTCAAGAGCATACTTCCCATAAGTAGTATGATAAAAGAGTATTTGAAGCATTTGATTTGCCTTATAATAATAGAATAAGTCTTTTATATGCACTGTAGGTGGTGTAGGTGTCTGTTCTTGAAAGTTGGTGTATGTCAAATCTTATTGTGACTGTATGGTTATTATGTCGGTCACCATTTAATGCCACTGTGATTATTCAGCAGCTGGAGTGGACAAATCAGCGAGAGGAAACCATTTTGAAGTTGATGAAGAAAAATTATCCACTTCCTGGTCGGTGAAAGCCAACCATAGTTTCCTGAAACGCTTGGTAAGGGTATGGGGGTGAGCTAATAATCACACATTTTTACGCTATCATTCGCTCTCAAATACCATCATTCTGCCAGAAAGTTATGTGTGACCCGTCTTGACCTGTCAATTATGGTGTTCCTCAAGGATCACACCTGGGACCGAACCAATTTTTTTTCTCTTTGGAGTCAGAACAAAAATTTATATTACTTATTATTACTAATTACTTCCGCTTTCCTGAACCTAAGCTTAAAACACTTTAGAAATACTTTAGAGTAGTTTTGAATTCAAATGTTTTTTGAATTTGAATTTTGAATTTTTGACTTGAGCATTTACAAGTCATATCACTACATAAAGGTATACAATATTGTGGGTAAAGTGAATTATATAGCCATTATAATGCATTTCTGGTGGCGGTAGAGACAGTATGGTGTATAGTATAGGAAGTGTGGAGCAATTGTCCTAGGGATCTAATTCACAGACATAGTGACATAGTGTATAGGCTACAAACTCATTTTAATTCATATACAGTGCAATTTGATCTCAAGTGGACCAGACCACTTAAATAATAGCATAATAACCTATAAACCTATAAACAACAAGAACCCCAGAAGTTATCTTTTTTTTACAAAACATAATATTTTTTCTTATTTTACATTTGTTCATTATAACTTACAGATCACATGTATCTGGAAGTGAAAAATGTAATATAATCGTGTGATTAGATTCTAATCATGATTTTTAATCATCAAATTTTACAAAATTACTCCTGCAGGCCAGTTTGGACTCTCTGGAGGGCCAGTTCTGGCCCGCGGGCCATATGTTTGACACCCCTATATAATTATAGACCAATACGTCACTCTTGTTTTATTCATTTTGAAGTGTGAAATTGTTTACTTTCTAAACGTACAATGAATACGGCTTAAAAACGGGAGCCGTTGTGCTTTTCAGAGCCTCGCACGCTGATTGGTTGAAAGTATAGGTGTGTCCGGAGGTGTGTGCGCGCTCGCGCTCACGCGCGTGTACGTGTGCGTCATTTTCGCCGTCCGTCGCTACGTTACTTCCGGGCCGAGAGAGAACGAGTTTGACACCGCGGAAGGAGACGACGACAAAGCGAGAGTGTCAGGTCAGTGACGGACTGTGATTTTACAAACACACACGTCTCTCCGCTGCTCACTCACCGCTTCTGGAAATGCTCTGGACACTCGCTTCTTGTGTAAGTCCATAACTTGACTGTTTTAAACCTGCGTCGTTATGTAAGTGTGAGCAGGAATTTCAGGAGCTTTTCACACAGCGGTTTCCGAATGAATGAAATGAACTTTTATTGTGTGTGCGCCACAACGAGCACGAGAGAACTGACCACAATACTGTTAATGTCAATAATGTTATACTGTCACGTTGAATGCGTGTTAATGCATGTTAATCATCAGCAGCAAACACAGAGAAAACACCAGGGAAGACGCAGTGAAATAAAATGTAATACTTTTTAGGTATGGGACTATTTTCAAAGTCTACGTCACGATACTGGTGGTGGTGTGTGTGTGTGTGTGTGTGTGTGTGTGTGTGTGTGTGTGTGTGTGTGTGTATACACACACGATGTATACATTTTTACAAGTGGAAGTGAGAAATATGTTCTATGTGTATATGTGGATATATGTGTGTGTATATATATATATACACACACATATATGTGTGTGTATATATACACATATACACATAGAACTTAAATAACTAATATTTTTCACTTACACTTACACACACATATATATACATACATACATATATATGTGTGTATATATTTATATATATATATGTGTGTGTGTATACACACACACACACACACACATATATAGTGAAAAAAATCAGTTCTTTAAGTTCTAATTATGTATATGTATATATGTGTATATATATAGCAGTATTTTATGAAGTAGCTTAAAGGTATACTTCAGTAAAAGTACAAGGATCTTACCAGAAAATGACTTTGGTAGAAGTTGAAGTCACTTTAAAATAATAATAATAATAATATTACATAAGTAAAAGTCTTAAAGTATATGACATTTACTGTACCAAAGTATCAAATGTCATTTT
Organism: Microchirus variegatus; assembly: GCF_963457635.1. Classification (NCBI taxonomy): domain Eukaryota; kingdom Metazoa; phylum Chordata; class Actinopteri; order Pleuronectiformes; family Soleidae; genus Microchirus; species Microchirus variegatus. The sequence continues at coordinate 11,547,486 of NC_139821.1, forward strand.
CTGATATAAAATGTACTTAAATTTTAGAAGTAAAAGTATCTACAAAAAGGGAGGAGTTAAGATTGAGCCATGGTGCTCAGTGGTAGGGCGAGTTGTCTTTCAATCAAGGAAGGTTGACGGGTTCAATTCCTGGCTCTGCTAGTCTATGTGTATCCTTGAGCAAGACACTTAACCCCACGTTGAAGCGTGTGAATGGATGAATTTACCTGTAGTGTAAAGTAGTTCTTCAAGACGAGAAAATCTCTATATAAATACAGACCATTACCAACTACACTAAGTAAAAGTTGCTGGACATAAATGTAAATGTAAAGTAAAGTATGGACGCATGAATTTTGTACTTAAGTACAGCAACAAAGTACCAGTGTTTTATTACAACACTGTTTTTTTTTAAAGATCCTTAAACAGGTGCAGCCTTCTGTCTGCACTTACACTACACGTTGTTTAGTGAAAATCACATTTCATTTGATAACAGATGATGGATGAATGAATGAATGAATGAATAATAAGTCATGAGGAAATATACAGCTCCCCATAGGTGCATTAAGAAATAGATCACCAGCATAGACAGGTCTAACATGTTACTAGAAATTCACCATATTTAACTTATTGTAAGTACTTTTAATCCCGATAAGCGATATTATCATGTATCATGAAGTGTTTTGTCTTGTGATAGGTATTACCTTTTTTTATGTTTATGTTAAGTTATGCTTTTTTTCTGCCAGTTCCATTTCCCTGATGCAAAATGTGTAAAAACAAGATTGTTTTTGATTAAATTGATCACATATTAGTGCAGAGCAAAGCTTCTCCTGTCGCCCTATGTCATCTGAGATAGGCACCAGCATCCCCCGTGACCCTCATGGGGAGGATAAAGCGGTAGAATATGGATGGTTTTAATCAATTGGGTCAACTTGTCTAATTTTGCACATTGTTCCATTATCCAGCATGTTTTGATGTGTTGAATGAGGAAGGTACTGAAGGAATTTTGTCAAGAAGTGCTTTGTGTGTGAATCAAACTGAAGTTAAAACCCTACAGTATATCTCAGTGTTTATTGTGTGTACGTGAGCCCCTGTTCTGCTTCCTGAATAGGCTTTTTGTAATAAACCACACGCCCACATGGTGTCTAGAAACACGTCACTGTGATTAAAGGGAGTTTTTTTCTCCCGCTGTTCGTCTTCAGTCTGTTTCCATGTCTGTGTCTACAGCAACTGCAGCAGCAGAATAATTAGAAGAAGTGGACATAGTGTCAGAGAAGTTGTTGGATTCCCTGTGTAGCTGTGTTTTTTTTTGTTTTATTATTTTGGTCAGTGTGGCTCATGGATGATCTTGTCGCAGACAGATGAAAGGTCTTGAAAAGTTCACACCAGCTGTTCCTGATTCAGAAGGAGGGCATAGAATCGATTCCTCACTCCTGACAAGCCTTGGATCTTAAATGCAAGGTGAACACAAACTTCTAGAAAACAAGAAGTTCACATGTGACTGTGTGGTTGGGTTTTTCTCGCTGATCCTGAGTCTGTCGTGTCCTCGCTGACATCTGCGAACATACTTTGAGTGCAGCTGACGTCGCTGAGTGTTTCCTCTTCTCCTTTGACCTAAAGATAGATGGCTCTGTCTGGGATTATACATCCTCTGGGACCTGAAACACAATGTCCTTTGAGGTGGAAATATGGGCCAGGGCCACTGTCATCTATAAACAAGAAAGGAGTATTTGAGATCTTTAAGCAAAGAGACCAGAATAATAGGTACATGTGTTCTTATCATGATATCTTATCATGATTTTTTTTTATTGATGAACCTTTTATTCCATAAAATAGTGACAGTACCAGTTTTCCACCGCCCATACTGGAAATTGACAATGAAAAGCAGTAATAGGTGACATGTAAGAACATGCAACATTCACAGTAAATGATTTTCTGTGTAATTTGTATGCCGATTTTGCTTGTTTTATTATTCATGTAATTTACATGTTATTTCGTCCCTTGATTGTTTTGAGCAGTATATTTGACTGGATCTATGCTGTAAGATGAGGAGCAAATCAGAGCTTATGTAGATTTATGCAAAATATTGTTTACTGTCCTGCGGAGATTGACAGATTGCCTCTAATGTCGGGATTTTTGTGAGTCACTGGGCAGATGTTCTGCCTCAAAGCATCTTAATAGAGCAGTTAATAGCAGCTGTTTTAGCTGATGTGTGTGTGTGTGTTTGGTTACATAATCTCTGTCTGCTGAAAAAGACCTCAGTAAACAAGAGGAGCGAGACACGGCACGCTCTGAGCACATTTTGTAAACAGTGCTGATACCGTGCAGTGCATACATGTTTCCCCTTTACACTACTTTCCTCTGAAATGCTGCAACACAATGACTAGATAAACAAGGCTGCTGATCAATCGAGTCCTCGCTGCCTGCACTCCAGAGGTGACGGAGTGCATGTTTACTTTCCAGGCTGACAAAAAAGCCAATTTTACCTGATTATAACACATTTAAAGTGCTCATTTGTGTCTGAAGAATTCCCAGAAAGCAAAGACAAAAGTTGCACAATCTCAGATTAGCCAGTTGCTCCTCTCTGTGGTCATCTTACAGATGTATGCAGCTGTGTAAACTGAGTTTTTCCCCCCGCAGCCAAGCTCAGATACACAAGATTTAGTTATATTATAACAACATGATATTATATTATAGCTCTAAGAAAAACTCTGCTTACAGTAAACACACAGAACAATGTTATATGTATAAACAATACAGTTTTGTTCATCTAAGAGGAGTAAAAGGAGGGGGAGTGTGGCTGAAAGTATGCTGCCAACTAGTGGTTGGAGGCTTTAAATACAACACTCCGTTTAAAGGTCCCATATCATGCAAAATCAACTTTTTAATAATTTAAATCCTAATATTTGTGTGAAAAAAGATGACTCACTCATGCTTTTGTTGTCCTCCTCAGTCTAAATACAGGAGATAAAACACACAATGTTGACTTCCGCACTCCTTGGGACGTCACAAGACACTAAATTCCTCAAATTGTTGTCTCACGTAGCTCCTCTTTGTCCATAACACACGCTGGTGCTGGCGAGGGCAGCGGTATCTGAAAACCGGAAGTCCGCGAAAAGTTCTATTCTTGGCTTCACAGTTCAGCACAGAGTCCTACACAAACTTCCAGCCTCAGAGGATTTATCTGTCCATTGGATACATGTTATATATGACGGCAATGCGCCTGCTAGAGCCTGCAAATGATCACTTTTCCAAATGCTAACTGCGTGTTAGCTCCCAGTAGCCTCTCTGGCTGATGTCATTTCCTGTCCCTTAGAGATACTACTAAACAGAGCGTTCTGAACAGGGCTGTTTTGGCAGGGTGATTGAACTGCTGTGTTGCTTCATTCTTATGGTATTTTGACCAAAGCATGTCACAGACGTGTTCATTAGGACACCAGGGAAATAGTTTAACTTGAAGAAATAGGAAATATTAAGGAATCTTACAGTCGATACAGTGTGAAACCAAGAAATACTGTGATATTTTGGACAGATAGAGGTCCCATCTTACATAAGGGCAATTTTATTGTTCGTGAACACACTGCTACGTATGTGTCGACGCTTCTTTGCGTGTAGAGAATGACAACAGTGACGTCTTTCGGCGTGAATTACAGTGGACGTTTTAAGAGATCATCGCTGGAACTTAAGCGCTCGACATAAGCCGCGATGATGTGTGATGACTCGAGCAGATGTCTTTCTGCTGCAGGAGCTTCAAAATCTCCTCCCAAATTCAAGTTCAGCTCAAAAGTCTCTGAGCCTCGCTTAAGATTTTTTTATCATCCCACAAGCTTTACCTGTGTCCACTGCAGAGAACTGACCCCTGTTCTCTTTGAAACTTTAGCCGAGTTCATGCTTAATGTTCAAGGTGATCGCATCTTTCATATTATTTAATGTATTTAGTAGTAGATTAAATGTGATCATCAAAGCCAGGATCAGATTGGGTACTTTATTAGAGATTACTGTGTAAATAAATGGTAAAGGAAACCGTTTTGTGGCTTTAGAAAAATACTTCTATATGTGCTTTTAGAAAAGGGCCTTGGCAACAGAAGCCTGGACGGACAAAACAGCCAAGGCATGTGTTTTGTGTTTTCTAGTGAAAGAGCAACATCCTCTCTGGTGCCCCGAACATGTCTGGTAAAGTCACACTCTTAGATGTCCTTCGAGACTGGACCTTTAACCCTAAGACAGCACGGTGCTCAGAAATGAAAAACATAAGTTTAACACGTACAAAAGGACAAAATGGAGACACTACCGTTCAAAAGTTTGGGGTCACCTATACCATTTTTTGTGTTTTCCATTAAAACTCACAGTTTTATTCATCAAAAGAGTTGCAAAATGAATAGAAAATATAGTGTAATAGAGTGTATTTCTGATTAATTTAATGTTGTGTTCATTGAAAACAATAAGGACATTTCTAAGTGACCCCAAACTTTTGAATGGTAGTGTATATTCAGGGAACTGTGGAGTTTATCTTCTGTAGTCAGAAGAGTCTTTTCTTCTGGACAATTTTAAGGATGATTGCTGGTTTGGAAAGAGGCCAAAGACAATGTTTGTGATGTAAATCAAGAATTTCCTTCAAAAGTCTGTACTCGAGCAGAAAAGTAACCAGGGTTTAGTCACAGAGTTTGATGTTTTAGTGTCGTCCTCACTCAGTCCAACTCATTTTCATCATCGCTCTCTGCTCTTGTTCCAGTCAGGAGAGTGAGAGGTAGCGGCTTGGTTTCCATCATGGCAGGAGATCTCTACAGCCCCCCGTCCCCACTGGGGGACTCCCTCTTGGACAGTCCTCTGTGTGGAGAGCTGATGGAGGACCTTCATGACATCTCCCAGTCTATGAGAGACAACCCGTTGGGATTCGATTTCCCAGAATACCAGAGCACTGGCTCAGGGTCGGAGAGCTCCACTGCTCTGGGTGAGTAAATCATGTGACCGCACAAATGTTAAAATACTCTCATGATTATGATTTGATTTTGAGATGCTTATAATTTAAAAGCAAGCTTCAGTTCATTATTCACAAGTTATTGCAGCCTTTACAAATTGCTAATTGCGTCATTTCACGCTGAGTTGTAGGTTTTTTACAATGATTCATTGTTCAGCCCCAGTAGTTCTCATGAAACTGCTCTCATAATAGAACAGTTTAATATGTTCATACATTCATTTAAAACAACAGGAGTCGATCCAAAGTGCTTTCGGTTTTCTTAATATCATGCAAACACGTTAGTCTGACTAAAATCAAGCTATAGTCTTAGTCGGACTAACATACCTGGATAATGCAATTCATAGTCCGATACGGCGGCGGCGTCTTTCTTTGGACAACACAGCAACCGCAAGAGCCAACCTCCATCTAATTTGTATCACGATTAACATGAAATATCTCACTATTCGCTGTTGGTTTTTTGTGACATAAAGGTCAATAAGAAAATGATTCAATACGCACTGGCTTATAGAGAGATACAGCGCCACCTACGGAGGCGGAGTCAGACGTAAGCGGCCAATAAATCTCCTCCGCATGTATACTCGGATTCGGCGAGTTGTCCCATTGCCTGTCTTAGTCTGACTATGGCCTTAGCTGTGCGTGTAAACGTACTGAGTGAGACTGCAAAACCACTTCCTTTACCATGAGTGTCAGAGAACTACTGTGACCTTTGCATAGCAAAAAGTATGTTGTTGATTTAGGCAAAGTATACATGAAAAAAAAATCTTCATTTTAAAGCAATTCTTCACTTATACAAACATACTTATGGGTACTATACTCAGTTTCTGCCAATAAAAGCTCTTTAAATGTTACATACTGGACCTTTAAAGGGTAGCAGCCCAGTAAAATTGTTTATTGTTTCTGCTCTGTCTACTTCAGACACCTTGACTCCAGCCTCCAGTCCATCTTCTGGAGGGTGTGGAGCTGCGCCAGGGCCAGAGGAAAGTCTCAACCTGGAGTGTCGAGTGTGTTCAGACAAGGCTTCAGGCTTCCACTACGGGGTACACGCATGTGAGGGCTGCAAGGTGAGACAAACAGCTTTGTCAGTTGTGTTAGTGTATGCATGAAGTTATGTTACCCCCGAATCAAAGCGAGAACAGAATGTATATCAGCCATATGAAGGTATAAATATAGACATTAGCACTGTCCTGCAGAGACTAATGATAGTTTTGATCCAAACACATGTTGTGCCAATGCACACACACACACACGTCTGCACGCGGACACACACATATTTACACAAATTTGAAGTGGCGGCTGGTGGCTGGCAGGGTCACCTGACCAGGAGGCCAGTGGAAAGTTTCTGACACGTGAAGACAGGTCATGTGAGGGGGGGGAGTGATGGCCTTGGTTGACTCGTCACCTTTCACATAGTTGGTACAGAGCCCAACAAAAAGACGTCACTACACACACACATACATGGACGCGGTGCTGCTGCTTTCACTCAGCAGTGCTGTTTTTATACTGAAATCCCCCTTTTACAGACTCAATTTTCAGTGTGTGTGTGTACGTAGTAGGCTGTGAGGACACATTTTAATTTAAACCCGTCTTTGTGAGGACATTTTGACTGATCATCGAAACATTAATGGGCTTTTTGGGGGTTAAGACTTTGTTTTGGGGTTACATTTGGGTTTATATTAGGGTGTTAGGTATTTAGTTGTGATGGGCAAGGTTAAGGTCAGGGTCTCAGGGTTCCTACGCAGTATGGAAAAGTATGGAATTTTAATTTGATTACGTATGGAAAAATTTTTGTGTTGTTTCCAGACTTATCTCACTTTCTAAAATAAAATATATTAATATTTACAAATCAAAACAAGTTTACTAACCCAACATAGCCTACCTGTAGATGATAGGAAACAAATCAAGCTGGCTGTAGAATGGTGTTGGGTTACCATGGTTACCGTTTGACGTGCGACACCAATTCTGGTTAATTGTACATCCCTACTGTTACTGTCTGTAGGGGTTGCAGGTAGACCGTTATTAATTGCTCTCTTTTAGCATTTAGCTTGAAAAAAATGGTATGAGCAGCAATACGTAGGTAAAAATATCTTAACATAATGCCATATATAGTCAGAATTTAAAAAAGTTGGATTATAAAACCATTTATTTACATAATAAGCATCTAACATTTTGGTATTCAGATGTTAAGATAATATTGACTGAAAAATCCTCAGAGAAGTCCGGTAATTTGTGTCTGGAATGGAAAATGTGTAGGAACTCTGGGGTCAATGAGTGTCCTCACTCAGCATGTTGTATGTGTTACTGTGTAAGTGATCATGTCATGGTCTCATACCGCTGGCAGCTGAATGCATGTCGCTGCTGCTGCTGCTGCTAACTCTGTTGTTATATTTGAGTGGCGTTCTACCTCATGACCTTGCCTGCTTTAAATTTTCACCCCCATCAGCCACAAATCCCTGTTGTCTTGCCTTTGAAGTGAGACAGATGTTTCAGCACGGTCGTTTGTGGGAAATAGATAGTTTTTCTATTCCCGTGGGGGGTTTAGTGTAAGGCTTTCTGATGTTGTTAAAGATAACAATTAACCAAAAGTCAAGCTGTGAACAAACAATGGATTGTAAAAGCAGCGGTCGGCATGAGGGGCACAGGATGACATGTGTGGGTCATAAAGAAAGTGGGTTGTCTTGTTGTAACTTGCTTTGATGTGACTGTATATATGTTTGAGCTCTCTGAAGCAACTTCAGAGAACATTTAGACCAGCTTTGGTGACAGATTCTCTCCTTCATGCATGAAGTAAAGACACGATTTAACCAACACCGATGACTCCAATGAAATTTCTTTCACATTTTGGCGACGAGGATGGGATGGACGTTCTACTGCTCAGGGCCTGAGTTCTGACTGAAGGTTAATACCGGTAAGGAAATTTCCGCTCCACCAAGGAGGACAGGAATTCCGCCTGAAGTTAGGATCGGGTGCTGACCAGCGGACGCTCCATCTATTTAAAAGTGAGTACGGTGTTTTTTAAATCTTGTTAAAACCTAGGTGGACAGTCGTAATTCCTTTGTGGTAGCTGTCCGGATGTTCTATAATTCCTTTGTGGTATGAATGTCGATATATTCTATAATTCCTTTGTGGTATGAATATTTGGTCTGGTGTAATTCCTTTGTGGTAATCGGGACCGTCTCATGTAATTCCTTTGTGGTATTGAGACTAGCTTAAGCTTTGAGAAAAAGAAAAAAAAAAGGATCCAGATAAAAATAATAAGAAAAATAATAAGAAAAAAAAAAAAAAAAGAAAAGAAAAAGAAAAACGTTTGAACTGCAATAGTAGTTGCATGATTATAAAAATTCCCCACTATAATAAAATGGGCGTGTGAATGTAATAATAAATATAAACTTTGTGACAACTTATTCAGTGTCTTAATATCCTCTGTGGATATTACGAGGGTGCGTTGCTCGGAACGAATGTGTCGTACAAACCATCTGGCTGAAAAAGTTATCCAAAGTTAGTGTATGTTTGATAAGATCCAACCATATTCGTATGGAAAGATCAGGGTGTGTGAAAACAGTTTGAGTGAAAAATAAGCCCATTGAAAGTGAAAAGCACATCCGTTCAAGTGAAATAATAGACAACATGGGGAACAAAACGGGAAAACTCAAGTCAGTCTCTGATCCTCTTATGGGTCCTTCTAAATTGATGGCAGAGAAATGGGGTAAAAGTGTTGTTGAAGATGTTCCACTTTGGCACCACTTAACTGAGGAAGTATTTCCTATAATAGGCACATTAAGTACTGATTGTTTGAAAAGGTGTAGAGTGTTGTTAGAAGAAAGGAAGGGTAAGAAAGTAAGGAAGAAGATAGATTGGCAAGCGTTTGAGAAATGGGAAAGAGAAGCTGCTTTGAAAGAAGCAAAATCTGTTGCAGGATTAATGTTAAGTCAGGAGAAGGAAGAAGAAGGTGATAAAAAGAAGGAAAAACAGAAACGTAGGGCTAGAGAATTGAATTTGCCTCCTCCATATGTCGCACCCCTGTCTGCACCCCCTCCCCCTTCAGAGACACAAACAGTAGGACGATCACCTACAGATAAACATGCCCAAAAGGACTCTGAATGGAAGGAGGAGGAGAAGCCAGAGCTGTACCCTGATTTGTCAACTCTTCCAACACCTAAGCAATTCAAGAGCCAAGGCCAAAACAAGGTGCGGTGTTACAATTGTGAAGGCTATGGACATCTTTCATATGACTGTCCTACAACTGAATCCAACCAGCGAGAAGGACAAAGTCCAGAGGAATCATGGCCACACGCACCACCAAAAGGTCTCTCTGTGCAGTTTCCGGGGCTACAGGGAGCGCGACCATGACTGGAGACAGTGGAGGCAGGTCAGAGCATTCAACACATAGACACACACACACGAATAGCCACTACTGAGGATAGTGACAAACCAGTTGTCACATATCAACAATATGTACACTTAACACGAGACTCTAGAACACCCCCTACATTGATCTTAAATGTACATGGTATTAATGTGACATTCCTTGTAGACTCAGGAGCACAGGTCTCTGTAATCCAATCTAAATTACTCCCTGAGATACCCAAAACAAGTAAATTCCTAAAGACAATAGGAGCTTCAGGGGTTCCAGGTTTTGAGCCATTGTCTGAGCCACTGACTGTAAATTTTGGAGATTACAGAGGTGAACATCAATTCCTTATCTCTGATGTATGTCCTGTTAATTTGTTAGCACGCGACCTGATGTGTGTTCTAGGCATTGATGTACATTGTGATTCTACCGGAATCAAAGTAACATGTGCTACAGCTGGTCTATATCCTGTGTGTATTCCTGGAAGTGATTATCAATATTCTTGGGACCTTCTAAATTTTAGGGATATAGATAAACTGTTGTCCATGATACCACAAATTACAGAGATACCTGAGCAGTTGCAGTGTGTTTCACATTTCTCACAAAAAACTAAAGATTACACTTATGAGGATACCTGGAATATGGTAGAGGATAATGATGTAATAGGTATAGATACAGTCTTTGTGGGTTTAGAGTTTGCAGCTGCATCAGTAAATCTGTCTGAATCTCAATTTACCTTGTTTACAATACCTGGGTCTGTCCCTCACATTCCACTGACAAAAAAATCAGATGTTGCATGGACAGAAATGGGACCTTGGGTTAAGGCAGCTTTACAGGTGTCAGACTGGCAACCCATTTCAAATGGTAGTTGTTACTCCCCATCAATGGAAATCACATCTTATCCTATAAACATTAAAGTAGCAGTTAATCGAAAGATTCACACATACACACATGGGGTTACACTGATGACATTAACTACTGAAGAGGAAGCATTGCTTTCAACAGTACCTGACAAATTATGGGCTAAAAGTAAATTTGATTTTGGAAATATAAAAGGTGCAATTCCTGTTACTGTTCAACCAAAATCTGTTTTCAGACCATGCAAAAGACAATATCCACTAAGTCCAGAATCTGTCGAAGGCATAGATCCTGTCATTCAGTCGCTCATAAAACAAGGTGCCATTGTGGAATGTCCTCATTCACCATGTAACTCCCCCATCCTGCCTGTAAAAAAACCAAATGGGGGGTGGAGACCAGTTCAGGATTTAAGAGCCATTAATGATGCTGTACAAACACCCAGCCCCAACTGTGCCAAATGTTACAACACTAATGTCACAGGTTCCATCGGATTCTTGTTGGTTTTCTGTAATAGACTTGGCTAATGCATATTTCAGTATCCCTGTTCACCCTGAGTCACAGTTCTGGTTTGCTTTTACTTTCAATGGTAAACGATATACTTGGACGCGAATGCCACAGGGTTTTTCCTCTAGTCCTACTTTGTTTGCAATGACTGTAGCAGAAAACCTGTCGCATTGGCAACCACCATGTGGAAGTACACTTGTACAGTATGTTGATGACCTCCTTGTGTGTTCACCCACAAAGGAGGATTGTAGACAGGACACAGTGTCTCTACTTTGTTTTTTGGCAGAAAATGGTCATAAGGTGTCAAAAGACAAGCTGCAGCTTATCTCACAATCAGTGAGGTATCTAGGCCATATAATCACTCCGGAAGGTCGTAAATTGGGTCCTGAACGCATTCAAGCAATCTTGGATGTTCCAAAACCACGAACAAAAAAAACAGATGATGACCTTTTTGGGCTTATCAGGTTATTGTCGTCCATGGATTAGAAATTTTGCGGAGATCTCCCAACCCATGTATGACATCACACATGGGGGAAAACATTTGGCCATGACTGACTTGTTGACTTGGACTACTGAGGCAGAGACAGCTTTTACTGACTTGAAACAAGCTTTATCTACCTCACCTTGTTTAGGACTTCCAGACCCGACCAAATCCTTTAATCTCTTTGTTTCTGAATGTAATGGATTTATGGCAGCAGTTCTCACCCAGTCCCATGGTGACAAACAACGACCAATTGGGTACTATTCAAAGCACCTCTCCACTACAGAAAGAGCAATGGTAACATGTCTTAGGGCTGTAGCTGCCGCTACAGAAGCAGTTTTGGCCACAGCTGACATTGTGGCTATGTGTCCTTTGACTGTTCATGTTCCACATGCTGTTCATTCTCTAATCCTACAGGCTAAAACAGCTCATTTGACTCCAGCACGACTTCTGCATTGGCAGAATGTCTTACTAACTATGTCACATGTCGTTTTTTGAAACGATGTACTGTTCTTAACCCTGCAACTCTGCTTCCTACAGCTGAAGATGGAGAACCACATTCTTGTTTAGAAGTGGTTGACATTGTATCAAAACCACGGGATGCATTGTTTGATACACCGCTGTCTAACGCTGATTCTGTTTTCTTTGTAGATGGTTGTGCCATGAGAAAGCCAGCTGATGGTTCATCTTGTGTTTCCTATGCTGTATGTAGTGAACAAGTCATCATTGAAAGTGCCAGACTGCCTAATAACCTGTCTGCTCAGGCAGCAGAGTTATTTGCATTAACCCGTGCTTTCATTCTAGGAGCAGGACAGAATATTACAGTATACACGGATTCACAATATGCTTTCAATGTATGCCATAACTTTCACACCCTGTGGAAAAACCGTGGTTTCTTCACTTCAACAGGAAAACCTATTGCTCACAGACCACTAATCATTAATCTCTTGTCTGCATTACTCCTCCCTGTTTCTGTAGCAGTATGCAAATGTAGAGCCAACACTGGTTCTAACGACCCAGTGTCACAGGGAAATGCAAAAGCGGATGCAGCTGCTAAAGAAGCTGCTCTTGCTCCTGCATCCCCAATTTTGCAAATGCCCCTAACTGTCCAGGATGATCTTTTTTCCCTCAATGATGTCTCTTTGCTTCAAACAGGAGCTGATGCTGGGGAGAAAGCATTCTGGAAGAAAAAAGGGTGCAAAAAACTCCCATCTGAAGTCTGGGTAGACATAAACGGTCTTCCAGTTCTTCCAAAATCTATATTCCCTTTTTTGGCTAAATTGACTCATGGTCCTGACCATGTGTCAAAAGGAGGGATGTTAGATATTGTAAATAGACTATGGTATGCGCCAGGGTTTTCAACATTTGCTGAAAACTTTTGTAAAAAATGTTTGATTTGTGCTACAAATAATGTTGGCAGAGGTGTGCAAATGTCTGTATCAGCACATCCAAAACCTGAAGGGCTTTTTGAACATTTGATGATGGACTTTATTGAGCTCACTCCATGCAAGGGGTACAAGTATTGCCTTGTAATTGTTGACATGTTTTCAAAATGGATTGAATGTTTCCCATGTAGGCATGCAACGGCTGTTTCCGTGGCAAAATCACTCTTAAAGGAAATAATACCACGTTGGGGTTTGCCTTCCAAATTGACTAGTGACAATGGTTCTCATTTTGTGAATAGTGTCATTCAAAGTCTATCAGAAAGCCTTCAGATAAACTTAAAAACACATTGTGCTTATCATCCAGCCAGTGGAGGTGCGGTAGAAAGAGCTAATCAGACCTTGAAGACAAAATTAACTAAATTAATGGCTGAAACACAGTTGCCATGGGTTGAGGTTCTACCCCTTGCTCTCATGTTCATGAGAGGGCGTCCACATAAGACAACTGGATTATCTCCTTATGAGATTCTTACTGGGCGTCCTATGCGGATGACAAATACTCCTTACCCTCAAAACAGGCTTACTCTGTTAGGAATGGATGATGACATGTTAAGATATTGTTGTGCACTTAACCATGTTCTCAAGCTTATCTTTCCGAAGGTGAAAGCAGCCCTTCCTGATCCTGCAGTAGCTGAACTACATAACATCCGGCCTGGAGACTGGATAGTGGTTAAGGATCTCAGAAGGAAGAGCTGGCATCAACCCCGGTGGTTAGGACCATTCCAGGTGCTGCTGACAACTCCAACTGCTGTCCGAATAGCTGAGAGGGATACCTGGATCCATGGAGCCCATTGCAAACCCTTCCCCGGAGATGCCTCATCCAACAGAGCAACAACAAATTAACCGAGGAGTATGCTGCAAAGCCTTGTTTGCAGTTTTCTCCATTGCGGTTATTACCACAATCCTTGGAGTCCAAGGGCCTGTCATTTATACTGATACTTTGACACCTATTCCTCCTCCGAGGAATGAAGACAGACTGTCAACATTAAGAAAGCACAAAGACACTGAGGGCAGAAGCGGCATGGGTGTGTCACCAATGCAAAATCAGGACATAGATAAAAAACTCACGACCATAGAGAAACTCATCCGAAAAAAGAGACAACTTTTTGAACAGACTGATTGGAAACCATGGAATTTCAATGCAAATGAATTACTGGATAATTCTAACCAAAAAAAATAGTTGGTATTCTTTCATCGGATGGATAAAAAATAAGGTGTATGGCTCAAACACTACAGTACTAATTGTTCAGAGTCCTCCAGCAAACTGGCATTCTTTGTTCCAGCTGGAGGTAAAACACTGTCCTTGTTTAGATCCTGTCATTAGTTTAGTACAATATTATGCTGATTGTCCCCACATGGACAATACAAGTCGGGAAGTGTGTAAATTTTCTCACCATGGATGGTATACAGCGACGAAAAATCTCTATAACCATACGACATATCAAGCGAAAATGTATCTATCTTGTGTAGATTGGTTTTGTGATAACATGTTTCCACAACCTTTCCCTTCAAATTCCACGCATGCAGAACCAACTGAAATTCCTAACAAGAGCACACGTCTTTCACATTCTATTTGTTTATGTTCAAATGGTACAGGTCAGTTCATGGGAGTTTCACATTGTTCAAACCCTGTCATTAGTTTTAAAAAGAAACATCAATTTAAATCTGGTCCCATTAAAATAACATTTAGAAATAAAGAAACTGTGATAGTTAATGAATCTCTTCATGCTCCTGCATATAAAGGTATACCTCCTATAGGAAATTTTTATTGGCTTTGTGGAAATGAGGCATTTTTGTTTTTACCACCAGATTGGTCTGGGTGTTGTTATTTTGTTAATTTGACTATTGCTAATTTAGCAATACTCCCAATAACTCTAAATCAAAATTCAAACCCTATGCACGTTCATAAAAGAGAAATGGCACAGTTTTCCACCCTTTCATCATATCATTGGCGTATTTCATTGGGAGAAAAATGGGGCATCGGATTACTGCCTTGGTATGGTGTCACGTTTCTAGCTGATCATATTGATAATATTACATATTCAATGTCTGGTTTTGCTAATGAAACTATAAAAGGTTTCCAATATTTAGCTGCAAATGACAAATCCCATAGGTTAACTCTGTTAAAACACGAAATGGCGCTTGATTATATTCTGGCAAAAACTGGAGGTCTTTGTCTGACTTTAAATTTAACAGGTGACTCGTGTGTTACAGTAATCCCTGATAACTCAGATAATATTACTAGTGTGATTACAGCATTGGAGAAGATCCGTGACTCATTTGGTCCTTCTGAATCAGCAGGTTTTAGTTTTAACAAATGGTTAACTGAGCTATTTGGTCCATGGGGTGCAATGATTGTTCATGTGTGTATTCCTGTGGTAATTATGTTTGGTATAACCCTTTGCTGTTGTACTTGTGCACTCACTTGTATGCGAGCTTTTGTATACAGGTGGATAGGGGGAGTATTGGGAGGTGACAGAACACCATTGTATGTAAAAGTATCTTGTGAACCAAGTAAGGATTGCGAATCAAATTTGTGTCATGACATGTCAGAATGGGCCCCAGGGAACCCATATAGTGAAAGTGATTCAGATGAAGAAATGGTATGAATAGAATTGTTTTTTTTTGTTTTTATTTTCTTTTCTTTTATGTTTTGTTTTGTTTTTTATTGTTGTTATTTTTTTTTTTTCTTCTTCCTTTGTTATATTCTGAAAATCCAAATTTAACCTAGACTCACATGTTTGCAGAGTATAGTCATAGTAAAGAGTTAGTTGATAAAACTATGTGATTTCCCAAATAAATTGAGTTGACACTTGGTGTCAAAAGAGAGAAATGTGGGAAATAGATAGTTTTTCTATTCCCGTGGGGGGTTTAGTGTAAGGCTTTCTGATGTTGTTAAAGATAACAATTAACCAAAAGTCAAGCTGTGAACAAACAATGGATTGTAAAAGCAGCGGTCGGCATGAGGGGCACAGGATGACATGTGTGGGTCATAAAGAAAGTGGGTTGTCTTGTTGTAACTTGCTTTGATGTGACTGTATATATGTTTGAGCTCTCTGAAGCAACTTCAGAGAACATTTAGACCAGCTTTGGTGACAGATTCTCTCCTTCATGCATGAAGTAAAGACACGATTTAACCAACACCGATGACTCCAATGAAATTTCTTTCACACGTTCCCACAGATTGGGTCAGGATCCACACATATGGGTCAAGGGAGGTATTTTACTTAGGACTTGTGTTTATCTGTTTTAAATTATGGGTTAAGTTGTGGTTCATTTATCAAAATCAGCTCTTGGAAATGTGTGTTTTTATCTATTCAAAAATAGTATTAGGAAACATTGTACGAGTTTGCTTATAAAAACAAATTGGGGAAAGATAGTTACCCTATACTTGTTTGTATTTCCTCATCATTTTCCCAGTCAGAGACAATAGCTTGTGAGGATCTCTCACTCCCTTCTACATTTAATTTCACTTGAATCTGAGTGAAACAAGTTATCACGTGTGTTCTTAAAGGTCCAGTGTGTAAAATTTTGTTTCAGTTGTTTTCATTTAGAGGAAGATTACACTTAAATGGGACATATTATTCAAAATCAACTTTTTTAATCATTTAAATTCTTATATTTGGGACTCAGTTGCCAAAGTGTGAAAAAAGTCAACATCGTGTTAATTGGGACTTCACAATAAATTCCTGGAATTGTTGTCTCATGGAGCACCACTTTGTCCGTAAAACACGCGAGAGTGCTGGCGAGAGCAACGGTATGCGAAAACCGGAAGTTCGCTAAAAGTTCTATTCTTGGCTCCACGGTGCAGCACAGAGTCCTACACAAACTTCCAGCCTCAGAGGATTTATCTGTCCATTGGATACATGTTATATGACAGCAATGTGCCTGCTAGAGCCTGCAAATGATCACTTTTCCAAATGCTAACTGCTGTTAGCTCCCAGTAGCCTCTGTGGCTGATGTCATTTCCTGTCCCTTAAGTTTTGTTTTACTTTTTTTTAAGGTGGACCTAAAGAAATACTACTAAACAGAGCGTTCTGAACTGGGCTGTTTTGGCAGAGTGATTGAACTGCTGTGGTGCTTCATTCTTATGGTATTTTGACCAAAGCATGTCACAGGCATGTTCATTAGGACACCTGGGAACTAGTTTAACTTGGAGAAATAGGGTATACTATGACCCCTTTAATTGTTTTATAGGTGTACAATCACCTGATTGTGTAAATTCACCAGAATGAGCCCTTTATATTTATATCAGGAGGCGGGTCAGCTCTAGGGAGGCCACCATGGACAAACTAAACATCGTTTAACACACACTTGGAAACATACAATGTACACCAATACATTTATACACACTGTGCCTTTAAGGGTTGTTATCTTTTGGGCCTTTGTGTGTGGAGTTGTCATCATCATCATCTCACTGTGGGAGTGTGGGTTCTCTCCGGGTGCTCTGGCTTTCTTCTCACAGTCCAAAAACATGCAGATTGGTGATCAGGTTAATTGGACATTCTTAATTGACCGTAGGTGTGAATGGTCTTGCCACCCTCATTGCTGTTATCACAGTTATCACCTTCCTTTAGACTCCTGTCTCTGTTCACTCTCATCTTGGCTGACTTTGCACAAAACCTGTCACTGTGCCAGACCGATGCCTTTCTAAAAGTAGGAACATGACGACAACTCACTGTTGGACGCTGCACATGTGACAGACACTGAATTCTCTGACAGAGAGGATATTGCGCCATCATGGAAAAATCTGGCGTGTGACTTGTGATGAGTCTCTGCGTATCGTTTTTCAACACCGTGCTTTAAAGAGAGGGGGGGCTCAGAAGTGCTGGAATGTGATTATGGGGTGTGAGGGCTTACGTTCCAGGTCCTGGTGATGGTGTGAAATAGACAGTGAAAACAGCAGGAAACACTGAAACAATGCATGAAATGGAAAAAAAAAGGTAGATTCTTCTCTTAAGATTAGAAACATAATCTATAATCGCATGACACCATCGAAAAATGAGAGAAGCAATGGGTAGATGGAAGAGAATGATAGAAGAACACAATAGTTTTTAAGTTTCAAGTGATAAAAAATATATACATATATATCATTTCTGTTCATACTATTCCGTAGATCCTCTCAATTCTACACACTGGTCCTTAAATGACTCCACAGTTTATTTTAAGGAAATGAGAACATTCATATATCAGACGTCTTTTAATTTGCATAAGATACATCAATTGCAACATGTGTGATCTTTTAACTGCATTGATTCAAATTACTTGAATATAAAGGACGCGTTCAAAACCTTTCTTCCAGTTTCAGTAAAAGACATTTGCCGTTAAACGTTGCACAACACTTTTCTCTGCTTGCGTCTTCGGTCTCTTACTCACTCACGACATGGCCTCTGGATGTGTCTGCACACCTTCACACGAGGACATGCGCGGACATGTTTTCTGTAAACACTCGCATCTGTTGTTTTCTCCAGTGCAGTTGTGTTGTTTTATCACACGCCGCTGAACCTGTAGGTGTGGACCTTCATGTCATCGTGATTACACCCTCATCTCGCAGTACGGTTAACCTGATAGAGCAGAAATTTCACCTTCTAAAGGCTTAAAAAAGAGCCACAAATGACTCTTTCAAAAGAGGAATGTTGGAATGCTGGAAGAATGTTCAAAAAAAAGCAGATGTTAGTGGAGGCAAATACTCTTAAAGCACCTTCTAGAGTCTTTATGTAATGTTAATTCATTCATTTTCTACCACTTTATCCTCCACATGAGGGAGGCTGGATTGAATACCAGCTGACAGCCACAGAACATGCAAACTCCTCACAGAAAGGCTCTCGGTCGAGCCTGATCCGAACCCGGTGACCTTCTTGCTGTAACGCAACTTTGCTAGCCACTGCTCCACAGTGTGACCCTTCATGAAATGTTGATTTGTAAAATGATCTGAGGATGTGTCCGGGCAAAACCTCAAACCTGATTTTCTCATGGTCCATGCTTTAATGCAACATCGTGGGGTAAAAGTACATCTCCTTTCTTCACTAGGGTTTCTTCAGAAGGACCATCAGGCTGAAGCTGGAATATGACAAGTGTGAACGCAGCTGCAAAATCCAGAAGAAGAACCGCAACAAGTGCCAGTACTGCAGATTCCACAAGTGCCTCGCTGTGGGCATGTCTCACAATGGTAAGCCCTGAAACTGCCAAAATGAACTGATGCTGAACTTTTAATGACTGATCTTTTGTCATGAATATAATATAATGTGTTTAAAAACAGCCTGTGTGTAAGAATTACTGATATCTAATGTTGACACTACAGATTGCAACAAAGGACTCCTCCACTTATCCCTCCCTTTCCCAAGTGTTTTTGGAAGCGACAACAGCCTTTATATACCAGAAATAATGGAAACACTCTTCAAACTCTGTCACTCTCTTCTTTGTTGGTTTATGTGGGTGGAGGCATTCATTTGTGGAGTAAGTTTTCACTGTTAAATGCACATTTAGCTGGTTTGTCCCCTGAGTGCAAGATGGTGTCCTCCTTAAAGCAAGGCCCCTGCCTAAAGTTCATAAAGGTTTTTCTTTAAGGCTAGTTTAATTCCTGGAATTGTTGTCTCGGGGAGCTCCCCTTTGTCTGTATCCGAAAAAACCGGAAGTCTGCAAAGTCTGCGAAAAGTTCTATTCTTGGCTCCACAGTGCAGCACAGAGTCCTACACAAACTTCCAGCCTCAGAGGATTTATCTGTCCAGTGGATCCATGTTATATATGACGGCAATGTGCCTGCTAGAGCCTGCAAATTATCACTTTTCCAAATGCTAACTGCTGTTAGCTCCCAGTAGCCTCTGTGGCTGATTTTCCTGTCCCTTAAGTTTCGTTTTACTTTTTTTAAGGTGGACCTAAAGAGATACTACTAAACAGAGTGTTCTGAACAGGGCTGTTTTGGCAGGGTGATTGAACTGCTGTGGTGCTTCATCCTTATGGTATTTTGACCAAAGCATGTCACAGACATGTTCATTAGGACACCATGGAACTAGGTTAACTTGGAGAAATATGGTATAATATGTCCCCTTTAAAGTGATTACACATTTTTACAGACAACCTTGTGGTTACTGTATTCATGTCAGTAAATCCTCCCAAATGTTAGAAACCGGACTTTTTGGAGAGTATTTGTTCTAAAACGGTGTAAGAACATCTGAAGGTGGTTTCACAAAACGTCCTCATCCAAGAAAGCAGCATTTGCTAGTAACAACAACAGCAGGACATGTCCTTCTGTGATTTGGCTCCAGGTCAGTGTGCTTTAATTTGACGGGGTTTTTATAGAACAATGTCCTGCAGGACCCAGCTTGACATTGAGAAAACACAGGCCCATACAGCTCCACATCTGGGCCGTCATCTGTGCCGAGAGCCAAGGGGTCATTGGGTTTGTTACTATGGCCTCCCTCTGCAGACGGAACGGTGTCAGAAACCTGAGAGGGAGACGACATGTTGTCCTCAGAGAGGAACGACAACACAGCAGAGCACATCTGTTGCGGGTGAACGTCTGTGCTTGTCTGCGAGTTTTCTGCAGCGGGAGGAAATGTCTGATGTCTCTTTATGTGGTGTGCAATAAGAAGTCTCTTCTAGCTTGTTGCTAATGATGAATGTCTCTGTCCACCAGCCATTCGGTTTGGTCGTATGCCACAGGCAGAGAAGCTGAAGCTCAAGGCAGAAAGCAAGATGGTGGAGAAAGAGCAAGAGAGCCCCATGCTGGCCGACCACAAGGTTCTGGTCAGGCAGATCCACAGTGCGTACATGAAGAACTTCAGCATGAACAAAGCGAAAGCACGACTCGTACTCACTGGAAAGACCAACAAACCGGTAAATGAAGAAGAAATAAATACAAGGTTTAGTCTGCATCATGAGCAACCACTCATCCTCTCATCTGTCTTTCCCAAACAGCCTCTCATCATACACGACATGGAGACATTCCAGCTGGCGGAGAGGACATTAGCGGTTCATATGATCAACGATGACCTTTCAGACGCTGAGAGCGGCCCTCAGCCTGGAGATGTGTTTCCAGGTGTGGGATGTGGGGAGCTCCAGCAGAGGGAGGCCGAAGCTCGGCTCTTCCACTGCTGCCAGAGCACCTCGGTGGAGACGGTCACGGAGCTGACAGAGTTTGCGAAGGCGGTGCCAGGTTTCCAGAGCCTGGATCTGAATGATCAGGTGGGGTTTTTGTCAGTCCATGTGATGAAGTACAGCATGTGTGTCTAGGGCTGGGTATTGATTAAAATTGGACTTTAGACTCGACTTTGATACTGATTCCAAAACTATCCTTTTTTTTGGATTTAATGAAATCTGTCTGACAACAAAAATTGGATCGCGCAAAATGTCTTTAGTTTTCACCATCAAACACAGAGCACTTTTCTCAACTGCTTAATCAAATTTGTCACTAGATCACATAATCACTGTAGATCTTCCTGACCTACTTTCATACATTAAACAGACTTTTTAAAACACAACGCAGACGCTCATGTTCAGCCCCGTCTTCTCTTTGGGGATTGCTTTTTCTGCTTGGTGTTAAGAGAGCCAATCTTAGAGGCACTGTGATGTCGTGATTGTTCACTCAAAAAGGATGTTTTGGTTTGCACAAACTTAAGGTTGAGAACAAGATCTAAGGCCAAACTGCGCTCACAGCAGTTTGGCTCAAAGTGACAGCCCTGAAGAGCACTGTTGGATCTCGAGATATGCTTATTGTCTCGATGATGCTAATGAGACGAAAGGGGACATATTATGCAAAATCAACTTCTTAAACATTTTGATACTTATATTTGGGACTCTGGCGGTCCTATCAGTCAGCAAAGTGTGAAAAGATGACTCAGTCATGTTTTTGTGGTCCTCCTCAGTCCAAGTACAGGAGATAAAACATGCGATGTTGACTTCCGCACTCATTGCTACGTCACGCTGGAATTGTTGTCTCGCGGAGCTCCGCTTTGTCCCTAATAAAAACGTAAGAGTGCATGCGAGGGCAATAGTGTCCGGATGAGTGGTAGTACTCAAAGTCCTGCACAGTGCAGCACAGAGTTCTACACAAACTTCCAGAGGATTAACGTGTCCAGTGGATACATATTATGACGGCAATGTGCTGGCTAGAGTCAGCAAATAATGGCTTTTCCAAATGCTAACTGCTGTTAGCTGCTGGAGCCTCAGTGACGCTGACGTAGTTTCCTGTGTCTCATTTGCATTTAAAGAGACAGGCACTCAAAACCAAGTGTTCTGAACAGGGCTGTTTTGGCAGAGTGATTGAACTGCTGTGGTGCTTCATCCTTAAGGTATTTTGACCAAAAAAACACAGATATTTTCATTAGGACATTTTAATTTAACTTGCAGAAAGGGTATAATATGTCTCCTTTAACTCTTTAGGTACTGAACACATTTGTTATATAAGGTACAGGGGAAGCTTGTTTGACACCACAAAGGTTTTGACGTTTGACAACCGGCCCTATCTATGTGTCTTTATTTTATGTCTCCTATTTAGGTGACTCTATTAAAGTACGGTGTTTATGAAGCACTTTTCACGCTCCTGGCCTCCTGCATGAACAAAGACGGCCTCCTGGTGGCCCGAGGCGGAGGCTTCATCACGCGCGAATTCCTCAAAAGCCTCCGGCGTCCGTTGAGCGACATGATGGAGCCCAAGTTCCAGTTTGCCACGCGGTTCAACTCTCTGGAGCTGGACGACATTGACCTGGCCCTTTTCGTGGCCACAATCATCTGCTGCGGAGGTAACTGACAGCAATTACGTGAAAGAACATGGACTTTAAAAGGAGGCAGATTTATTCCCAATAAGACCATTTGCTCTCTCATCATCCTGTGTAGCCAAATTTGATTAAGATGGAGCGAGAAATAAAGTGACTCTAATTGTTATTATTGAATTTATTGTAATGTGTTTATTATCTTTTTCATTTTCTACCCTGGTATACACATCAGAACTTCTGATTTTCCTCCAAGTACCACCAAGAGGAGAGAAGCTCAGATACTTTTTCTAGTTATGTATTTATTAAATTCATTTGTGGGCTTTATGTATTTTACAGTAGAGTGCACTGACCCCCTGGAGCAGTGTGGAGCTCCGGGAAGGCAAGGGGGCCATGGCAGACTTTTGTCTGTCCAGGGGAGCTCCTGGCCTGGGCAGCAGAGTGCACAAAGCCCCCTGGAGCAGATTGAAGCTCTAGAAATCTACCTCAGAAGACTATAAAGTTTTTGATATTGTACTGTGTCAAAAAGCTCCTTCTTCATCATCATCTTTGTTACTTTTAGATCGTCCAGGCCTGGTGGATGTACCTCTAGTGGAGCAGCTGCAGGAAAGCATTGTTCATGCGCTACAGCTCCACCTGCTGGCCAACCACCCCGACAACACCTTCCTCTTCCCGAGACTGCTGCAGAAACTGGCCGACCTCCGTGCGCTGGTGACCGAGCACGCTCAGTTGGTGCAGGAAATCAAAACGTTGGAGGACACGTCGCTGCACCCTCTCCTGCAGGAGATATACAGGGACATGTATTGAGGAGCGAACGCGAACAAAAACATTTTCAAACGTTTCCAAATTGTTTGATTCTATGCAGTATAGAGAGACACAGTGCATAACATGAACGTGTGCATATCAAGATGTACTGTAAGCAACTCACTGTGCAGAGTCTGCTGTGACCATGTGACTACATCTGGAACAAAATCAATGTGACGTTCCTTTCAGGAGGAGCGACGGCTCTTGTGCTGGACCTGAGTGTCGCCATGAAAGAGGACATAGTGGAGAACAGAGTTGGGAGCCATTTTGCATTTGGATTAGATCCTGGATGCCTTTTACCTTTCAGACACAAGAGTCAACAAAAGCTAAACAAACGTGTATGCTATGCAAATATGTACACACGGTGAAGACAAACTGCCAGTCATACAGTACGTGCACTGATTTTAAATACTAACTGTGCCTTTGAAATAACTACAAGTTATATTCTTAACATTTTTGGATGTTTTTTTTTAGCATTTGAATGTGGTTCATGTCATTGTAATGTTATTTTCATGTGATCTGTTGCCTTGAGATGAATCAATGATATGAGACAAATTTGCCTCTCCAGTTTATCTGTTATTTACTTGATTTTAATTTAACCACAACTCATTATATCCAGCACTTAACAAATAAAGTGTTAAAAAAAACATGGTTTAGCTGTATATTGGACGTATTTAATTTTTTTGACCAGGGAATGTGTCGCATAATATTTAAACCAATCGTCATTTGTAATTTTGTAGGTTATGTATTTATTTAAATATCTCCTGCTGCTGAACCAAGCACAATGTGGTGACATTACAAATAAGAACCTATTTCTCTGATTACTGTTATCACGTACATATCGTGCCATTGAGACACTTTTTTCCCATCATGAAAATAAGAAGTGTTGGCCAAATGCAATAATCTGTTAAACTGGTTTATGTATTATTTTGTAAATAAGAATTTGGTGAAAGGGACATTTGAAAATAAGTCAGAAATACTGACTGACTGTTTCCTGTATTTTGACATCACCTCCAATGTACTAACATTGTTTTTCTTGTCATAATAAAACAGTTTTTACATATCCTGTTTCGATGTGATTATGCAGAATAAATTATGACATTTGACAGTTTTGTTTGTTATGTATTTACCTGCCTAATGACGCACATGTTAATCTGATTATTTAAAAACAAATTGACCAATGAAAAGGCATTTTCCAAAGCAGACATTTTTGAATTATTTTGAACTAATAATGTTGCCAGTGAACCATTCAGGTTATTAATTACACCTGTGATTTTTACAGTACATATATGTATAACTAATGTTATATGTTTATCCACATACAGATGAAAAACAGTTGAAGTCCCTTTGACTTTGGATGACTGACTGAGTTGATGAATTCATTTAAACCACTTCCTTAAACCTGTGTTATTTTGTCTTTTTATACCATAAATCACGTTTTAATTTCCCTCTTACTATCCCTTGTAAACCTGTGCGTTACGTATTTTATACATTTATTCTCTGAATATTGTGGCTTTGTCTTTGTGTATGTTTTCTTTTTCAAAGTGCTAAACTTTTGTAATATAATTTTTTTTTTTAAGTATTATTGTATATTCTTTATTATCAAACTGTCTACTTAAGATTCAAGATTTTTGTTTTTTAAAGGACATTTCTATTGGGAAGCAGTGACCTTTTGGTCAATGATTAATATAGAAATTGCAATGAGGTTATTTGAATTCAATAAAAACAATAGTCATTTTGAGTTGCAAAAACATACAATCAGGGGTCATAACTAATAAATAGACGAGATGAGTTTATTCATTGACAGTCAGTTGACTGTCAATCAAATAAAAGTAATCTCCAGTTATGTATGTTTGTAGCACTTGTAGCTAAATAGTTGATACCGCTCTACGCCGCCACGCCGGTAGGTGGCGGTAAAGCGTCATTAACTCAACATGGACAGACTCGATATGAAAACCAGGAAGTAACTATTTTTCCGCTCCTCTCATCGAAACGATGGAGCAAACCCGTCAAAAAACATTCACTTGTCAGTTGTGTGGTTTAACAAGCCCGTATTCTCACTATGGACAGAAACCACCAAACACTAGAGCCATTGTGTAAGTGAATATTAAGCATTATTACTCCTTTTTTTAGTCTCCGGAGTTAGCCAGGCTACTGCAATGTTGCTAACCGCTAACGTCAGAGCCCCCAAGCGACTTGTAGACTCCACTGTGGCTATTTCTCTCTCTTCTTTCTTAAAAAACATTTTCTGCTTAATAGATTAATGAATCACATGAATCTTATTTGAGTTATTATATGTGCCTGTCCTGTCTCCGTCAGTTTGCTGGAGGAGTGTTACGTGACAAAGGATCCCTTCAGTCCAGACAAAGAGAGGTTTCTGGTCCTGGGATCAACGTGCAGCCTGTGCAGCATGAGAGTCTGTGTAGGATCGGTAAGATTAATGAAAACCAATGACTTCGGTCTGTTTTTTGATTCAGAGACAAAAAATTGAATGTCATGTTTAAATGATTACTGTGTGATATTTGCGCAAATACTTGAGAAACATTTTGGCTCTCAGAAATATTATGCTTCCTGTGATTTGACAATTGCAGTAGGTCATATTGCGATTTTGGTAAAATTGTGATTCAGCCCTTTTAATAATAAAAGTAAATTTTTCCATTTCTTTCTGCATATTCTAGTCATTTCCTGTATTTGTCAATTATCTACCTCAAACTGAAATATATACTGATTACAACTGTATATGTGTGCATGCACACTTTAAGATGTGATAAAAGTATTTAACACAGTCACACATCAGTTATACACGTACATGTTAGCTGTAGCAGGATATTAATTGAGGAAATGATAATAGAACATATTTGAATCAACATAAACATCAGCAATAGTATAAAATGCACATCAAATATGTCTTTGAATATGAAGCTCTGGTATGATACAGTATACTATATTATTACCTTGAGGACATGTTAGCTGTAGCAGGATATTCATGAAGGAAATGGCAATAGAACATATTTGAATAAACGCCAACATGGACATCAGGTATAGTATAAAATGCACATCAAATCTGTCTTTGAATATGGAAGCTGTGGTTCTACTGTAGTTTTTCCCTTGACATGAACTGACCCTGCACATCTCAGCTGACAAACTGTACAGACCATGAAATCGATTAATCCGGGACGATGGTCGGAAAATAATGATTCTATGTTGGTATAAATGTGAGCAGTCACATCTGCTGCTTGTGGCTGCGTTGATACTGAACTTTTTCTCGTTTTCTCTCTCTCTCTTCTGTGACAGGACTGCAGTCTTTTCTACACAAAGAGGTTCTGCATGCAGTGTGTGAACAAGCACTTGGACCAGTTCCCTCATCAGATTCAGACTGAGGTGGCCAAGAAGGAGAAGTCCAAGGCTGCCATCTCATGAGCTTGGGCAAGATGACCAACAACCTGCTCAGGTGTCTAGGACTAAAAACACCACACCATACAAAAAAAACCATGCGTTTTTTATTACTGTGGCCAAAATTTAGCATACAACAGAAAAACAATAATACATACCTTTTACCGGTTTTTAAAGTGCTGTATTAACCAACCAGGTTTAAGCACATATTTTCTAAATAAAGCAACCTATCAGATCAGGTCTCACAGATTTCAATTACAGTTAATAAATAACATGTTCATGTTTTGGCTCTCTGTAAACACCATGAACAATATTATGGATATAAAGCTCAGAGGAGCAATTTGAAAGCGACAGTATTATCCCAAATTCAGCTACTTGTCAGTGGAAAAGAAATAATTGTTAAATCTCCCGCAATTTGTTTATTGGGCTTCGTGAAAAATGCCTGTTTCACAATTTTTAATGTGCCTTTTTTTAATGACAGAACACAGTTTTATTGCTTTTCAGCCACATATGGAAGCGGTAATAACATTTATGACACATCCTCTCTAACAATAGACACATGTATGTGTTGACAGCGACATATCCTTTGTAAAGCTGCGTTACTGCTCTCCCTTTGATTTCTTTGTTCGTGGGCAAAGTGAACTGTTGACTCCCGTGGAGTCTCTTGAAACCATAAAAAAACAAACAACAACACAAAGCGACTGTTCTGTTCTGTGACTTTTTAAATTATGAACCATAAATAATAATTATCGATGTTCATTTTTTACTGTAGTTGCAAAACTCGCGTGGCTACATTTAGCAAATACGGGACAGTGCCTTCAAATTAGTCATATTAAACTTCCACACCATCCAACCTCATGCTCAAAATAACACTGCACTGACATGCATCAAAATATAATAACTGTGTTTTAGACATTATTTCATATTCAAGAACTTGTAATTAAACAAAGATCAGGATTTTACAATTACTGTGATGCGTTTTCAAACTCCCCTTTCAAACGCAACTTGAAAAGTGAGCCCTAATATTTCTGACTGGGAAGAGGAAAAAAACCCACAAGCATTACCCTTACGCATTGATTCTGCATGTGTGACCTTAACAAAATGTTCCCTTGCCTTATTTCACCCATGCACCATCTAATCAGCTTGACCAAATTTGGTTTTCACTTCATGGATTACTGTGTGCAACACAACCCAGTGTGTAGCAGCGTAAACGCATTATGGATTAAGAGTGATCCTGTCCGATAACATCAATATAACAGATGTCCTCACTGTATTTATCACAAGATGTTCGGGTCTTTTTTTTTTCTCAAGGGCTAACTGAAACGGCATGGTCTTAAAGGCAGGCTCAGTGAGTTTTATGGGCATAAGCGACAGAGGAATGCAGAGTGACACACACTGTATAGTTTTAGTGCTTACGGCTGTGGATGTTTTCACTCAATTACTGCAGGAATTCTGCAGGATGCATGAAAAATAAATTCGATAAACTCATCATTCACCTCATCACAAATTTGCAACCTTGAAACCCCTCACAGGGAAATACTACAAGTGTTTTTTTTTTAAGCTGCACCACTTTTTGTTCCCTTACTAATTCAAGTGCACGCAAGCAATTACAACACAAACCACTTCTGTGGCACCAGTGGCAAAGTCTGAAAGTGATAGGCACAGAGCCAACGATTTCAAAAGGCTTTCTGCTCAACAGCTGATGTCAGAGGCTGCTTTGTGTCAGATTTGTGGCAATTGGTGTTTCCTGCAGAAAACGTCACTGTACTGTTTCCCACACGCTTTTTTCACTGATTCTGCTGTTCAGGATACTTGGGATCTCGGTGCTCTCCAGTGAAAAAGCCTACGTTTCCAACAGTTTGGATTGGAAATATTCTAATAAAGGGCGTGTCGTCAATAGATCCAACTAATGACAAGAGGATGTTGAAGGCATCTTCTCAATTGAATGACAATATGATTTCAGGAAACATGATCATTTTTGCCTCACATTTGAGCATTTTCTGTTTTCTGTTTGTCTGTATGTGAGCAGCATATCTCATAGAGAGTATAGAACAGACTTTGACAAGAATTTCTGGGGATGGAGTGACTGAACTGTCCTCATCCACGCGTACAGTAGGTGTGTGTTTTTGAAAACTAAGGTTTTCCTCCTGGTTTTTTACAAATAATCCCGTCCACACATGCTAAGCTCAGGAAAAAAAATTTGTTCACATGAAATGACAAACACCCCAGTGTTAAATGTTGAAAGTATGCCAAGTCAGCAGGTGTAGCTAAAACCATAACTGTAAAGTCTAGTTGGCCAATCAAAATGTCACTCTCTGTTCTGGATGGTAAACAACTAATATAAAAAAAAACGAGCTGTTCGTGTACATGTAGGCATGTTAAAAGGCTAATTTGTATCGCTACACCATCGAGTATATTTTCAAAAAGAAAACTATCAGTTGTTGGGGAAAGCTGAATCAGAATTTTCTACTATGTTATGCAGTCATTTTTGTTTGAAATGCTCCAGATTGTTCAAACGTTGGTGCCAAAATTGGAACAGAATCTACTCCATGTTAGAAACTAGGCTGTTATGTTAGACAAAGGGCCAATTCCAATTCCTATCTTAACCCTCAAGCTTAATCTTAACTGGCCCTCAAAACCAAGTGTTGAGTCTGTCAACTCCAAAAAAGAAGAAGAAGAAGAACACATTTATGGCATCTGTACTTGTACTTGTTGCTTGTCCGCACCGGCTGGCTATTGACAAAAGATTGTAAAATAAATGTTACTCAACAATGACGTAAGTATTCTATAAAATGGGCCTAAAGTAAGATAATACAATGGTTTTCATAATTTTTATATCTCTATTAACAAAGAAAATACTTATTTGTTGCATACTCGTTTTCGCTGCTTTCGGCGCCATCTTTGTTATGTCAAAACACGCAATGCATTCTGGGTAGCCCTTGCTCCCAAGGATGGTCTCGGGAAAATCTCAATATTGAGGGCGATACAGCCCTTAAACTTGCCCCTCAACTTAATTTTTCTGAGAATCAGGACAGCACTTGCACTAGAAGGAGCGCACATTTTTGAGATTGAGGGTTAAGATTGAGGGTGAAGCAAGGAATTGGAATTCACCCAAAGTCCCCCCTTCCGCTCCCCCAGGTTGGGTTTAGGCATGAACACTGAGGACTGGTCAGCGGTAAATCTGAACGTTGAACGTACAGTGGCGCGGTTCTCATGGCGGGGGTGCTTATTACGCCGCAACAGGGAGTTCATTGTCCTCCAATTATCTCAAAGCTGTAACTGAAAACATTTACAGTGATCGAATCAAGTGGTGAGCCTAAGCTGTTTATGTGACACCAAATCACATGAAGTGGTGAAATGTGTCAGCGCTCACACGGTCATTTGATAATTGATTCACGTGATAGTATTACCAGCCCGGTGTGAGAGGCGACCTCCCCTAAAGCCAGATAAACCTTTTAACAGTGTTACTTTCTTATCATGATTTACTCTCGCGACAACGAGGTGACTTTGTTTTTTACACAAATTAACATAGATATGCAAATGTCCGTTGAGATCAAATGAAATCAGTGACTTTTAAAACTTGAATACAAAACTACATTGTTCAAGTTCACACAATGTTGATTTAGCCTGGCTGTTCCACACAACAGTGCGTTTACATGCATGTTAAAAAGTCAGATTTTAGGCAGAGTAAGTTAATAATTTGGTTTTCTAAATGTCAAATAAACACGTTAGTCCGACTAAGACCAGCTCGATTTTAGTCGGACTAATCTGTTTTCTAACATACCTGGATAATGCGATGTTAAGATAATAATTTGGTTTTCTAAATGTCAAATAAACACGTTAGTCTGACCAAGACTAGCTCGATTTTAGTCTGACTAATGTGTTTACTAACATACCTGAATAATGCAATGTTAAAAGTCAGATTTTAGTCGGACCAAGATAATAATTTGGTTTCCTACATGTCATATAAACATGTTAGTCCAATAAAGGCTAGCTCGATTTTAGTCGGACTAATGTGTTTACTAACATACCCGGATAAAGCAATTCATAGTCGGATTGCTCCTGCGTTTATACGCTTAGTTGGACTGGAGTCGGACTTGGCCTTCTGCACATGCACCAACTTTTCCTCCGCGGTCTTTGAGGATGCAGTACAAGCTTTCAGTCAAGCGCTTAATCCTGTAATTTACTGTAGATTGTTAATAATTTACTACATTGACATCATGATCAATCCTCAGGAAAAAGTGTACTGATGTAATAAAGCTAATTTTTCCCCTCAACTCTGATTTAAACTGACAGAGAGAGTCGCCCCCTGGTGGCTAACTGCAACTTCTTTCCTACTTCCTGGTTGTAACTTTTCAAACCTGAAGACTTGGTCCATTTTGAAGCTCTGATAATATTATCCGACAGCAGCATAATACAGCAGTAATGTTGCATCATTTCTGTTTACCAAGACTGAACAGAGGCAGAATAATAAAATTACCAAAGGTTACACACTGCAGCTTTAATTCTTCAGCGCCTGCCTTGTAAACCAGGTGTTAATGGCAATGTAGAACGTGAATATTACCCTATTATAATGAGTTGTCTTTGATATTATTAACTAAGCAGTCTGGTTAAATGGACTGTGTTCCTGCTATTCCACTCCTGCTCTGTGTTGTTGCTCCTGTTCGACTTTAAGAGAGCGCAGTGGGCGGTCCCTGCACAGCAGACCAATGAATCGCCCTCTCTGTTTAACTAGTCCTTGATGTCAACTTTTCTTCAACACTCGTAGCTCCCTCTAACGCCATGTTGGCTGTAATGACTTGACTTGTTGTTTTCATCAGTCTTACTACGGACTTGACAGGAGTGGCACCTTTAAACGCCGCCGGAGAAGCTTTATTCCATTTTTTTGGTTTTGTTTACGCGCACGACTTTTGGATGATACGCGCGGAGTATGCACGCATCATTCCCGTAACTTCACATTTTAAAGGAGTACTACTTGGAAATAGCAGTTTGAGAGGCTTTGGGTCGCTTTTTGTTTCTTATGTGCATCAAAATGTCAGATGTTCGCCTTTCTAATGCGAGCCCGACATTGGAGAGGGTGGATGCGCGGCAGCAGGACAACCCCAGACCCTCGGTGCGCAGAAACCTTTACGGGAAACCGGACCCAGGGGAGATACAGAGGAATCTGGCGGCTGTAGTGCAGGACGAAGTGCAGGCTTTTAGGGAGAAGTATAATTTCGATCCGTTGACCGAGCGACCGCTGTCGCCGCGCAATTACGACTGGCAGGAGGACCGTAACCCACCGGAGTTCTACCTCCGAGCGCCTCACGGGAACCAGCAGCCCCGGCGAGACGCTGACTCGCTCGGCGGCAGCGAACAGCAGCAGCAGGAGGAGGAGGAGGAGGAGGAAGCTGCGGGGAACAGCGAGAGGCAGACGGATCACCAAGCAGCCAGAGACCGTTCAAGGAAGAGACAACAGGGAACTTTAGGTGATTTACCTCGACTCATTAAAGCTGTCATGGACTGTCCTCTCTCTCTCTGTCTCTCTGTAGTAACACTGTGTCACAGTGCGGAGGCGCCAAGCAACAAGTTGTGTTCAGGCTCAGCTCAGGCTGCGCTGCGTTCAATAATCAGCGTTTCTTTGCTAACAAACAAGTGTCCTGGAGTGAAAACACCCAAGAGGGATGACAACTACACAATGATTTCTCGTTCTTTTCCGTATCTGGAATCAAGTCGCCATTGTGGCGCACGGATCGAACGCTTAAGTTACAGTTTCTAGTTTGCACAGTTTATGTTTTTTCTTCTCTTGCGACTCTAAAAAAAATGCATCAGTTTGGTTTAGTTTAGTTTGGCTTGGTTAGTGGACGTGCAGCTTGGCACACACCGTCACCCTGACAACTCCACTCACCGTCTCTCTTTGTTTTTTTCTGGCCCCTCAGGTCCCTGCTCCGACCAGTGTCAAAGTAAAAGGTCGCATACCGACGACGACGACGACGATGATGATGAAGAAGAGCAGCAGCAGCAGCCGGACGGTGCAGGGACTCAGGCGGGAACAGCCGCGCAGGAGACACCGAGCAGCCCGGAGAGCTGCGCTGACTCTGAGGAGCAGTGAAGTCACTGCAGCAGGTTAGAAATACACATTCACCCACTTTTCCTCTGGTGCTTTAACTCTGATCGCACCACAGACCAGGACTGCAGCCATTCATTGATTACTAAAAATGAATTTACAACTATTTTTGATCGGTAATACAGTGGTTTGAGTGAGTGTCTGATTTCAGTTTGTTGTTCTTTTAGCCCTCAATGACAATAAAGTGATTATTTTATGGATGCCACAAGTTATCAATTACTTGGAAAGAAAATACCTAAAATAATTAAGTTAATTCGAACTCTGTTATTTGTTATTATGAAGATGTTACAGATTACAGTGATTTTTTTCTATTATTTTTGGCGCAAATAACAGTTTTAACATGTTTATCATCGACATCAACACAGTTGTAAACACATTTTCTTCCCTGCGTGCAGCACTCACTCACGTCAACATTCCTGCAGACTTACAGCATATTGTTTTTTTTAAATCCTCCACAACTGCTCACACACTGTGTGTGTGTGTGTGTGTGTGCATGCATGAGAGATATGAAGCATGAGCAACTGCTTTTTCAATTGCACCATTCACTAACCCGTTTCCTCTTTATGTCCCACAGAGCATAAAGGAGGGGGGGTTGTGACCTGTTTGCTGGTTTCTCATCATCTGACAGACTGAGACAGTGAAAATCTATACAGACATAAGGAAAAAAAAAAAAATCCAACAACAACAACAAAAAAATGAAAATCAGCCTTTTCCTGAAGAAGGGGATAAGGAAAGGAGAGGCTGCACAAGCACTGAATAATGTACACTATCAAGTTTTGGCACTCGTTTTTAATTCAATCGCCTCAGAAGCAGCAGACAATGTAGCAGTGTGCAAATGGATTTTTGCTCATCTTTCTTCTTTTGTATCTACTACCTATGTTTCAGATGTAGCACATACTTTTTTTTTTTTTTTTTAAATGTATTTGAGTGAGTGTGTGAATTTGACTCGGGGAGTTGCAGTGCAATTTCCTGCAGAGAAAATATCTTTTTTTTTTCTTTTTTTAAAAAAAATGGTCATTGTTGTATCATTTTTTTCAGGTAATTGATGTAAAAGTTACAAATGCAGATTTCAAAAGTCAGGGTTATGTGGAAACAAAATGTCTTCACTTCTTCTATGGCTTTATTTGTCCCAGTGTTATTACACAGCCTATCTTTGTTTCTGAAGGCCCAGATGGTCACACTGTAAGTTGATGGTCCATCCAACTGGGAACAGCCATGATAGATAAAGTTTACATGCAAATATCTCCATATTTCCCCGCCCCCCCCCCCCCTATTTTTTTGTTTATTTTTCTGGGGTTTTGCCAAAGTTTTTTGGGGGGGTAAAATATGACCAAATTTGAACAGTATTTCCTAATAATCCTAGGAATTAGCTGTTATTTTTTTAAAATTTTAAATTAGGTAAATTATTATTTTACACACACACACAACCATCCCCCCCTTATAACAAATTATATAGTCCAGGTCAACAAAGATGAAATATGTTAAAATCACTGGGCTACTTATTATGCAAATATGTGAATCAAAGATTTGTGTTTGTGGTGTGGAATTCATGTGGAACATGTAATTGCACTATTGTTAATTTCTCTTTTTTTTTTTGTGAAGGCAGGAAAAACAAAGTTACACTGCCTTATTTGGTGTCAAACTTTGAAGTGTACCTGTGTGCCTTTTTGTTTTGTTTTGTTTTGTTTTGAAAAACACTGAAAAAAAATTATACTAACTTATTTATATTGAGCTTTTTTGTAGGTGTATGTATACCTTCCCAAAGCAAAACATTTTGTGCATTTTTTTTGTAAATATATATTTTCATTATTATTTTTAAGATAAATAAACTGTTGCAAAACTGAGCCTAATAATCGATTTTATACCCTGTGTGTTTTTTGTTGTTGTATTTCTTCCAATCTGCAGTGGAATTTATTAAAACAGGACTGCTGGTGTCATAAACACATGCATGTGCTCACTATTTTGATTACACACACACACACTCGCTCCACCCTTAACAAACACACATTTCAAGTTTAAAGAGATCCGCCCCGTGTAAAGTGACAGCCTGATCGTAAGTCTTACACGAAAAACAGATGGTGGAGTGACAAATGTGATATTAAGTAGGTTTAAATGCGTCCTTGAGTTTAATGAATGACAGACTATTACTATACAATCGCTGTTATTACTATGCAGGGCATTGTCAAAGAGTGTAACCACTAATAAATCATAAGGAACCGTAACAAAAAAAAAAGGATTTTATATTCTGCAAACTCAATCCTCTAAAATGCAGTATTTGGTGCTTAAACTTCATTTGACTGTGCTGGATCGTCTTAGCCAGGATCTGCTCTACCTTTAAAGTTGAAAACAACAAGAGTATGAGCTGAGGGAAAAAAAAAGGGGTGGTGTTTGGTGGAGGTGCTGCTAGAGTTTAAGGTTATTGGCTTTCCCGGGCTCCAATCACAGCAGAGAGAAGAAAAGCAGACCACTTAGTATCCAGCCAGTCAGAGAAGTGTGGGAGGGAGCAGAGGACAGTACACGCTGTTCTTTTCATAAAACACACACCACCCAATTAGTTTCATTGGCTGACTCTTTCCTGTTGATACCAGCCTGCAGGAGCAAGAGAGAGAGAGAGATTACTCTATGTGTGTGTTTGTGTGTGTGTGTGTGTGTGTGTGTATTCATAGCCTCTTCAGGACCTTTTTCTCGCATAAACCCTGAACTTATCAGGACCAGTTGTCCTCATGGATACCAAAACTTAGTCCTATAATAAGGCAGCTGAATTTTAGGCTAAGATAATTTGAATTGTGGTTAAGTTAGGGTTGAAGTTGGACATTAACTTTTTTTTTTTTAGCCCGTCAGTGCACAGTTCTAAAGAATAATAGCACACACAGTGTGTGTGTGTGTGTGTGTGTGAGAGGGAGAGAGAGAGAGAGAGAGAGAGAGAGAGAGAGAGAGAGAGAGAGAGAGAGAGAGAGAGAGAGAGAGAGAGAGAGAGAGAAACTGCAACAGGGTAGAAATGATCAATCCACTTTTCCTCTGCTTCATAAAACAGACTAGGGCGGCAGTGGTTAACAAAATTAATTGACAGCTATTTTGATGACCTTTTTCTCGGTTTGAGTGAGCGTCCGATTCCGGCGCGTTGAATTTTCTGCTTTCTTTTAGCCCCCTGTGACAATAAAGCAGGGGCCTCAAACTCAGACAACTGTTCACAATATTGCATCATGATATCACATGTATACTTAATACTAATAATACTATTTATGATGCAAAATGAATGCATTAATATATATAAAAAAAAAAATAATCATACCAGGAGCCCTTTCGGGCCACTGCCATTCATGGCTCGGGCTCTAACAAGTGTATTTATACATGTAATTGAATGTTGTATATGATACATTTAATAATGGGATAATTATGACCAAATGTCTTATTATTACTGTTATGAAAAATATTGCTAGCAAACATATATTATATTCTATCACCTCACTGGCAGCTGTGCCTCAGCTACACACTTGTGGTGCCATATGTAAGAATGTGGCCAAAAACGGTTTCTACATTCAAATTAAAAATACCGAGGTCTTTTAGGTCTCGTTTTCTGACGTAACTGGCAACCCCGTGGTTGCTCTGCAGCTGAGACTATACTGACTGCAATGATTGGTAGACGGCGGTAGGTGGCGCCACATGCCAAAACGTGATTTCAAAGCATAAACATGATTTGCAGTCTGCAAAATATTTTTTTTAATGCAAATATTTTGGCTGTACTGTTGTTGTTGGTGAGTTCAGTTTGTTATATGAACATTATTCCTGAGTCTCTGTGACATATTAGGAGGATTTTTATGGCCAGATGCTTTAGATTTATTACATAATGCACCTTTAAAGTGTTTTATCATAAATGAGTGGCTCTAAGACACACAATTCTGTATGTATTATAATTGATGGTAACGTTAGCTGTTGACTAGGGCTGGACATATCAGATGGAATAACGTGATGCATTATATTTGACAGAGCTGTCCTTCATTTTTGCCTCCCCTTTTATAACGTTACATAGTTTATGGCGATATACATGCCTAAGACCTAAAGAGGACGCGATACCTCTAAGTTCATACAAACTCTGTATGAAAGTTGGCTTCATATAATCTCTTCAGTTTGAATGAACTGAGCAATTAAAGTGAGTTTCGTCAACCATCTTCGTTTTTCCAGTGTATCATGTGTTATTTTTGGTTTCGTTTAACATCAACCGAGTTGGAAACGCATTTCTAGTAACAGTAGTTTGTGTATGTGCCCACAAAAATCAACTGAAACGATCTAAATCGCTCCAATTTCAGATGGATGATCTCTGACAGGAGGCCCAGAAAAGGTCAAGGCAGGTGTCAGGACTTTGCACCATCATGATGATTCTACAGGGACCAACAGACAAACCAGTCAGTACGTGAGTTTTCCATTTCCATCAGTTTGAATTTAAAGAAAGAAAAAAGATAAAACTGAATAAAACCCTGTCTATACAGTAGCTGCACATAGAAATGTCAACAGAGGTCGCCTACCCACGCACACCCACCCACACACACACACACACACACACACACACACACACACACACACACACACACACACACACACACACACACACACACACACACACACACACACATGTCCATGCCTGCACATAATTAATTCTCACATGATTTATTGTTAACATGCCCCTGCAGGGCATGCACACACTATTAAATCTGTGCTGCGAAAACATGATTCTGATTAAATTATTTTATTCAGTTTTGCCTCTGTTCACATGTTTGTGTCCAACGACATAAACTGTTGCTTTTCTTTTTATTTAAACGGAACCCGATAGCTACATTTACAGCGCATGCACACACACACACACACACTGTGTACACACACAAAAGTAACTGGATCGTCTCCAAATGCATTTCCATCCTGTCACACCATTCAGGAGTCATACTCCGAATATGGCTTGTAAAGTGCATTAAACAGGTAAATTATGGGCCTCTATCCTCTCGTTAAATTGAGTCTTTCACGTCGGGGGGTTAAAAGTCCTTTTCGCATCTCACCGACGCATGACATTTAGCTCAGGTTCTCATAAGTAACTTTGATTTCCGGTCATTGAAACACCAATTTCCTCTTAATTTTCTCCGGGTTTCCAGCCACAGTGTAATGACAATAACATATGAAGGAGACAGGACGCAAATACAGTGGAGCAACTGCACTCATTGTTATTATTCAGTGACATACTTTTTAATTAGAAGGTTTTTCCATGTCATTTCATTCATTTTGAAAAACATTTTTTTTTTAACACTGGTTCGAAGGGCCCCCTGTGAATTTTTGCTTAGGGCCCCTACAGACTAGAATCGACTCTGAGTGTTAGCCATTATGTGAGCCTTTACGTTCCTTATCATGCATTACCATAACTGAAAAATCTTCTTCAGCTCCCACTATAGGAATACATACTTCCTACGGGCGCTGCACTAGTTTCTGTCAAACTATCGTGGAAATCCAGTGTTCATGCTCACATGGTCATCACTCTGAGGCTGTTGCACCTGTTTGTGATGATCCCTCTCATTAGTGCAGCTGCAGCCGAGCAGACCAGAGGCCGGTCGGCTCTAACTGGAATCACCTGTGTGAAGGTCTTTAAAAAGTGTTTGTCAGCTCTCTGTAAGCACGCCGCTGCGCCTCTTGCCAAAGATGCATTTATTCGTTTGTTTACATTTGCCGCGGGGCATAATTATCAAGCAGAGATGTTGAAATGTTATCTTTGTTCTTCAAAAAAAGGACTAAAATACAACTTTTGAGGGGGGATTTAGAGGGTTATAGTCAACATAAGGGAGAGGGGGGGAAACCTCTGACCTCAACATGGTGTAGCAAGCGAGGTAATAGATGATGCAGGTATGACATCACTGTCTCGTGGGTTTCAGAGCGCGGTGCCAGACGTGACCTCAAACCTGAGGCTGATGGAGAGTTTGCTCTGTCTCAGTCTCAGTTGCACACAAAGCCGCGGCCTCATGATGGCTTTCACCAACTGTACGTTTCATGATGTATGATGTTGTTCATGATGTGTGTCCCTGAACGCACCGCTTCGCTGTCAGGAAAGCACTTTACGTTATTCCCAGCGTTAAATTAGCAGGCCTCCCTAATTGTTGCTGCAGATAACGAGAGGAGGAACGGCTCGTAAACGTCTGACATCTTGGAGCTGACGCTATGAATAGATCTTCAGCAGAGGGCCTACAAAGTATGACCTCATAACTTGGCAAACTCTGCTGAAGAGAGAAGGAGCATTTTCTTTTTTTTTTCTTTTTTAAAGGGTCTTGTTTTATTCTGGAAATATAACTTCTCCATCTGGTTTGTGTTATTAATTTGTCCTCTTTTTTTCCCAACTTTTTCTCCCCCCCCCGTCCCACTCTGCCTCATGGTCATGTGGTGTTGGCAGCATTAGAGGCGGGAAAGATGGAGAGGAGAGAGTCAGGAGGGAGAGGGAGGAAAGAAAAGAAGGAATGAAGGAAGAAAAACAAGGGGACGGGGGCATAGAAGGACAGAGTTAAAGAGGGGATGGGCTCCTTGGCTGCGTCATGCTGCAGCGCAGCCAAATCGCGTCCAGTGCAGGATGTAAACAAACTAATCTGCCAATGTGAAGTTTTTACACTTTTCAGTTTTTGCTCTCGGGCTGTGTGACTCATGCAGCTGTGCTGTGTAACCTCAGATGCTGGCTGGTCTGCTGCTGCTGCTGCTGCAGTGTTGGAGCGGTTAGTTTGCCTCAAAGCTGGGGTCACCAAGATGGTGCAGGCTGCTATGTTCCTGATGGAGGGGACAGTGAGAAGCACTGTGAGCTTAGCATGCAAACAGGCAGGATGTTGCATTAAATGTCTTGTATAAAGTACCTAAAATGGATACTTGAGTAAAAGTCCAAGTATCTTCCCAGAAAATGACTGAAAAAGTCGCTTTTTATAAATGAAAGTCTTAAAGTATATGACATTTATTGTAAGTATTATAAAAGTGAGGGGTTAGGATTGAGTCATGGTAGCTCAGTGGTAGGGCAAGTTGTCTTTCAACTGGAAGGCTATGGGTTCAATTCCTGGCTCTGCTAACCCCAGCTGTGATTTGGTGCGTTTGCGTAGGTGTGAATGTAATCTTGGTCCTTTGGTGCGCACCAAATCAACCGGTCAGAGACCTGCCTGAAGGGGTGGTCTCGGACCGCTTTATCTGACCTACTTTGGTACGGTTCCTCTGGTGTGAAAGCAACCAAACCAAATGGGAAGAAACGGTCTAGGTTAATGCATTATGGATATGAGATACGGGATAACCCCGGATTTCCGGTTTTGCGATGTTCTCAGCCCAGCTTCAATCCCCACCGGGCGCGTCACGGCTGCGCAGCACTGCCATCAGCGCATCGCAGCCTTGCGAGCCAGCCGTATTCACACAAGAAGCCGCGGCGTGCCTGGTGGAAATCGGGGTTAGCCCCGTTCCGGTGCCGATGGTCTTCGCGGTCTATTTTGGTGCGTTTAGAAACTATGCATATGTGAAAGCAAACAGTACCCACGTCTGTTTGCTACATTGTAACATTTTTCTGACTGGTGCGGACCAAAGCAATCGAACTATAGGTGTAAAAGCTCCCTTAGTGTGTCCTTGAGCAAGACACTTGCAGCATGTGAATAGATATGAAAGATGTGTGTATGGGTGAATGGCAAAACTGCAGCATCCTTAAACAGTTGCGGCCTTCTGTCTGCATTAAGGATACATGTTGTTTCGTGAAAAATACATTTAATTAGATCATAGATGATGAATTGATGAATAAAATTGCATTATTACATTATTATTAGATAACATTGTTACATTACAATACTATAAATGTATTATCATAGTCGACAAATTCACACTCAGGCTCCTTAAAACTGTAGTATGTAACTGCTGTTACATTCCAGCCCATAAATGGGTTCACACGAAGCTAATGAAGCTGTCAGCACCACAGAACTCTCTCTGTCTACACCCTCGAGCAGGATACTACGGGTTAGGGTTAGACAACACATAAATTAGGCAATATGTCGCACAACTTGTCTCTCTCCGTCGTCTGTCTCGGTCATAAAAGTGAAGATTGTGGATCGCTATTGTGCCCCGGGATGCCAAAACAGTCAGAGACAAGCTAACAGGCTAACGGGAGTAAACGGAGCAAATGAAACCAACAAACAACGGGTTTCGTGGACTCAGTCTAACTGACGTACAAATCTGCACAGCAATGTTAACACAGCAATTATTTACATTATATGACCAGCTGTTAACGCTAATGTTATGCTAATGCATCATTTACCCTTCAGGTGACAACAATGCAAAAGACTCCACAGTTGAATGTTTGTCACAAAGCCAGATCACGTCTATTTGTTTCCCTCCAGGCTCTTGTAAACTTTCAGTGACTGTCTGCAGTAAGGTGAAGGGAAGTTAATCAGGGAAGTTGAAGACGTCAGGGTTCAATTCAATTACATTTTATGTGTATAGCGCCAAACCACACTCAAAAGATGTGCGGCCATCTGCCTCGACCGGTTGGGGTGAAAGGAAAAATGGGGAACATAGGAGAGGTGGGGGACGGTTCTGAGTCAGTTATGACATGTTTATAGAACTACAACGTCATTTATACAAGCAGCAGCAGAGGTTGTTGATAAGGAATTATACTGGTATAATTATAGCATAATAATGATGGTGATGATACGGTATGAATGATAAACTGGATCTGGATCCTGCAGCCTGCAAGATGAGGACACAAGGAGAGAGAGTAGACAGGAAGGAAAGACACAAACTTGGGAGAGAAAGAGTAAGGTTAATGACATGTACTTAAGTCATATTTGTACCCTGAGTGCACCACAGGAATTCCCCCCAGCAGTCTAGGTCTATAGCAGCATAACTAAGAGATGGTTCAGGCAGACTAATCATCTTTAAATTTGCAATCCTTTGGATTTTGGTCCTGGTTGGTCTGGTTTGTAATTACCAGGGAGTATAATAAAACAACAAACTCTAGCAAAACACATTTCCCTGGATACACAACAGGTTTAAAACCAGTTTAAATTTAAATTTTCAGCAAAACAAAATCGTATTCTACAGAAAAACACAACAAATATGTCAGATTTGTGCACAGTTACCTGGGACTACAAGAATGGAAATACCTTTAGTAGTTGTTGATGA
The DNA here is from genome assembly GCF_963457635.1 of Microchirus variegatus. Lineage (NCBI taxonomy): Eukaryota > Metazoa > Chordata > Actinopteri > Pleuronectiformes > Soleidae > Microchirus > Microchirus variegatus. The sequence goes on from NC_139821.1 coordinate 11,589,245, forward strand.
GATGTATAAAAAGAAAGAATCCGGTAAATGACCCGAGTCCATGTCTTCTCCATGTCCCCATCACAGTTCAGACAGTTCATCAGCCACTACTTCCAAAGTAGACATGTGTGTTGGCACGCTGCTGTGTGCTCATGCAAACAATGCTACTTATCTGTACTTATTCGACTTAGTACATTTGCTGTTTCCTCTCTGAACTTGGCTGAAAATAGCTGGTAACTGATATGCATCTATTCGACTGTAATACAGTATTAACGATGGTGGCTATTCCACGCGGCCAAGATCAACTTTGAGTTGCTGGTGTAATATCTCTGTCCGTGTATCACCTCAAAGTGTTTGCTACTTGCGACAAAAAAAAAAAAGTAAACAACTTTTGAAATGGGAGCTGGCCGTGTACGACCTGTGAAGAGTTGACCCTTTGCACTGGGGTTTTCTGGCAGTGAGTGATGTTTGACCTGAGGACAGACGTGTGGCTACAGGAAGTATCAGTACTCACAGGTTCAGGGTGAGGGCAAACAAACCTCTGATGTGCCTGATTGGTGCTGTGATAGGCTGAGTTTGGGTCACGACCCTTTGAGGGGGCGAACGTTAAATGCCTTCATGAAGATTTTTTTCTTGTGTGCTGTGGGTCAGCAGGGTCTGAGAGAGCACATGTTAAGCTGGGGAAGGCGTTATTTCATAATAATTCTATTACAACCTTTTAAAAAAAATGTAAATGAAGTGATCTGAGGGATCACATTTACAGGGAAGCACAGCTTTCGACATACAATCTTTTACTTTCTGGTTAAATTTCTTCTCTAAATATGGCATCATTTCAAGATACACAAGAAAAGAAACCCCCCCACCCAAAATGACTCTGTAGTACATATGCCAGGCCTCTATGTGATGCTGTAACGCTGCTACAGTAGTAAACCAAAAACAAAGAAGAAGAGAATGTGCATACTTGCATGCTGTGTATCACAAAATGGGAAAGTAAACAAAGGTTAACATATTGGGAATAGAACAAACAAACTCCAAACCCAAGTAGAAGATGAAGATGACAGCAACTGCAAGAGAAAGGTGGGGCTATGACATAGCTTGACAAAGTTGCGTATATCAAACAAATGTGATCTCAAAGTGCCGTGTGGATAAAAAGCCGAAACAATACAAAACTTGTACGGATTCTCCTGGACGTGTTCTCGTGTGTAATAGCCTCTAAACTCGGTTCTGATGTACATCTGTTGTGACCCTTCAGTGTTTCTGGCTGCATCTGTGTTGCACCAACGTAAAAATATCTCAACTTTTTTGGAATGCAGTGAGTGGTTTCTTGGACCAAAGGAGTTGGTCAAACTGACTTTTTTATAGACTCTGAATCAGTTGGCGATTCAGCAAGTATCAAACAACAAAGCGGGGCGATGATAATGTATTGTCTGTAACTATTTTTGTAGTTATATAATATATAATAGTCGACCTAGCCTCAACCTGGCAACCCACGAACTAACTGACACCCTGACTCCCCCTGGCCCGACGGGCCTTCCATCTGTGACCCAGACGTGTCCTTGGGAGCTGTAGCATTGTTCTATTCTTTTTTGGTAGAAATGTGTCCTATTCCCTGCGTCCAAACTTGTACTGCCACCTGATGGTGAAGTGGGATACTACAGGACCCTGATGGGATCCGCTATATGCGACGCAATATGCCAGCGATGTACACCAGGGCCTTAACCTGACAAGCATTTCTTTTTAATAATACCTCTTGTTGCTTCCATGTGTCTTTTAAGTAAATTTAGACTCTTAAAACATTTAAAAATTGCTTCAGGTCATCTGTTGCGTATAGCCGGATTCATACTTTCCTCACCCTTGAGTCCACAGAGGTCCGCCATGGCCTGAATTTTGTCGTCCATCCATGAACGCAAAGACACACTTGGGCACCCCAACAATTCGTGACTGCAAGGACTGTATGAGCAAACTGTGCATGCATAATGTTGCATAACACGTTCCAGTCCATTTGGTAGCAAGAATAAGATGAGAGAGGTTATGTGAGGGGATCTACTGGATACATTCCTACACTCTTTTAAATAAGGGTTCCAAAAGGTTCCTTCTACAAGGGCTGAGATTCTACCTGGAACCATTTGCTTTGGAAAAACCCTTTCCCGAAGAAAGGGTTTATCAAGGGTTCTTGGTAACACTAATGGTTCCAGTAAGAACCATTTTGATCCAGAGAACCCTTTTAAAACCCATTTCCTGAATAAAGGGTTTTAAAAGGGTTCTTGGTGGAACCCTCAAAAAGGGTTCCAGGTGGAACCCTCAAAAAGGGTTCCAGGTGGAACTTTTATTTCTAAGTGTGTATGAAAACAAGGAAGGATATAGAAAACTCCACAACAGGAAATGGAATATATGAGATCAAGTATAGTAGACGTGGAACTTCATCCTAAAATGTTACCATTTGATGACATAAAAATGAGACTCCATGTTTAACAGCCATAAAGTCAATCAATCTTTATTATATTTGTAAAGCATGTACCTCGTGTAATTTAGTCATGTCAAGGTTCCTCATGTTCAGTTCCAATAACCATTGGACATTTTTGATCAGGGTCAAACCTCCCACTAAGAGAACTAAGACCTTCCTCTTCCCCTCTGCATGCATATTCATACTCCTTTGCCAGGATTAGCAGACCATATCCACAGCCACGGTCTCATGTGTAACCCTATGTTTTCCTGGAATAAGCCTTGCAGCAACAACACTGGTTTTCATAACTACCAGGCTGTCCTGCTGGGCCACATTCATAGCACATTCATAGTATACGGAGAGTTGTTGAGCATGTGGCTGTAATCACAGTCTGCCGAAGTGCGACAGATGCTCAGAGGGATGTTGCGGTTCGGGATTCAGGAAACGACACTAGTTGGTACACTTGGTTTCTTCTCCGTCTGCCTTTGTTTCTCCATCACTGTCCTCCGTGCAAGCACAGTGTAGACACAAAGGGTTACTGTGTGTTTCAGAGAGGACGATGCTCTGAGTCCACTGACAAGTTTGTTTCTGACTCCAGAGATCTGACCTCCTCCCACATGGACCAACTCGCCCTGCCACTGACACCAGTGTGTGTCAAAAATGCATGGCCCTAAGCTGACTGAGAAATCTACTGGAGCCCCAGAGGGAGAAAACCATGAACCATTCACAACAGCTGGATATGGAACAAACAATTTTGGTGCGTCTCTGTGTTTTTTTTTCTCTCTGGGAAACTTCAGCACAGGAGTTGAGATATTTCAAGTCTGTAGCAAATATTATTGTGATGCTACCCACAGGAACTCAGAACCCAAATTCATTTCCCACATGGATACAAGAAAAACCCATACATTATTTTGTATTATACAATCGAGAGGGATTCATTTCAAGTTGAAGTTTTGGGTGGCAGCGAGCGCGCCCAGCGAAGGATTTCTCCATGTAGGTGGAAAGAGAAAGTGACAATTTAATTAGAGCTGGAGAGCAGCTTTGTTTGTGTTTGACAGCTTGCATATTTTCTTTTCTATCATGATGTCTTCAGATAAACTATTGCTTTCCTGTGCTTGAGAAATTCAGTACAGTATTAGGGGCTCGTGTTGCACTCCTGTTCTACCTGTTGTTACTAAGGCATAACTTTCAAAGTCGTCGTTACTGATTTTGAAAAGACTTGGCGTTCGTGCTATCTCGCTGGTTTCAGCAGATTTTTTTATGACGACTAGAAATACTAGGGATGACACATTTAACGACTGCACTTGATGAGGGATGACAGACCACATGATTTGTTTGTGCGTATGTTTGTTCTTTTTTTTATTAATCGCCATAGGGAAATTCCTTCCCTGCATTTAACCCGTCCTCTACTAGAAACCTTACTGGAATTAGTGGCAGTGGGCAGCCAGGGGAGCAATGGGGGTTGGGTATCTTGCTCAGCCCTTTTTGACTCAAACCACCAACCGTCTGGTTACGAGCCAAGTTCCCTTTCCGCTTGGCCACGGGTTTGCCGTTTGCCAAGCCAACTGAAGCCAACTGAAGGCATCAAACGTGAGAGCGAACCATGTCTTCGAGTAAGTTGGACTGTACCCATGGATGTATTCTATGAACTGGATAGAGCACCGCCCCTTGCTTCCGTTCATTCCTATGAAGCTGCTCACCCAGCGCATATGCCACAAAGGTTTTTGACTTCCGCGTTTATTTCCGGGTTATGAGGCCCATAGAGCATGCGCAGTAGTGTCACTACCATATAAAGATCTATAAAAGCCCGTGTCCATGTCTCGAGGTGTCCTGTGGACACTTTTACAGGCGTCTCTTTTACTATTGCGGTCAATGGGAAAATTGCTTTTGGGCTCCATGGGGTTTTCTGTTGCAGTACCCACAGTGGCCACCATGTAAAAATTGTCTTCAAGGCAGAGGGGGTGGTGCTCTATCCAGCTCATATAATACATCCGTGACTGTACCCGACTAGTGTTGATTGGTGCAGACTCCTGCACAAACTGTGAATCCTGGGTAAAATTGGGCAACAAAACAAATCTTATCGTGTGTCCCCAGCATAATCAACGATAATCTGGGAGCTGCTGAGATGACCAGATACTTCTTTGGTCAGAAGGTTTGCTGAAAGCTAAAGCCTTGCAATGTTCCAAGATGAGATGTTTTCATCTTGGTGTGACTCGGATGCACCCAGAAAACAGACACATTGCAATGGATGTGCATCGTGTCTGTGTTGCTGTTGGTCTTTATGGAAGATAATGTGTTTGTGCATGCAAATGCTGCACTGTTTTTCTGTAGGCACAGGCGTTGATCAGATGTTTTGGTGCTACTGAGGCGTTATGGCTAAAAACAACAAACAACGAACTATTGATAGTTTGATGGTATACTGTGCTGTTTTACTTCTATCGTTACATGACGTTAACTTTAACTGGAAACTGTGAAACTGCACATTGTAACAAACTCTCCACACACCCCTCCCTTTCCCATTTGCATCAGGAAATGATGGTAGCCTTCACATACCAGAAAGCATGTCGTTCTGCTTCATTTGTGAAGTCTTCTTTTCAAAATGCAGTCTGGTTATTTTCTCCATTCTGGCTGCTGCCGCATGATTCGTTATTATACACTTATACAAACATAGAAACCTCAGTAGTGTATTTCATTTCTGCCTATAAACCCTCCTCGATGTGAGCTTTAAGTTGACTTTTTTTTCAACATCAGATTGGGGGAGTATAGTTACACAACTCAAACCCACACTCATGCCTGAGAGCTGCTCAGTGCAACCACAACTACAGTTGGGAGAGTCCACTTTAGCACAAGATTCAAGCACATCCCGGTTACTTCAGTTGGCCAGATTCAACTGCACATCTTCAGTTTCGCCTCCAAGCTGGTGCTCTTTTAGTGCTTTTCTGTTTAGTTTCTGATGATCACCTGCAGTAAAAAGTGACTTTTATATTTACGGTTATTGTCGGGGATAGAAGATGGGCAGCCGCGGTTTGGTTTTTGGGAGGGGGTGTGAGAAAAGAGAAAGAGCGTGCAGGTGTTTGCAGGGTGAGACGTTTCTGAGACATCAGGGTCACAGGATCACCTAGACTTGTGAACTTTCACATTTCCAATTTATGAACCAAGCAACACTTAGTCATCGGATGTCCTCTTTGCACTGATCAGCTCAAAGGAGGCAAAATGTGCACCCACGCCTATGGTGAACCCTGTGTTTGTGTGTGTGTGTGTGTGTGTGTGTGTGTGTGTGTGTGTGTGTGTGTCAGAGAGAGATTAGAGAGTTTTGACAGAAAGCAGCATGTCTGTCTGCTGCTAAACCACAAGCTAAATGTCACATCCTGAGTTACAAATAAACAAATATATTTGCCTGGTTAAACAGTGACAGGAGCTAATTCTCAAATTCTTACAAACTATATAGACGTTTGCAGCATAAAATGACGTTATTACATATTAACTAAATAGATGTTAAACATTATGCTCAGGACACACACACACACACACACACACACGCCTGCAAGTAGTTAAAACGCACGGCTCCTTTTTATGATTGATGATGCGTGTAGCGTCTGATAAGCTGTAATGTGTCTCGGCGAGTCAATTATTAACTGTAATTAAACTCTAGCATCACACATAAGCAAATGTATCCTGGGTTTGTCTTAAGTGCACTGGCAGAAAGGGCAGTATGTACTGTACACACACAAAAAAATCAAACTCCAGGCTACTTACGACTTTTGGCCTCTGGTAAAGTGTCTAATTCTCTTCTTCTTTTTTTTTTACGTGTCCCTGATTATATGACCATAATGTCATAAACAACAGAATGTGTTTTTGGTTTAGTACACCAGGCGCGAGTTTTGTGTTTTTTTTTAGTTTTTTTTTATCGCTCATTTTTCAAAACAATTTAAAGCTCATGTTTGAGTGAAACTCGCCATATGTTCTCGATTATTCATTCTGCATCACGGTATCACATCTGCGCAGTGTTGACTTATCCTGTAATTTATTACACCTTTGCTTATCTTTCAGCTGCCAAGGCCTCTTACCGGTAACAATGCTAATTCTGTCAAGGCTACGAGGACAGGAGTTTTTCTTCCACCGAAGTCTCAGGTATGACTTCCACAATTCTGCTTTTTATTCAACACCAGTATTAAATTTTTTTAGATTTTTTGGGATTTAGTTACCGTGTCGCTGTCAACTGCTGTCCTTGATCTGCGAGAGCTAATTCTTAAATAAACATTTAATTTAAAACCAGACAGGTAGGTTTGCGTAAAAGCCTTTTTTTTTGAACTGCGACACTTTCAGTCATGTTTTCCTGTGTAGCCGTAAAAACCAGTACCTATGTTTTTACACAGGTTATCGCTAAGATGGGTTTTCCCCATACATGCAGGTCACATGAGTTACAGCTGTCACTCGCAGAATTATCAGATTATCCGCGTTTAAAGATAAATGCTGTCATCACTCTTGTGTCATTTTCAACAAACCCGTCAAAAGACTAAAAGCAACAAGTATAGTCCATTTTATAACACTCCCTGACTTCCCCATTCTAACAGCCGCGAGAGCGTGTCAGATGAACTCTGTCTGTATAAACTACAAACTGGAATGTGTGCGGGCATTAATAACAGCAAGACTGACAACAACAACAACAAAAATAGTGGCCCGTGTCCACATACTGTTAATGATAATAAAGGCACTAAATGTGCAGCAGAGTGGTTTCTGACTGGGGTTTAGGGCCAATTCCAATTCCTATCTTAACCCTCAAGTTCAACCCTCTTAACAGGCCCTCAAAACCAAGTGTTGAGGATTATTTTGTCACTTAGAAATGGGACACCCCTTAAATGCAGAAACCTCTTCTGATTGTGGGGGGCAGAATAGCGCAAAATTTGTGTCCAGTCTATCAAGAACACATTTACGTCACAATTTATTACGATCTGTTTGTCAGTCAAGTTATTAGGTTGTCAGTGAGTTATAAGATGATACTCATACAAATACCACAACCACAGACATATTCAGCTGACAGTTACCACACACCACGACTTATCGAAAAGTAAAAACGATAGCAAACGATCGCTTGTCCGCACCGGCCGACTATTGACAAAAGATCGAAAAATTAAAAATAAATGTTACGCAACAATGACGTCAGTAATCCATAATATGGGCCTAAACTAAGATAATACAATGGTTTTCATCATTTTTATATCTCTATTAACAAAGAAAATGCTTCATTTGTATCGCACTCGATTCGCTGCTTTCGACGCCATCTTTCTTATGTGAAAACACGCAATGCATTCTGGGTAGCCCTTGCTCCCAACGGTGGTCTTGGAAAATCTCAATATTGAGGGCGATACAGCCCTTAAACTTGCCCCTCAACTTCATTTTTCGGGACAGCACTTTTGAGATTGAGGGTTAAGCAAGGAATTGGAATTCACCCTTAATCTCGTTTTTTTTGGACTTTGAAACATAGTGAAGTTGATCATCTGCAAATGTGATGACACGAGAGAGTTCAATCAAAAACAGCAGGAGTCCGAGCCACAGACACGAAGAGTTTGAAACTCAGTGCAGTTGGTGACGGATGGATGGTGAGCTCATTTCTCCTGCCGCAAAGACTCTGGGTAATAAATCTTTTTTTGAGTGTATGTTTCAGTTATTATACTATGTGGACCCGAGTATATTGTATGTCACCGGTTAGAGTTCCATTCGTCCTTTTCTGGGTGGAAACTGTGATTGAATCCAAATCCCCCAGTGACCCTCAACAGGATAAGTGGTTTAGAGGATGGATGGACTGATGAACTCCATTTGTCACTAGTATTTCTAGCCCATTTCTAATTGTTGGAAATAGATTAGGCTTTTGGCCTCGGTGGTTGCTGAATCTTACTTCCCCCTGTTATAAAAGATAACCACACAGAATAGTATGGGACCACTAACTGTTCTATTTTTCTATCTGCCAGAGAGTTTGGTAGACAAACTTACAGCCACTGCGGAACTGTAACCAGAGTATGACTGGTGGCTGTTGTTCATTTCCCAACCTGTCTGTCACTCGGACCATTTTTTTTTTTTGCACCGAGTGCATTCTGGCCTTCCTCTATGGCTCCAATGAGGCCTATAAAACGGGCTGTAATTGTTATGTAGATGAGCGATGAGGTTATGTCCTCAAGTGTATAAATATATCTTTATATGAGCGCATAATGAGCAGTCATTATGATACGGGCTGCCTTAGATTGCACACAGAGTCATATCCGATGTTGCGAGCTGCAGACAAACACACGCTCACACAAAAGGCGAGCAGTTTTCTCTCAGGCCGTTGAGTCGATGGCAGGCAGGAGAAAGATACCTCAAACCGCAGCTTTTCACGTGTCTGACGGAGGAAAGCGAGATAAAGAGAGAGGGGGGGATTTAAACGAAAAGACACAGAGTGGAAAAAGTGAAAGAAATACAGAAATTCTACCACCCAACTGCAGGAATGTCTTGGCATTTGCAGAAAACTTCTGCCATTAGCAGATAAAGAGAGGGAGGACTGTGTGTTTGGCAGCAACGGCCTCTAAATCAAACACAGGAGCTACAGCGAGGAGGAAACCACTGCAAGGAAACCATGAATTTGATTTTGATGTTATCGGTGTCAGTTCTCCTATCTTGTGTTCCACCGCTGGGGTTTGTGCGTCTCGTGCAGCAAATCTAACGTTTACACTCCTTTCTGGAGTCTGATAAAACCACGGGGTTTTAACCATTATCATTTTCACCAGCAGAGTGCACGCAGATTTACACAGCGAGCCACACCCTTGCTCGCAAAAAAACCGTACACCAGGCTCACACCACAGAGCACGACCACATTTGTACGGGTCCCAAAAACACTTATGAGAACAAATAATCACACTTTCCTGTGTTTATGTATCATTTACTGGGCCCTCTTGTAAATGATGTTTTCCTGCGTTTTGCTTTTGCACCACGGAGCCTCAGCACTACTTCACCACCAATATAAAAATGTATATAATATTTTTTAAATAAGACATATTTTCCCCTTTTTCTACAAGTTAACCTAGTTCCCTGGTGTCCTAATGAACATGTCTGTGACATGCTTTGGTCAAAATACCTTCAGGATAAAGCACCATAGCAGTTCAATCACCCTGCCAAAACAGCCCTGTTCAGAACGCACGGTTTCGAGTGCCTGTCTCTTTAAATGCAAATGAGACACAGGAAACTACGTCAGCGTCACTGAGGCTCCGGCAGCTAACAGCAGTTAGCATTTGAAAAAGCGATCATTTGCAGACTCTATCATATATAACATGTATCCACTGAGACACATAAATCCTCTGAGGCTGGACATTTGTGTAGAACTCTGTGCTGCGCTGTGCAGCCAAGAATAGAACACTTTGCGGACTTCCGCTCTTCCGGATACTATTGCCCTCGCCTGCACTCTCTCGTTTTTTAATGACAAATTGGAACTCCGCGAGACAGCAATTCCAGGAATGTCTCATTGTGACGTAGCAATGAGTGCGGAAGTCAACATCGCATGTTTTATCTCCTGTACTTAGACTGAGGAGGACCACAAAAACATGAGTGAGTCATCTTTTTTCACACTTTGCCTACTCATAGGGCCTCCAGACTCCCAAATATAAGTACTAAAATGATTAAAAAGTTGATTTTTGCACAATGTATCCGCTTTACATTAATATGACTATGTGTAATGTGACAAGGTGCTTGAGACCTAATGACACACAAAGACCAACAGGCTATATTTAGACCTGACCGGAGCATTTTGTAATCTTATCTTTTAGACCTGTATATTATCTTGCCTTTTGTAACCAGTAAACGATTTTCTAGCATTTACCCACAGGGAAAACGTAAATGAAAATAGGGACTTTATGACATTCTTGGATTTCACAGTATTCTAACCGATGGGTGTTCAATGGCAGTTTTACTCTGCTGAAGCTCCACGTGGAAAGAAATCTGCTGACGTTTTCTGAGGAATATTTGAAGAATGTTTCACTGGAATAGTAACACCAGTTGTATAAGATGTCCAGTTAGTCAGGCTGGTTCTCATTAAACTTTAAGCTTTTCCTTTATGTCCTCAGCCCCAAGGGGGGGCTCATCTATAGGCCTATATATGAAAGGAGGGAGGGAGCAGATTAAATACGTCTCTCTCTCTAAGAGTCCACTGTTATTTAGAAAGATATCCACCTCTGGGCAGATTGTTGGTCCACTTCAAAGGAATTAGTATAGCGTAGGGTCAGTGGTCTAACTGTTTGTTGGCTTTGCTCCCAGGTGTCAGTGAGCCACAGAGAAGGCAGATGGAGGTAGAGATATAGTGAGATTTCACTACTTCTTTAAACACATTCAAATGCATTTTATGGACCGTCATAAAAGAAACATGTTGTTGTTTGGATTAAGGATCTATCTATCTATCTATCTATCTATCTATCTATCTATCTATCTATCTATCTATCTATCTATCTATCTATCTATCTATCTATCTATCTATCTATCTATCTATCTATCTATCTATCTATCTATTGTGAGTTTTATATCTGAAATTGTTCAGTTTATTCAGATTCCCTGGAAGAAGAGCTCTTGTATCTCAATGGGACCTTCCTGCCTAAATAAACCATAAATAATACAATGTGTTTCCAATGTGACTATTCAAACGAAAATGTGAGTTTATGGGGCCGCGCGTACGCTGACGAACACACCCACGGTTTCGTTGGCAGGTTGTGTACGTTAGCTTTTAGAGGTTTTCCCTTTAAAAAACAGGGGCCTCTGTTGGTCAGAAACAAAGAGCAGTAAACAGAAACATTAAAGCCATGAGCTGGAAAACCAAAGCCATGAACTGAAGCCATTCCAAAACGTTACTACATGCAACTCTTTTCACATTGGTTCCAAGAATGACCAGCACAAATGTTTTTTCCCCAAAGGCTGACTGGCTATGTGGCTAACCTCGATGCACCAATAACAAGACAAACTAGATCCAAAACCACAAATGATTGTTTTTAAGTAATCCTATCCCCTCATACCAGCATTATTACACATGAAGGTGTCGGTAATCCCACACATTTAACCATAAACTTCATTAAACCAACATGTGTCTGCTGTGTCACTGCAGGAGGATAACGGCACGGGAACACAAACACGACATCTATCCTGACCCATCGATAATATTCATTCAGGGTCAGGCAAGGAAACAAGGGGAAAAACAACAGATGGAACCTGCAAAAACAAACAGTGAATAAAGATGGATTCACTTTATTTCCATTGCTTGACTACATTTTGCAGACTGATGGGCGTCAGGTACAGTTTCAACGGGGTCGTACCTATGTTCCCCGGGTCCTATGTTCCCCGTTTTTCCCAAAAAAGGTCCTATGTTCCCCATTTTGTGGAAGCCTGGGTGTGGAGCTCCAGGGTAAAGGGTTAGGGTTAGGGTAAGGGTTGGGGTTCGGGTTGGGGGTTATGGTTTGGGTAAGGGTTAGAGAGAGTGAGAGAGGGAGTTTCCCGGTTTGTTCACCAAAAAAAAGGGTCCTATGTTCACATACAAAGCGGGGAACATAGGACCCCGGGGAACATAGATATACGTTCCCGTTTCAACCCCTGTAACTGACATGCTAACATTTGTGGAGGTAAACCCCTCTCATGCTCCAACCACCAGGCCTTAAGTCATCTCCTGGTAGGATATCGTGGCGAGTATCGGGGGCCCCCCAAATTCATTCCTTATTAAAACAGGACATACTACAGTGGCCATTAAATTTGAAGGAATGTCGGGAGCACGTCTCATAATTCCTCTCCGTGTCTCTCTTGGCCCTCCACCTCTTTCTCGTTTGCTTTTGGAAAAGCCAAATGAAAGACAGGCGCTGGTTCGCGTGCTCAGGGGTTCACCGCACTGAACCCTGAGAGGAAAAAAGTGTAGTGTGTGTGAGTGAGGGAGTGAACACTGGGTGATAAAGAACATTTCGAGAGGCCGGAGAGCATATTTCACAGGCGAGGCTGATCAAAAAAGTGATGACATGGTAGATTATTTTTGCATTTTCCTTCCTTTTCCACCACTTTTTCTTCTTCTCTATCTTTAACTACCCCTCTCCTCGGTTTTCTGAGCAACTAATAAAGTCCACTAATCTAATTAGGGCCTGCTTAAAGAGACCAAGTGGAGCCTCATGTGGAGATGGAGCCAGAAATAAGAGGGTTTGGGGGGGGTTGGGGTTGTACTGTGGTTTGGAAAATCTTCAGCTTTTAGGGAGAAGCGGGGATCCATCTTTCTGACACCGCCTCACTTCTTACCTCTGTTTTTTTTTTTTTTTTTTTCCTGTTTGACAGCTGCTCAGGCACAATAAAGCTGCGAGGTTTGCTCCACAGAGGACGAGATTTTATCTCCAACAGCTGTCTAAAGGCAGGATATCTCTCCCAAAGATACATCACGAAGGCCATTTAAGGTGATCGCAAACACACGGATGCACGGCAAAGACACTCAAGAGATAAGAAGAGCGACAAATACAAACCTACAATCACATCTAACGAATCAGTTTCGTAGGCAGTTTTCTCTTTTGCATATGGGGCCATGCAAGGTGTTTGATTCCCTGCCAAAAAAATATACAAAACCCAGTATATTTTCCATAGCGAGTGGCCACATATGGTGGATTAATAATGGAAATACAGCTGGCACTCACACTTGCTCCACACGTACACAATCGGTTCAGAATTCACCAACTGTCCTCTTGCTCAGAGACAGTCCCTCACCGTGTCTCACTACACACAGCACCAGGCTGGTTTTTTAAAGGTCGTATTCGTCCACCAATTTGCCTTTCGGCCCCAGTACACGGCGTTGTCATCTTGCCAAAACAGTTATGTAGCAGTTGAGTTGTGTTTGGGTTGCGGTACAGTGATGCGTATGATTTTACTATGACAAGGGTGTGGCTGAGCTGAACGTAAACCACACACACACATGTGCGCACACACACACACACACGCACAGAGCTGGAAAAAAACTGTACTCGAGACGAGAATGTGGAACTCACTATTGCAGATCCTGTTTTGCGCTCCTCTTCCTTTTGTGTTGTTGCCGCTGGTGACAGAGTAAATGAAAGGAAATAACAATTTCACAACTATCGCGTGGTGATTAATAACACCCTCGCACTAAGGCAGAGGTCACGAGTTCAACTCGGTCTGGCACAAAAGCTTCAGTTCCTCACCTAAATCGTTTGTTTTGTTCTCTTATATAAATGTATGTTGTTATATTTATATAGAATCTTATAACCCATGTGTTTTTTTTTTGCATTCTTCTTCCTGTTTCTGATAATAACAATAATGATAATAAACCATGTGTAACATTTTTAAGCTTTGATTTAGCATATGAATGCAATGTCCTAAAAACACACCACGGGAGCTGATTTTACTACAAACAACCCAACTGGTCTAACCAGCGACTCTAAAGGAGTCGCCAAATTATTTCCCTCCACAGGTACTGGGTGGAGTCACAGGTGCAGAAGCTGCTTTGCGTTGTTGCCTTCACTGCTCTGCAAGCTAAGGAACATTTCCAGACAGATAGAGGTACTTTTCCAACCCCGACTGTAAAGCCTGTCCGGGGAGGGTAAACCACGGGCTGGGGAATCTGTGCCAGTGTTTTTCCCGACCATTCCTCCAGACAACATATGTTACAGAGAATGTCGATTCATAGCAGAGAGAGAGAGAGAGGGACGGTAATGAAAAACACAGCTTCCACCGCGGTTTTTCATTACAGACGGACGTGACACACAAAATGTGACGGAATTAATAGATAACACGTGACAAACGTCCTTGAGCGTGTGTTTGCAGTGCAAAGCATTTTATCAGCAATTATGTGTGCGTGCTGCGTATTTGTTTGGTCGTAAGTAAGTCAAAATCATTTGTGTGTACAAGTGCGTCTGTGTGTGTGTCGAGTCTTGTGACTAAGCTGTAACTCCGTGTTACGTAGGTGCGCACACGCACTAAAGGTATAAAGCTGACAGTAATATCCATAAATCAAACCACGCAGGTGGAGATTATGTCGACGTTATAGACAGTAAATGTCTGGGATTGTGTCCTGCCCTCGCTCTGTCAGCAGGAATATCAGGTACACAGATTTATCTCAGTGATAAGCTATAAAAATAGGGCAGTTTCAGCGTCAAAGTGAATCATTTTGTAAGTGTAGCTCATTTTCATTATAAGAATCACCCTAAAACTTTAAAAATTATATTTAAACTTGCACTTAAAACGATAATAATGGATAAAAAAAAACTTCATGTAATGTGAAAAAAATTGTCCGACTCATTAGTTCCTCCCACTTTGAGTCTTTGTGTCCTGTAACTGAAATCAGAAGAGACCATATCTGGATGAGAGGGCGGAGCTGCGATAGAAGTAATTGTGTGGGGGTGTGGCACTCGCTGTCAATCATACCGTAGCCACGCCCTAAATCGTACCCTGCTACATCATCTAGTTGACTTAAAATGGCACCATAGTTTACAAAATGGCCATCATGCTGTTTATAGTCCTGAATCTAGCGACTGAGATTATAAACTACTTTTATTTTGACGTTATAGGTCAGGTGAACATTAGGGCTAATTTCTCTTATTTTGTGTAGCCAGTGGAGCCACCTGATAGTCATTCACAGGTTTTCGAGACTTTAGGAAAGTATTAACACATATGTTAAAGTCTAATTCCCAGCTTGTACCACTGCCCCATGAGACAGAGATAAATGTGTTGCTGCTGTAATTTCTACATCTGGTTTAATGTTTTCCTACTTATATTTTTATAAATTCTAGTAAGTATTGCTCTGTTCAGTATTTATTCACACATTGTGTGAGATGAGAAAGTGCCAGGACAAAAATGTATTTCACGCATTTGTATCATTTATTGTACCTTTGATGCACATGACAGACTAGAGCCTATAAAGTGCAAACCATGTCTTCTTAGAATAAAGGCTCAACATGGATGACGGCCATCCTGTATGCAACAAGAACATGTGTTAACATCATAACAAAAATAATCCATGTGAGGGCCGCATTTGTCATTATAAAGCGAGAGAGCAAGAAAGAGCAAAAGCGTAGTTGTCCAAATGGAAGTCACCAGGCAGCTGCCAGCATATTACGGACACTATCAGTGACAGTTGGTTTGCCACTGACTTTCCGTTGGCTAATTGCATGGTCTCAGCAATTAGTAACGCCTGTTTTTTTGACAGTTGAGGCAAAGGATCGCAAACTTCTAGTCGTTGTCAATAAAATGTGCCGTGACACCATGGTAACTTTTGTTGATATCGATGGTTTTCCGTCACTCTGCTTCTGAAAATGAAACCAATCTTCAGCTATCTCTGTCTCTCCTATCAGACTGACTGCAGGAAAGTGACTGTTTCGCATGGATAATTCCCGGCTCTCATGTCACAGGTCAGCGCACACCAGTAGTAAACAAACTTGCGTTAACTGTGTTAATCTCGGCTGTAGAGATTAACGCCTTAACTTTGACAGCCCTAGTTTACATACATGCTACGGTTACCTCTTTCCGTTGTCCTACTGTTAGCAACAATCTGATTATTCTATGTGATGGTAGGTGAAGTATGTTCCCATTAAGTTTTGATTAAAAGAAAGAAAATTCAGTATAAATTAGGATCTGATCCAGATTCCAGACTTAAACTGAAGTCCCATGAATTTGGTCATGCTTACGTAAGATGGTAATAGCTCTTAGAGGGTAAAGTCTTCTGGATCCAGTGCATAAGAGTGTAAAACTTAAGACATAACGACTGTATATATTCCCCTATACATATGAGCACAGTATCGGCCTCAGCTCAACTATTCCTGGTATATGATAAAGAACTTCCCCTCCCCCATGTGCATGACAGCAGGCTGCGGTGATACATAGGCTAATGTAGGAGTATGCCCTCATGTTCTCTGTCTGTCCTTCCTCCCTCTCGTGCTCTTTACCCCCCTTTACCTCACCCAACCACACCATCCCTCCCTCCCAGATCATGAACTGCATTGCAATACACCAGTGTTCCCTGCCTGTCCTGCCCTGTCATCATGAACACCATACCTCATCATGCTTGTCTTTATCACCCCCCCCCCCCCCCCCCTCTGTTCTGACTCACTCCTCACACCACGTTTATCTCTCATACAAGTTCATACAGGGTTAACGTGCGTCATCGTGAACCCCACGACCCTAATGTTCTGTGTAACAGTATAGGCGATGGTAGGTCATTTTCACGTGACATTGAATGATTGCTTGCTGCTCAGCCGCTCACAAAAAGGACTTCAAACAAAGGAAAATGTTACATACACCAACAGTTTCCACACCACAAAAATATAAATGATATAACATCAGTTTGAATGTAGCAGTTATTAATAAGGTCTTGGTTTTTATTTCTTCTCTAAAATGTCCCTGGTCTCACGTGAGGTATTTGGGTGAAATGAAGGATCAATGGGACGGAAAACCTCTACATTAAAGAAGGCGTGAAGAGGAAAATATGTTTTTCCCCTCCCTTCATATTTGTTGACCATCTGTCTGAGAACCATGGAAACCAAGGGGTGTTGGTGCTGGTAGCCTCACACATCCATAGGCATTTGTTTCGTGGATACTATACACCCTAACCTCAAATCAACTGTGCAACGATGAAACAACAGTGATAGTTGGAGTTTTAGAGTTACAGGATTCACAGTCCTATGTATCCACTGGACAGATAAATACTCTGAGGCTGGAAGTTTGTGTAGAACTCTGTGCTGCACTGTGGAGCCAAGAATAGAACTTTTCCCGGACTTCCGGTTCTTCGGATACCGCTGCCCTCTCCCAGCACTCTCCTGTGTTTTACGGAAATGGCGGAGCTCCGCGAGACAACAATTCCAGGATTTAAGAAAAAAAGTTGATTTTGCATAATATGTCTTTAAAAGTGCATGGTTGCACCGAAACCAAACAGTTTTATTTTTTATAAGAACTCTGTAAACTGTGGAGAGAATGTACCTAAGGACAAATGTAGCTATATTAGAAGAAAAGTTGAAATATAAATAGAACATGGGCCACATGATCTATGGCCATGTTTATATAAAGTGATATTCTATTCTATTATGTTCTGAATTGCTAGTTTAAGAAGAGAAGCACATTTGTTCAAGTTGCCTTCCAGACTTGAGTCAGGTCTGAAGGAGGAATGTTGTGCTTTTGTTCCTCTAGTTCCTTTAAGGCCTAAATGCTAACCAGTGGGTTGGGTCTTTCCCAAACAGTCAGGAAAAAAACCAGAGGGTCGCTCAAAATATATAGCCCATAACAGCATGTTCAGTGTATTCTTACTCTAATAACTGTTGAATAACCATGACATGATCCACAGACATTCATGGTCTCTAGAAGACGAGTTCAACATTTCAGTGATGGAATCGATTCCCTGAACATCTCATGTATAATAAGGTGGGTTGTTTAGTTGATTAGTTGCAAAATGAGTGACATTAATGATATTCAGCTGTACTTTCATGGTGGTGCTATGGGCAGGGTCCTACTTTCTGGATGTGCTTGTCTGCACACGTCCGCTAGATGTAAATTTCACCATTTACCTGCATTTTTTTTTTGGTCGGTGGTTCTCGTGTGCGAACAGCAAACGCCCCCTGCAGGATAACATTTTCCAGAGAAGTTGGCGACAAAGTCTCAACAAGAAAGAAGACAGGACAGTAACCATGGAAACTTGCTTGCAGTTATGAGAGTAGGTCTACTGGTATCTAAAATATGTATCTAAAGGTCTACTGGTATCTTAACATGTGTATCTAAAGGTCTACTGATATATAAACAAGTGTATCTAAATGTCTACTAGTATCTAAACAAATCTATCTAAAGGTCTACTGGTATCTAAACAAGTGTATCTAAAGGTCAACTGGTATCTAAACAAGTGTATCTAAAGGTCTACTGGTATCTAAACATGTGTATCTAAAGGTCTACTAGTATCTAAATGTGTATCTAAAGGTCTACTGGTATCTAAACATGTGTATCTAAACGGCTACTGGTATCTAAACGTGTATCTAAAGGTCTACTGGTATCTAAACGTTTATTTAAAGGTCTACTGGTATCTAAATGTGTATCTAAAGGTCTACTGGTATCTAAACGTGTATCTAAAGGTCAACTGGTATCTAAACAAGTGTATCTAAAGGTCTACTGGTATCTAAACATGTGTATCTAAATGGCTACTGGTATCTAAACATGTGTATTTAAAGGTCTACTGGTATCTAAACATGTGTATCTAAAGGTCAACTGGTATCTAAACAAGTGTATCTAAAGGTCTACTGGTATCTAAACATGTGTATCTAAAGGTCTACTAGTATCTAAACGTGTATCTAAAGGTCTACTGGTATCTAAACATGTGTATCTAAAGGTCTACTGGTATCTCAACATGTGTATCTAAAGGTCTACTGGTATCTAAATGTGTGTATTTAAAGGTCTACTGGTATCTAAACATGTGTATCTAAAGGTCTACTGGTATCTAAACATGTGTATCTAAAGGTCTACTGGTATCTAAACATGTGTATCTAAAGGTCTACTGGTATCTAAACATGTGTATCTAAAGGTCTACTGGTATATAAACACGTGTATCTAAAGGTCTACTGGTATCTAAACGTGTGTATCTAAAGATCTACTGGTATATAAACATGTGTATCTAAATATCTACTGGTATCTAAACATATCTATCTAAATGTCTACTGGTATCTAAACATGTGTATTTAAAGGTCTACTGGTATCTAAACATGTATTTAAATGTCTACTGGTCTCTAAACATGTGTATCTAAAGGTCTACTGGTATCTAAACATGTATTTAAATGTCTACTAGTATCTAAACAAGTGTATTTAAATGTCTACTGGTATCTCAACATGTGTATCTAAAGGTCTACTGGTATCTAAACGTGTGTATTTAAAGGTCTACTGGTATCTAAACATGTGTATCTAAAGGTCTACTGGTATCTAAACATGTGTATCTAAAGGTCTACTGGTATCTAAACATGTGTATCTAAAGGTCTACTGGTATCTAAACATGTGTATCTAAAGGTCTACTGGTATATAAACATGTGTATCTAAAGGTCTACTGGTATATAAACATGTGTATCTAAAGGTCTACTGGTATCTAAACATGTGTATCTAAAGGTCTACTGGTATCTAAACATGTGTATCTAAAGGTCTACTGGTATATAAACATCGAATGGAATGTGAAATTGAGTTTCTTGTGTATGAAAATGTGAAGTTGCCAGTGGAAATGATCTATGTGCTTCAAATTGTCCTTTTCATTCTGTTCCCTGGTTTGGCTTCTCCAGTTTCCAGCAGATTCTCTACAGACACCTGAGTCTCATCAGTCAATCAGTCACTCAGCGCTCACCTGCAGCAGATAAAAGGCCACACCTACCTTTGCCTCCTCTTGTCCATTTTGTTGTTTGTTTGTGTGGGGGTAACTTTAGTTTGTGTTTGCATCAGGTTCAACTTTCTTGTTCTGTCACTCTAACTTTGTCCTCATCACTCAGTTCAGCCTGGCACCTCAAATAAATGCAGAGTCATACATTTTAAATGTTTTCCTGAAAACATTAGCAAACCTAAACACATAGGAACCCACAGTCAGCACCATGTTAGCATTGTTATTGTGAGCTTATCATTATCAAAGCGTCACAGTTGTAGGCTACAGCCGCTAATCTGTAGGCTCTTTTAGTTTTCTTAGATGCTTGTTTACTGAGGTGACATTTCCTCCTAACAAACAAGCAGATACGTTTCCTGTGATTAACTTTCACAAACAAATATAACGTCTTTCATGGCGAGGGGGAAATAAATTAAACCTCGAACACAATGTTTCCACGGGCCAAAAAAAAGTGCTTTTTAAAGGGATAAGACAGGAAAGCAGCACGCCGAGTCTCTAAACTAAATATAAGAGGAGCAAAATGTGTTCTATGCTACAGGGGAAGACTTTATGAGTATAACTCAGTAGGACACCATCCATTCCTCAGGCAGACATGATCGCTCAGCTTTGCAAAATCGGTCAAAAAAAGGGGCAAACTCCAGAATAATTTTAAGTGCTCCTGACTCCAGGGTAAGTCAGCCGACAAATTTATCCCTCATTAATGATAATAATACCCTTCGAGAGCTATTTTCAGCCAACGGTGGTTGCCATCAGATACATTTTTAGCCTGGTTAAATGCTCTCTGCTTTTTTTCCACCTCTTAGTTTCTGAGGGAAAATAGATGCTGGTGGAGAGACCTCAGACCACAGCGTGGGACTACGTCAGGCCCATTAAAACGCCAGAAGTTCACTAAGTATAGGGAGCACTCTTCACATCACATGCTCTTCTCTTTTTATCCCGTGTGTGTGTGTGAAGTCCCGTTTTTATTTGTCACGTCAACAAGACACAGGGTTCAGGGTCATGATGCAACTGATAGTTGATAGAGACCATCCTCAGCTTCTGGTATATCTTGTGGTCTACAGGATGTTCAGCTCTGATAGCTGCCTCTGCATCACTGCTGTGCTGCGAGTGCATTTTGGACACATGGATGCCCCGTAGAGAAGCTTCTTCACCGCACCGTATTTCAAGAGGATTGATACAGATTGAGAAAATAGCCGTGTCCCCGATCATAAATCTCGTAAATTGGTAATCTCACATCTCATCATATTACAACACGGGGAGAAATCACACAGGAAAAAAAATATCCCTAACAGCAAAATGTGTGAAAATAGTGTATTAAAACAAAACGTTTCATTGAGAAAATACACAAATACCAGATTTTGAGTGTCAAATTTGAACAGTACAAACATATTTAAAATAACATTTGTTTGAGTTTTGGTCTCAATATACAAAAACAGGCAAATAAAAGGAACCTAGGAGCAACTTCTCAGCTTTCTGAAACAGTTGGAATTTTTTCTGATAGTGCAATTACGGTAATGCAAAGTGTGCTTGCGCGAACATGTCGTCTGTGATACGCTCTGTGTTAAAGGTGCCATATGTAAGAATGTGGCCAAAAACGGTTACTACATTCAAATTCAGGTTTCGTTTTCTGACGTAACTGGCAACCCGTGGTTGCTCGGCAGCGGAGACTCTACTGACTGCAATGATTGATAGACGGCGGTAGGTGGCGCCACATGCCAAAACATGATTTCAAAACATAAACATGATTTGCAGTTTGCAAATATAATATAATATTTTTTTTTAATGCAAATATTTAGACTGTACTGTTGTTGTTGGTGAGTTCAGTTTGTTATATGAACATTATTCCTGAGTCTCTGTGACATATTAAGAGGATTTTATGGCCAGTTGCTTTAGATTTATAACATAATGCACCTTTAAATAAAGGATTTTAAATAACGTACTATTTGAATATAGTATATGGAGTATCCCACAACACTTAATCAAATCAGGAGCAAGACGTCCACAAAGAGTCTATGCATTAAGTGAGGATAAGCGCTCTGTCAGGGAATAAATGCCCCATCCATCTCACCAACAGTGCTTGTGAAGGGATGATGGCCAAAACAGCTGATAGCAGCTTTAATTTATAGTTTTTTTGTATGGTTGTATTGTTGTTCTATGTACAGTACGTATGTACAGTACATTTGTAAGTGTGTGTGTATGTAACGCCTTGTACTTGTAAGGTTCAGCTGTTTGTCGTGCAATAAATGCCCTGAAGTTGGCCATAAATTGTCATAAAACAGCTGACGGCAGCTTATAGTTTTGGGTTCACTGTGTGTGTGTGTGTGTGTGTGTGTGTGTGTGTGTGTGTGTGTGTGTGTGTGTGTGTGTGTGTGTGTGTGTGTGTGTGTGTGTGTGTGTGTGTGTGTGTGTGTGTGTGTGTGTGTGTGTGCGCACAGGCCACTAGGACATAAATGTGGACACAATGTGAGCATTCTGAGCCACAGGATACACTCACGCTCTCATTCTGCCCCATATACGCACACCCATTTTTCCAGCAGCGGTCAGTGGAGTGGGATTCCCTGACCCTGCCACAGTGCACTGCACACCAGGGCGTGTTAATGAGTCAGTTTTACCACAGTTTTTGTTTGGATGTCTTTTTTTTTTTTTTAAAATTGGGGAGAAACCACAAATTCTAGCCTGTCAGGACATGAAGTCCACACTTTCCCCCAACTGTGAAAGACAGGGCAAAGTTAGGGATATCTGTCCAATAAAGAGATTGTATGTGTTATTTTTTTATTTTATTTTATTATTTTTTTTATTATTTTTTGTTGTTGTACGGCGACCTTGAGTGTCTTGAAAGGCGCCTTAAATATAATGCATTATTATTATTATTATTATTATGAAATGTGTTTTACTTGTTCTTTGACATTAAAATCATATACTTTACATGATACTATTTCAGGTTTTATGTCGCAAAACTGTGAAAAAAATAGTCTCTTCTCACCACATCACATCACACACACCACCTCTTGTGATGCAGTCATTCATTTCCACACAGCCACGCCTCCAAACGTGTACACATCTGTTATCAGCAAACTGATCTGTGACGTGGCAGAAATGGGATGAAGTCATGCATACGCAAGTCACAAGCAAGTGTCCAATCAAGGTGTCGCTCGGGTTGCCAGGTTTGTCCTCAAAATCAGACACCCAATTTTTTTTTTCCGTGTCCCAAAAACCCAACGTCAACTCCTCAATGTTTGAGAACGTGGAAATATTCCGTAAAAAGTCATTTTACTCAAGTCTACGTCGGGTCTGAGGTCACGAGGGTCAAGTGTGATTCAGGTTAAGTCTTAAACCAACATTAGTCAAACAAGTGTCAAGTCCTCAACTGAAGTCAGGCTCCAGTCCCCCACCTTCTGGTGACAGACCTGCGATTACGTACCGCATGCTCTCACACATGTTGAAGGACAAATTGAGCTGAAATTGAGTGAAACTCAATTCTCAAGGCTCTTTTTTCAATTATTTGTCAGAGAAGCAGAACATATATATATATATATATATATATATATATATTTTTACCATTTTAGCCTAATCACCACTGTCACATCATTACAAAGAGCTGAAATTAACTCTTTTTACTACTTAAATCCAACTAGATAGATTTTATAGCATTGGTGCAAATTCACCGAAAACGCCTCCGTTTTTGTGTTCAATCCAAGATGGCCGCCTTCCTGTAGGATTCACAGGACACTCGTCACCGACTTTTATTTACGGCCCAACCTAATGAACGCGTGTACCAAGTTTCGTTCATGTACGTTAAACCCGACAGGAGATGACCTACTAGCGTTTTTTTTGCGTCAGTCTTTAGACCCGCCCACTTCCAATTTTTTTACGCACAAACCCCGAAACCACTTTCAGACGTCAATTTACACCACCAGGTCTGATTGCGGTCGCAGAAATCCGTGAGTTTTGGGATATGTTCAGGCCTTGGCACAGTTGTGCTCGAACCCTAATAAATGAACCACTCATAACAAAGATGGAAAAACATCAGTTGTTGCATTGATTAATCCACACCTCCATGTACCACATACTCTCACTAATGGCCTATTATTGGATGAATGCAACTTCACTTGACCTTATGTGACCTTACTTGTCAGCAGAGGTCGTCCTCCAACATGAGAGAATTTAAATTAAAGCAGGGATCTCAAATCTAAAACACTAGTTGGGTAGGGATGGGTGATATAAGATTAAAATTATATCAGGATATCCCACTCATGATATTGCAATAACAACACAATTTGTGAGGATATTTTATAGAATTTCAAAATAAAAGTCTTGTATTCACAATAAAAATGACCGCGCCACATTTGGGCTGCAAGTTTTTCCGACCCCTGTCTTAAACGGATGCTACCAAGCACATACAGAAGTAGCACTGATGCTAAACGACAGACCTATAGTAGGGGAACAGAAACTGTGCGGCTTGTTCTCTGTGACACAATTAAAAAGTGTGACTGTCATCCGTCGGCTGACATAATCCGCCCTCTGGAATCTGGATGGGTCATGCTTTCCCCCCCCCCCCCTTGTTGTGTTTTTGTTAATACTGAGAAAGAAGAGTTCAACAAAGGACACAATGTAGTGTGTGTGCATACTTGTAAACACATGCGTTGTAAGATCAGGTCAAAGATTACCTCAGAACTCGCGGCATCTGCATATCACCACAACAAGCGAGTAACAAGACCTGCATGCACTGTGTTCACTGTGTTCACTGTGTTCACTGTGTTCACGTTACCCTTTGGCTACACTTTTTTTTGGCAGCAGCGCCGACCTGGATGTGCTGTACTAGTACGACTCTGACTGCCTGCTGCTGCTGCTGTTGTTGTTTGGATGCTGTTGCCAGAAGACTTTCCCTTTCAGAGTTAACCAATATTATTGATACATTAGTGCGGTTTGGATGCGGCCTGAGGGGGAAAAAGATTAAAATATCTTTGTTGATTATGTACTTAAAATGACTCGTTTCAAGAAGAGATAAATGATGGGACGATCACAGCTTATAGAGCAACTAAGGACAATATTTCAGTTTGAATAGTGTAGTGTAACATTTTGGTGAATTAATTGGCATGAAATATTTGCATAACCTGCTTCGATTGGACAGTGCTCATGGTGCCACTTGACACATTTCTCAATTTCTGCTGCACGCAAACCTTAAGTAAAGTGAAGCAACTGATGTAAAGGGAGTGAGTGGCACAAGAGTCGACGCCACCACCATCATGTGAGTCATGCTCCGTGTGTGTGCAGTGACGCACGCGACTACATGCTGCGATGACGCAGATGTGTATGTATTTGCAGAAGAGAAGCAGGAAATGAGTTCATTATAAGTATAACTTTACTCCTTCTATATATTTTTGGTGGCTGTACTTGGACACTGGCACTTTTAAAAATTCATTTATTTAAAAGAAAACAACAAAAAAAAACTTGTCACTGATTTGTTTCCCAGTGAAACTTTTAGCTTTTGTTTTAAATGGTAAAACTGGTTTAAACTGGTTTACTTACATTAACAGGAGGAGACATGCCAACCATGTGACACAGACGAAGCCATCGCTGCTGTGTACACTCTTAGAAATAAAAGTGCTCAGTAGAACCATACACGGTTCTTCGGCTTGTCCTCAAAGGAGAACCCTTTTTGGCTCCAGGTAGAACCTTTTTATACCCTTAAACTCTTTATTTAGGAAAGGGGTTTTAAAGGGTTCTCTGGATCAAAATGGTTCTTACTGGAACCATTAGTGTTACCAAAAACCCTTGAAAAACCCTTTCTTCGGCATAAATGTGTGAGCAATGCACATCTAGTGTGGGGAAAATAACAACAACTGTTCACAACATTGCATCATGATATCACACGTATACTTGATAGTACTATTTATGATGCAAAATGTATTAATATCAAAAATAGACATTTATTTTTAAATTACATAAATAATAGTGTGGACAACTGTAATTAAAATTCATGCCAGGAGCCGTTTCGCCCACTGTCATTTGTAATTATGACCAAATGTCTTATTATTACTGTTATAAAAACATTGCTAGCAAACATTATATCATATTCCATCACCTCGCTGGCAGCTGTGCCTCAGCTACACACTGTGTTTAAAAGACGGTGAGGGCGTCTTTTAAACGGAGACTCTACTGACTGCAATGATTGATAGACGGCGGTAGGTGGCGCCACATGCCAAAACATGATTTCAAAACATAAACATGATTTGCAGTTTGCAAATATAATATAATATTTTTTTTTAATGCAAATATTTAGACTGTACTGTTGTTGTTGGTGAGTTCAGTTTGTTATATGAACATTATTCCTGAGT
The DNA here is from genome assembly GCF_963457635.1 of Microchirus variegatus. Classification (NCBI taxonomy): domain Eukaryota; kingdom Metazoa; phylum Chordata; class Actinopteri; order Pleuronectiformes; family Soleidae; genus Microchirus; species Microchirus variegatus. The sequence goes on from NC_139821.1 coordinate 11,615,376, forward strand.
CTCTGTGACATATTAAGAGGATTTTATGGCCAGTTGCTTTAGATTTATAACATAATGCACCTTTAAATAAAGGATTTTAAATAACGTACTATTTGAATATAGTATATGGAGTATCCCACAACACTTAATCAAATCAGGAGCAAGACGTCCACAAAGAGTCTATGCATTAAGTGAGGATAAGCGCTCTGTCAGGGAATAAATGCCCCATCCATCTCACCAACAGTGCTTGTGAAGGGATGATGGCCAAAACAGCTGATAGCAGCTTTAATTTATAGTTTTTTTGTATGGTTGTATTGTTGTTCTATGTACAGTACGTATGTACAGTACATTTGTAAGTGTGTGTGTATGTAACGCCTTGTACTTGTAAGGTTCAGCTGTTTGTCGTGCAATAAATGCCCTGAAGTTGGCCATAAATTGTCATAAAACAGCTGACGGCAGCTTATAGTTTTGGGTTCACTGTGTGTGTGTGTGTGTGTGTGTGTGTGTGTGTGTGTGTGTGTGTGTGTGTGTGTGTGTGTGTGTGTGTGTGTGTGTGTGTGTGTGTGTGTGTGTGTGTGTGTGTGTGTGTGTGTGTGTGCGCACAGGCCACTAGGACATAAATGTGGACACAATGTGAGCATTCTGAGCCACAGGATACACTCACGCTCTCATTCTGCCCCATATACGCACACCCATTTTTCCAGCAGCGGTCAGTGGAGTGGGATTCCCTGACCCTGCCACAGTGCACTGCACACCAGGGCGTGTTAATGAGTCAGTTTTACCACAGTTTTTGTTTGGATGTCTTTTTTTTTTTTTTAAAATTGGGGAGAAACCACAAATTCTAGCCTGTCAGGACATGAAGTCCACACTTTCCCCCAACTGTGAAAGACAGGGCAAAGTTAGGGATATCTGTCCAATAAAGAGATTGTATGTGTTATTTTTTTATTTTATTTTATTATTTTTTTTATTATTTTTTGTTGTTGTACGGCGACCTTGAGTGTCTTGAAAGGCGCCTTAAATATAATGCATTATTATTATTATTATTATTATGAAATGTGTTTTACTTGTTCTTTGACATTAAAATCATATACTTTACATGATACTATTTCAGGTTTTATGTCGCAAAACTGTGAAAAAAATAGTCTCTTCTCACCACATCACATCACACACACCACCTCTTGTGATGCAGTCATTCATTTCCACACAGCCACGCCTCCAAACGTGTACACATCTGTTATCAGCAAACTGATCTGTGACGTGGCAGAAATGGGATGAAGTCATGCATACGCAAGTCACAAGCAAGTGTCCAATCAAGGTGTCGCTCGGGTTGCCAGGTTTGTCCTCAAAATCAGACACCCAATTTTTTTTTTCCGTGTCCCAAAAACCCAACGTCAACTCCTCAATGTTTGAGAACGTGGAAATATTCCGTAAAAAGTCATTTTACTCAAGTCTACGTCGGGTCTGAGGTCACGAGGGTCAAGTGTGATTCAGGTTAAGTCTTAAACCAACATTAGTCAAACAAGTGTCAAGTCCTCAACTGAAGTCAGGCTCCAGTCCCCCACCTTCTGGTGACAGACCTGCGATTACGTACCGCATGCTCTCACACATGTTGAAGGACAAATTGAGCTGAAATTGAGTGAAACTCAATTCTCAAGGCTCTTTTTTCAATTATTTGTCAGAGAAGCAGAACATATATATATATATATATATATATATATATATTTTTACCATTTTAGCCTAATCACCACTGTCACATCATTACAAAGAGCTGAAATTAACTCTTTTTACTACTTAAATCCAACTAGATAGATTTTATAGCATTGGTGCAAATTCACCGAAAACGCCTCCGTTTTTGTGTTCAATCCAAGATGGCCGCCTTCCTGTAGGATTCACAGGACACTCGTCACCGACTTTTATTTACGGCCCAACCTAATGAACGCGTGTACCAAGTTTCGTTCATGTACGTTAAACCCGACAGGAGATGACCTACTAGCGTTTTTTTTGCGTCAGTCTTTAGACCCGCCCACTTCCAATTTTTTTACGCACAAACCCCGAAACCACTTTCAGACGTCAATTTACACCACCAGGTCTGATTGCGGTCGCAGAAATCCGTGAGTTTTGGGATATGTTCAGGCCTTGGCACAGTTGTGCTCGAACCCTAATAAATGAACCACTCATAACAAAGATGGAAAAACATCAGTTGTTGCATTGATTAATCCACACCTCCATGTACCACATACTCTCACTAATGGCCTATTATTGGATGAATGCAACTTCACTTGACCTTATGTGACCTTACTTGTCAGCAGAGGTCGTCCTCCAACATGAGAGAATTTAAATTAAAGCAGGGATCTCAAATCTAAAACACTAGTTGGGTAGGGATGGGTGATATAAGATTAAAATTATATCAGGATATCCCACTCATGATATTGCAATAACAACACAATTTGTGAGGATATTTTATAGAATTTCAAAATAAAAGTCTTGTATTCACAATAAAAATGACCGCGCCACATTTGGGCTGCAAGTTTTTCCGACCCCTGTCTTAAACGGATGCTACCAAGCACATACAGAAGTAGCACTGATGCTAAACGACAGACCTATAGTAGGGGAACAGAAACTGTGCGGCTTGTTCTCTGTGACACAATTAAAAAGTGTGACTGTCATCCGTCGGCTGACATAATCCGCCCTCTGGAATCTGGATGGGTCATGCTTTCCCCCCCCCCCCCTTGTTGTGTTTTTGTTAATACTGAGAAAGAAGAGTTCAACAAAGGACACAATGTAGTGTGTGTGCATACTTGTAAACACATGCGTTGTAAGATCAGGTCAAAGATTACCTCAGAACTCGCGGCATCTGCATATCACCACAACAAGCGAGTAACAAGACCTGCATGCACTGTGTTCACTGTGTTCACTGTGTTCACTGTGTTCACGTTACCCTTTGGCTACACTTTTTTTTGGCAGCAGCGCCGACCTGGATGTGCTGTACTAGTACGACTCTGACTGCCTGCTGCTGCTGCTGTTGTTGTTTGGATGCTGTTGCCAGAAGACTTTCCCTTTCAGAGTTAACCAATATTATTGATACATTAGTGCGGTTTGGATGCGGCCTGAGGGGGAAAAAGATTAAAATATCTTTGTTGATTATGTACTTAAAATGACTCGTTTCAAGAAGAGATAAATGATGGGACGATCACAGCTTATAGAGCAACTAAGGACAATATTTCAGTTTGAATAGTGTAGTGTAACATTTTGGTGAATTAATTGGCATGAAATATTTGCATAACCTGCTTCGATTGGACAGTGCTCATGGTGCCACTTGACACATTTCTCAATTTCTGCTGCACGCAAACCTTAAGTAAAGTGAAGCAACTGATGTAAAGGGAGTGAGTGGCACAAGAGTCGACGCCACCACCATCATGTGAGTCATGCTCCGTGTGTGTGCAGTGACGCACGCGACTACATGCTGCGATGACGCAGATGTGTATGTATTTGCAGAAGAGAAGCAGGAAATGAGTTCATTATAAGTATAACTTTACTCCTTCTATATATTTTTGGTGGCTGTACTTGGACACTGGCACTTTTAAAAATTCATTTATTTAAAAGAAAACAACAAAAAAAAACTTGTCACTGATTTGTTTCCCAGTGAAACTTTTAGCTTTTGTTTTAAATGGTAAAACTGGTTTAAACTGGTTTACTTACATTAACAGGAGGAGACATGCCAACCATGTGACACAGACGAAGCCATCGCTGCTGTGTACACTCTTAGAAATAAAAGTGCTCAGTAGAACCATACACGGTTCTTCGGCTTGTCCTCAAAGGAGAACCCTTTTTGGCTCCAGGTAGAACCTTTTTATACCCTTAAACTCTTTATTTAGGAAAGGGGTTTTAAAGGGTTCTCTGGATCAAAATGGTTCTTACTGGAACCATTAGTGTTACCAAAAACCCTTGAAAAACCCTTTCTTCGGCATAAATGTGTGAGCAATGCACATCTAGTGTGGGGAAAATAACAACAACTGTTCACAACATTGCATCATGATATCACACGTATACTTGATAGTACTATTTATGATGCAAAATGTATTAATATCAAAAATAGACATTTATTTTTAAATTACATAAATAATAGTGTGGACAACTGTAATTAAAATTCATGCCAGGAGCCGTTTCGCCCACTGTCATTTGTAATTATGACCAAATGTCTTATTATTACTGTTATAAAAACATTGCTAGCAAACATTATATCATATTCCATCACCTCGCTGGCAGCTGTGCCTCAGCTACACACTGTGTTTAAAAGACGGTGAGGGCGTGGCCCATGTTTTCATTATAACATGATATTAAGTGGGGGGCCGCATGTAATCGATTTGGGGGGGGAGGGGGGGGGGCGCATGTGGCCCCTGGGCCGCCAGTTTGAGACCCCTGGTGTAAAGGTTAGCACTCTTGCCTTTGTAGTAAGAAGACCTGGGTTCAAGCTCCTGTGGGAACAAGGGTCTTTCTACATGGAGTTTGCAAGTTCTCCCCGTGTGTGTGTGGTTTTCTCCGGGTTCTCCGGCTTCAATATGGGGATTCGATAAATTGGACACTCTAAATTGACTGTAGGTGTGAGAGTGAATAGTTGTTTGTCTATATGTGGCCCTGCAAAGGAGTGGCGAACTGTCCATGGTGTGACTCCACCTATCGCCCTATGTCAGCTGGGATTGGCACAGCATTCCTCCGATAAGGCGCCAGAAAATGGATGGTTGATACTGAATATTTGGCCTGTTTTACATCATATATACATGTATGTAGGTGACATGTAAAACGACATATATGTGATTAAAGACCTTAAATGTTGTTGATGGAACAAAGACAAGTGTGTTACAGTGCTTTTTTTTGTCAATCAATTTGTTGTATCATGAGAATAAATATCCTTCCTTCCTTAAACGTCTGCATGAGTGCAAGGTTATTGGAATAAATGCAATAAAATGTAAGATTTGTCACTGTAACACTTTTATTTTCACTTGAGCTCCTGCTTCCTGAGAAGTCATTGCACACGACTGCTGCTTTGTTTCCTGTCATAACTGCTTTTTTTTTTTTTTTTTTTAACTCTTTTTAAAAAGGTGTTGCGCTTCACATTTTACAACCAAAAGATTCAGGACAGAGGTTACTTGACTGAAAGCAAACCACACAGTAAAAAAAAAAAAGGCATGGCCAAAATGGGTTTATGGTCATAAAGGTAAAAACAACTTCTTGCACATGCAAACTCAGATGACACAGCTATTTCAGGACGGTGACTAACAGGAGATAAAGGTGGAGGTGATTTTCTTTTTCCAGGGCTGGGCAAACGGGGACTTTCCTTGATGAAACCTTCCGATTTCTTGTCAGGGAAGGAAAGAGGTTTGGTGTCGAAAGGAAATGAAAGAACCTGGAGACAGGATCGACGTGACTGACGAGAAAGTGCTGCATGGCGAGATATTTCATGAAACATTTTCTTTGTTGGAAAGGTGTGGCAGGTGTTATTTTTTTGAAAATTTGTTTTTATTTTATAATCCACGTCCTCTGACGGTCATCAGCTGATGCGACACACCCTGTACAGTCACCTGAATATACAGTAGGCACGAGCAGGTTTCATGAGGTTGACGTATTTACATCAGTTTTCACCACTGGAACTGTGTCTGTTCTATAGCGATCTATAGAATGGAACCAAACTTGTATTATTTTAGTGTTTGAGGGATGTGAACCTTTATTAATAAGAAACCTGTGCTGCCTGCAAAAATGAGGACCATAGACAGATTATTGATCCCCAAACATGTGAAACAGCAGTGCAGTTTCAAGCACTTTTTAAATATTAAACTGGAAACTTCAAATTATAAAGAAGTTATTTACTATACGGAGAATAAGGAACACAGGTTGAATGAAATAGCAAATTAAACTAAATCACAGTTGGTTATTACTGTCATCGTTAATGGATGAAATAATAATAAGATCGTCCGTGGTGTGGTTACCATGTTACAATGTTATTGTTGAGATAAAAAGCAATTACACACAGCAGTGTTCTTGTTGGCTGCAACAAACACGAGACACGTTGTTCTCTGCACAAATCAAAACAAGCTGGAACAAAAACCTGGACAGCAGGTACAACATGTTTAACCCACAGTCTTTTACTCATCACGTCGTAATGACAAGCCTTTTTGTTTACGCCACAGGTAAATCCTGCGACACATTATTATTATTATTTTTTTTTTAATTCTTTTAATTGTCGTCCAGTTTTGAATTTCTTGATCGTCCATATCCGCGATTCAGGGACACGGTGAGACTGGGGCATTAATTCATCCCACCCCATTTGTCTCACTGGACTCTGCTTCCATGGTAATATTCACAATATTGTGGTGTACGCGCTGGACGGTTCGAGCCAAACGGCAACTCGGAAAAAAACCCAGTGGCATCAGATAGTGAGTGGTCATTAACCTTGTTTTTGTTGCCTCAGTCCACGTCCATAATCACAGGTTAAGTTCGCCACAGAACTCCTTAGTTACACGTAGCTACAGCTAAAAAAGAAGAAGGAGAAACTCTTTCACATTATATATACCTTATATGGTCTGGGCTATTGGGGTCTTTATGGTTGCATATAAAAATAAACAAGCGTGCTGTCATCGCAGAGGCTGTTATACTCTGGAGCCAGGCAATTAAAAATGTGCTGATAGTAGCAGGGCAGCAGGCGAGAGCTGAGGTGGTGCCAGCACTCCATATGTGCGAGGGGAAGAATGAACTCACAGCTGAGGTCACAGGAAAAGAACAGCACACGTGGGTATATTTAGTGGATGGCATTGTGCAGTTTGTGCACGCTGGCATGTGTGTGGAGAGTGTGTGTGTGTGTGTGTGTCTTTGTGCATGAACTTAAAGGGGCTATATGTGAGAGATGTAGTACTTTAAGTGGTCATGATATGTCATCGGAGATTAAATTAGAACATGTCAAACTGGATTACTGTTCTTCTGCAATAACAATCGCGCAGCCGTTTTATTTGCGATTACTTAACTTCGTTTTACCCGCAACCTCTGTTGATGTTTTGGTGTTTTGAACTTTTGAATGTGCCATCCACAGCAGAGTTACTCAAGCACAGCAGCCTGCTGCAGCTATGGGTTGGAAATGCTGAGCGTCAACAAAATCACAAAGGTTTGCCAACTCGCTCTAAAAATGTGTCTGCCTTGGAGAAAGTATCTCCAACACTGTCTCTCCCTCTGTCTCTCAAACATGTTAGTATATATTTAACATATAGATAGTTTTTACCATCTCTTATTATCATTTTCCCGCTGCTAAAATTAGCCAAATGAACCATTTAAAATGATAAGGTTTCCCCCTTAAAGGTCCCATATTATGCAAAAGCAACTTTTTAATCATTTGAATCTAATTTGGGACTCTGGATCAGTTGGCAAAGTGTGAAAAAGATGACACACTCATGTTTTTGTGGTCCTCCTCAGTCTAAGTACAGGAGATAAAACGTGCGATGCTGACTTCCGCGTTCATTGGGACGTCACACTGCGCTAAATTGTTGTCTCACGGAGCTCCGCTTTGTCAGTAAAACACGTGAGAGTGCTGTCGAGGGCAACGGTATCCGAAAACCGGAAGTCCGCGAAAAAGTTCTACTCTTGGCTCCACAGTGCAGCACAGAGTTCTACACAAACTTCCAGCCTCAGAGGATTTATCTGTCCAGTGGATATATGACGGCAATGTGCCTGCTAGAGCCTGCAAATGATCACTTTTCCAAATGCTAACTGTTGTTAGCTCCCAGTAGCCTCTGTGGCTGATGTCATTTCCTGTCCCTTAAGTTTCGTTTTACTTTTTTTAAGGTGGATTTTTAAGGTGGACCTAAAGAGATACTACTAAATAGAGCGTTCCGAACAGGGCTGTTTTGGCAGAGTGATTGAACTGCTGTGGTGCTTCATCCTTATGGTATTTTGACCAAAGCATGTCACAGACATGTTCATTAGGACACCAGGGAACGTGGTTAACTTGGACAACAAGGGTATAATATGTCCCCTTTAAATGTGTCAGACTGTATGTTATGTCCACTCTGTTTGTGTTGTGGGTGTGAGTGTCAGTGACCAGTTGTAAATAAAATAAAATAATGGTAAAGGTTACAGGGGGAAGCTGCTGCACCGTGGCAGTTTCACAGGGTGTGAGCAGGGTTGCATTGTTTTGTTGGTTTCTTACACACACACACACACACACACACACACACACACACACACACACACACACACACACACACACACACACACACACACACACACACACACACACACACACACACACACACACACAGTACTTGCTTGTTTAAGATGTGGTGGCGTGCGAGCTGGCTTATGTAGCCTCTCAGTCACTCATCAGATCTAATCACAGGTTGCGTACACTCGCACATAAAAACACATGCTCACGTTCCTCGTGCGAGCTCCATGAATATGCAGCAGCGATTTCCCACCAGAGCCCAGGGTTCACACTTCACACTCTGTGCTTTTCACGGTGGGTGGCCTGCAAACGCTTGCCCAGCACCTGCTACCATCTGCGTGTAGGTAAACTAAAAGAGGAAATCCTGCAACAATCAGTAAAGGGGTCTGTTCTGTTCAGTGCTTGCAAATGTTTTTTGATGAGTTTTTGCAAAGTTCCTCGTCCTCACGGGGAGCTGCAGCACAGGTCTTCGGCGGGCGGTGGCTCACGTCGCAGAGCGCACGCTAATTCATGTTTACACTGTAATCGAAGCCGAGCTGTGAGAGAAAAGTGCACTGTGTGCACGTTATCCCTGGAGACATCTGAAGATAAGCTTGCGTGTTTATCAGCTCGTAAGTGAAAATAATTCCTTGTAGCTCCGCATGCAAGTTTGTTCTGTGCAGCTGGGTTTTTTTTTTTCCCCCCTTCCCTGATTCTTTGGTGGTTTGGTGACACAGTGGGAGGAGAGTCATGATGTAACTGGGCCCGATTGTTGCCCTTCAGATACGTTTTGAGTTTGAGCTCTTAAGCTTAAATTCAAGCTGGAGTTCAGTCCCCCAAATGACCACTTTATGTTTTGTTTGTGTAACCCGTGCAGGAGCTAAAGTGAATAACAACAATTTCTTGCCTCTGAGCGCTTGCCAAGCATAAGTTAAATGTCCCAGTCGGGAAATATCCTGGCTAAGCCAAACACCTGCTGACTGCAGCGTTGTGTTAAATGGACAGATATGATCTAACCCGGACAAATTATTACTTTCTGTGTGGCGGTGACCCTTGCACAGACAGTATATGTACTGTATATCATCGTGGGGAACCAAAAATAAAACACTTCATTTAAAGGGCCACTTCACCCAAAAAATATCCCGGTTTTTTTGTCATTTCCAGCGATAAATGTGTTATTCGATCATCAGACAGTGGATCTGAGATACATGTCTCATTCCCATTACAACTGAGGAAGTTGGGATTGAAAGAAAAATCATTAAAAATGACAAAAAGTCGACGCCAAAGTCACTTCCTTCAAAGAAAATAAAAGCCTGCTGTTAACTGTGTTCCTGTCAAGTTTTACGAGTAAAAGATGGGTGAAACTGCCCTTTAATGGTTAAGGTTAAGGAGTGCATTATGTGTGCACTAAGAACATGTGTATGGGTGTGAATGTGTGTGTTTAATTTATCCGAGACAGGTTATTGTCATTAGATGGGGGTGGGATATAATAACAATAATAATATTAATATACATTTCATTTGTATAGCACTTTTCATACATACAATATGGTTTGCATAATTAAAATGACAACCAGGGAAAGAACACACACCAGACCACATCCTACAATATATAAGGTTTATAGGATGTTGTGACTTGTTTTCTTCTGAATTTATTGCTTATCTATTGTTATTCATTCATTTTCTCACCTCCCTAAATAAAAATGACATTATAATATAATTCAGTAGTGTGACTGGAAAAAATAGTGTGAGTGCATATTTGCCTCCTAATTATTTCCTCCTTTGCTAAATGTTCATTTGGACATAACTATTAAGCAGCCACGAACACACCCTGTGATAGTTCAGCGCCTGTGAGGATAATAGGCCTTTTGTTTTCACACCGTCAGGTGCGCCGAGCGCCTGCAAACAGGGAAAACATCAAAAGAGCGCTGGCCTTCCACGCCCATGATACAATGTGACTGCAGTTCTTTGTTTCCTGCATCTTTAATATCAAATGAGCTCGACGTCAGAGCATCAATGCTGATCACACGGTTATTCAAGCTGATTACAAAGGCCAATAATACTGTAGAAACTACATTAAGTGAGTGAGAAAGTCAAAGGATTCGAAACCAGCTTAAGTATTATTTGATCAAAAATAGTGGTGCTTTTACTTGAGTATAATATTTCAGTACTCTTTCCACCTCAGGTCATATTCAACAAAAATAAGGCAGTTCTTCAAACTTGAAAACTATTTGCTGAAGCCCCACAGACATAAGCACACACACATGCAGCTTAAGTCGGGGAGTGAAGTCATCGTCAGGCAAACATGGAACGAGCAAACCCAACTCGAGGCTCGCTGTTTGTCTAAGTCCTGTAGTCTGAGCAAGCAAGAGCCCCGTTTGATAAATGATGTCACCGAAACTCGGCCAAAAGAAAAAGCTGAGAGCAAACAAACTGCTGTCGTGCAGAGTCATAAAATACATATACACACACACACACACAGATAATCCACCCTCATGGCCCAGTGTGATCCAAGCTGTGATGAGGTCATCAGGTAAAGAAAACACTGCTCTTCTTCCTGGTTTCTTCCTCCTCCTTTTCTCTTTAGTTTCTGCCTTAAGGGGTCGCCACAGCAGGTTATCTGCCTCCATCTTGTCCTCTCCCTTGTGTCCTCTTCTGTTTCACCAAGTGTCCTTATGTCCTTATCAACATCCATGTGTCCTCTCTGTGGTCTTGTAAAAAAAAAAAAAAAAAAAAAAAGGCAAAGCAGCTCTATTTGTATAGCACATATCATACACAAGGAGAAACTCAAAGGCACAAAGGGAATCATATGTGTTGTCTGTGTAGACAGGGGCAGCCCATGGCCAAGGGGAAAGGGACCGGAATACCCAAGAATAGAATTGAATAGAATGCCTTTATTGTCATTATACAAGTTGTACAACGAGATTTACTTGACTTCACCTTGAAAGTGCATACAGCTAACAACGAAGAACAATAACAACAACAACAACAACAACCAGAGTATGGGTCAAGGACATTAAAAAGAAAAAGTGACCCTCGTTAACGTGAGGTGGGTTTTCAGTTGCAGCGTACTACATTAAAAGGATATACAGCCATCAAATTCTTATTGCACAATATGAAATAGCAGGTCTGTAGCAGGGTTTAAATATAAAAAGTGCATTTCTATGAGACGTGACCCATAGCAGGGTATAAAAAATAATAAATAAGACTATTTCCACAGTATGAAATGTATTTTTTTTTTTAACAGTATATGAAATATAGAAATATAAATATCACAGTGTGAGATATGATTTTAGCAGCATATAGAATATAAATATCACAGATTGAAATGTAATTTTGCAGTATATAAAAATAGAAATATAAACATTTACACAGTATGAAAGTGATTTTAGCAGGGTACCATTTAAAAATATAGATATTGCACAGTTGGAATGTAATTTAAGCAGGATAAAAATCTGTATATACAATATAAGTAGTGCACAGTATATGAGTATTGCATAGTGTGGAGTAAATTAAATAAATAAGCATTTCAGCATGAAATGTAGAGTATTGCACATGCCAGAATGTGTGAGAGTATGTGGTAGAGGTAGGATGGTCAGTGCATGTCCATGTTCAGTGTGGTTATGGCTCTGGGGAAGAAGCTGTCCTTAAGTCTATTTGTCCGAGCTCGGACACACCTGTAGCGTCTGCCAGAGGGCAGCATGTCGAACAGATGAAAGCCGGGGTGGGAACTGTCCTTAACAATGTTCCTCGCTCTGTTCAGGCAGCGAGAGTGGTAAATGTCCTTTAGGGAGGGGAGAGTGCAGCCGATGATCCTCTGTGCTGCGTTGATGACTCTCTGAAGACCCTTCCTGTCTGCTTCAGTGCAGCTGGCGTACCACACTGTGATGCAGTACAGCAGCAGGCTCTCTATGGAAGAGCGGTAGAAGTTCACCAGCAGCTTCTCATCCAGGTTGTTTTTCCTGAGCACTCTCAGGAAGTGCAGGCGTTGTTGGGCCTTCTTGGTGATCTCCGTGATGTTCGGGGTCCAGGAGAGGTCAGCCGAGATGACGGTGCCCAGGAACTTGAAGGTCTGGACCCTCTCTACACAGACACCGTTGATGTAGAGGGGAGCTGGGTCTGCGCGGTGCCTCCTGAAGTCGATGACGATTTCCTTTGTCTTTGTGGCATTCAGTGCCAGGTTGTTCGCTGAACACCACGTTGTCAACTTTAGGATCTCATCCCTGTAAGCAGACTCATCTCCCCCTGAGATTAGTCCAACCACAGTGGTGTCGTCTGCAAACTTGACGATGGTGTTACCAAGGTGGGTTGGGCTACAGTCATGGGTGTAGAGGGAGTACAGTAGTGGGCTCAGCACACACCCCTGTGGAGAGCCGGTGCTGAGTGTGCGGGTGGAGGAGATGTGGTTACCAAGTTTAACAGTCTGTGGACGGTTCGTGAGGAAGTCTTTTATCCATGAACAGGTGTGTGGGTGGAGGCCTAAATCCACAAGTTTACTGACCAGAATGTCCGGGATGATTGTGTTGAAGGCTGAGCTGTAATCGATGAAGAGTAGCCTCACATAGCTCCCCTGGTGTTCCAGGTGGCTCAGCGCAGTGTGGAGAGCTATGGCTATGGCATCCTCCGTGGATCTGTTTGCTCTATAAGCAAACTGATGTGGATCGAAGGTCTGAGGAAGGCTGTCTTTGATGTGGTGAAGAACCAGCCTCTCAAAGCACTTCATGATGACCGGTGTTAGGGCTACTGGGCGGTAGTCGTTGAGGCTGTCTGTGGATGATTTCTTGGGCACGGGGATGATTGTAGCTGTCTTCAGGCAGGATGGGATGGTGGCTTGAGACAGGGAACGGTTGAAGATGCAGGTGAAAACTTGTGAGAGCTGGTCTGCACAGGCTTTGAGCACCTTCCCTGGTATCCCGTCCGGGCCAGCTGCCTTCCTTGGGTTTACTGCTCTTAGCACCCGTCTCACTTCAGAATCCTGTACAGTCAGTGTGACGGTGCTGGGTGCTGGTGGCTGCGGAGGTGGTGAGGCTGTATGGGGCTCAGTTTTCTCAAATCTTGCGAAGAAGCAGTTCAGCTCCTCTGCCAGCGAGGCGTCTGGGTTCCCAGGTGTGATGTTACAGCCCCTGAAGTTTGTGATATGCTGTATGCCTTGCCACACCTGTCGCGGGTTGTTATCAGAGAGGTGGTCCTCTATCCTCTTCTTGTAGGCCGACTTAGCATCCTTGATTCCTCTCTTCAGGTCTGCTCTGGAGGCACTGTACAGTTCCCTGTCACCTGACTTGAAGGCAGCGTCACGCTTCCTGAGCAGCATACGGACCTGGCTGGTCATCCAGGGTTTCTGGTTGGGAAAGCACGGGTAAATGCTGTGGGTTGTGTCAGGAACGGTGTAAAAATCTCTGCCAAATCGTCCACTATGGTGAACAATAGATAGGGAGAAGGTGAAAGAAAACACGGCAGGTATCTAATCTCACGTTTGAATTTTTTTCGAGCAGATCGGTCAACCTATGACGAAGTTACAGGGCACTTCCTGTTTCGTGGCGGAATTTTTGTTCCTAAATTCTGATGCTTGTCGTGGCCACACCCTTTTGAATGTGCAAGACCTTTTTTCATCGTTGATGTCTCGTACAAATTTTACGTTTTAAAAAAAAATGTTGGTACGATTATCGTGCTCAGACGATATGCAGATAGCCAAGTTGGACACCAAATTCAAAATGGACGACTTCCTGTTGAGTTGAGGCAGTGGTCCCAATACACTTTTCTGTTCGGCTTGGGCTGTGACCCATTTCCACCAAGTTTTGTGAAATTTGGTGCAACTTAGTTTTGGCTATGTCATACCAGGTTTCACCTTTGGGGGTGCTACTGAGCCATTTTGCACCACTTTTATGTGTTTTTTTCGCCATTTCTGATTTGTGTGCCAATTTTTGTCCATTTTCACCAACGTTTAGTGCCTCCAAATTTTGGGAGAAAAAAAATGATAGGAATCCCAATAGGTCCTCGCACCACTGTGTGAGTGCTCAGGCCCTTATAATAGTCTGTGTGGACAAAGCCAGTACTTAACTTAAAAATATAAGGGAAGTCAGAAAGTGATAAAGTCTCTTTTTTTTTAACATTTGGTGACAATATGGAAACTACACAGTACAAGGACCCGGCCCTATGCTTTAAATTAGGCCACTCTGCCAAGCTGTCTGGCAGCCAAAGCGTTATATTTAATAAAGACGCCGCGCATTTGAAAAATCACTTACTTCTCTCTCTGTCAGATGTTTTCATGGGACAGGAAAGGGAGGTGGAGGATGAAAAGGGACCACAATTAATGTGGATCTTTGGAGAACACATTTACCTGAAGTCATCTGAGGCTGCAGACGCGACAGAGGAGGAGGAGGAGGATGAGGACACGGGATGAAAAGAATGGGGGAACATTTTTGAGGTGGTTCCACGTAATGCTGCGGTAATCCAGAGCATCCTCGCGTGAATCACCGTCTCAGCCGTCGTCTGTGTCTCGGTCTAGCTTGTGTTACGTCTTGTTGCTGAGTTTGCCTTTTAAAAGATGATGAATCCATACAAAGTACTGCATGAAGCTTTTTTTAATTAGTGGCATTGCTGCAATTCAGTTCCACTGTGTAAGCATAAGTGACATCTAACCCGTCCTTTGAGTCCATCAGGAAAAAAATGATGGCCTTTTTGAGTTTTGTTTTTCTTTGTTTCTTTGTTTGTGTATGTTCAAACTGCTGTAGATAACATGTCAGTGCAAAATGGTGGCGTCCATACTGCATATACAGCATTTAGAGGCGGATTTTAAGACTATAAAATAACAACAATATTTAATTTTAAAGGGGTTATACACATATTGAATCATACTTCTGTAAATTCAGTTTCTGAAATGAAGCCCCACCCTACTCAACCTTTAAAACAAAGTAAACATAATTCAGTTCAGTTACTAGGTTTATACATTGAATTATATTGCACTTGTATGAACTTGAACATACTATAGTATGCATATACTGCCCTTAAATGCATGAACGGAGATAAAGAAATAAAAAAAGGCCAAACTAAATCGTTTTTTGACCTCATATTATCATCATGCTTCTGTTTTCTATCGTCCTTATACTGTGTGTATTCCTGACACAATAGTTCCTCTCGACATTTGCATTTTATATCCCAGTCGACGTTGTCCTCAGCTGAACAAGCTGAACGTTGGTTTGCAGAATTTCTTTGCTGTGACAAACACGCAACTTTATTAAAATTCTGTCCATTTTTTTTGCCAATTTTTCCCTCATTTTAAGGAACATTAGAGTCTGAAAGTGGCTGCAGATTTACAAGGTAGTTCCAAGTTTTCTAGCCACACACAAAAAAATAATTCGCTTACTCAATTCACGAATATTTGGCTCATTTCCTCACAGTTTTTGCAGTATGTGCTGCGTCCATTGTCTGAAAACGAGCTCTGTCGGAGCTAAGTGAAGGCAGTAGAATTCACTCTTGTGGATGCTGCTTTGCGTTTCTCACGAATACTCGAGCCTTCTCGTTTTATTGGGCGTAATGTTGCTGTCATGACATCAAACGGATCACTTCAGGATGTAAAAAAAAACCACTACAGTGAGAAACACAAAGCGAGTCATGGTGGAGCTGAGAGGCTTCATCAGCACCGTGTGAACTCAATGCTTTGCATATAACCGACATTATCTTGTCATCTGTACGTAATAACAATATAATCGCCAGGCAACTGATAACAACCTTTTTCTCTGTATTGTTACACCTCACTCCACACACACACACATGCATACACATTCTGTTTTCCCCCCCCCCTCTGCCTCAGTCATGCCTGGACTTGCCTCTGTTTCATGTGCTCCGGCAGAAAGCTTATGTCTGTCTGTCTCTTTCTTTACCATGTCTGAACCGCAGGCAGCACACGCGACTTCCACTCGTCCATTAATGCCTCAGGATCAGGAACAGGTGGTGAATACGATTCCATTTTGAAGCTTTTCGAACGCCGACTGCAGGCTCTGCACGTCAGGCCTGATGTAGTCTTCACATATGTGCAAACATTTCCAGACTCTATCTATAGGATGTCATGGGAATAGTCTGAAGACTCTCACAAATGCACACCTCCTGACAGGAATTTTGATGAATGAGTTAATATCACGCCTGCATGACACAAATTCTTCCTTAACAAGTACAACGTGAATCTTGCTCGACAAGACAACAACATGCAGTGGAATTGATTATTTGCACAACATAACTCGACAGCTATGATGCATAACTCGATAGCTCGGATATTTGGATCCGATACAAATCTGGTGTCTTTTACATGTTAAAGTAATGTTTTGTTGTTGTAGGCTGAGCACGTAGTGGTGGACATTGCTAACTAGCTAGCCAGCGGGGTCGTACCTATGTGGTGGAAGCCTGGGTGTGGAGCTCCAGGGTAAAGGGTTAGGGCTAGGGCTAGGGCTAGGGCTATGGTTAGGGTAAGGGTAAGGGTTCGGGTTAGGGTAAGGGGTAGGGTCCTATGTTCCCCGGGTACTTTTGGGTGAAAGCGGGGAACATAGGACCATTTTTTAGAGAAAGGGTCCTATGTTCCCTGGTCACATACAAAGCGTGGAACATAGAACCCGGGGAACATAGATACGGTGCCCTAGCCAGCTACTTTGTCTCGCGTAAACAGACGGACACAGGTAGCCGACTAGCTAGCTTGCTGGCTACGGAGTTGTTGGAGTGTGCCGTGGAAGCCGTGAGCAGACATCGACGTGTGCAAGCTCCTGGTAGACCTTTTCGTTACGGGTGGCTCCGTCCAGCTCTTTCTGTATTTTGACATCTTACGCATGCCATGTCGACAAATTTGATCGATGCAATTTCTTTTTGAAAATGGAGGATTTGATTCCTGCATCCTGTGTCGTAATGCTCATGACGCATCCAGTGACAACACTACTTGTCACAATCAGCGAATAGTACCTACTCAGCTCGCTTGGAACCTTGCCAGAGCAGGTGCTAAATATAGTACCTGGTACCAGGTACTACGCTAGTGTACACACTCCCTAAACCGTGCCAAGGTAAGCTGAGTAGTCTTCTGTGCCCAATGACGTCAAAGGCATAGACGTCACTTGACGGTTGAGTTTGTTTATCGTGTCGCCATAGCGATGCATAAGTTAATGCTATAGCTGTCGATGCCAGAGCACCTCAGGGCTGTCTTTTCACACTATTAAATATAATTAGATTTCTTTGTGGATATGTCACAGGTGTGATCTAGTGTGAAACGATAGGCTGGTCAATCTGCTGAATGTTTCCGTGAATGTAGTATAGTCCTTGTAGTAATAATAGTTTTCAAACTTATAAAAATTGGTACATGTACTGTAAATAACAACAAACAGCGATAATGAGAGGTTGTCGTCCAGGATTATTACGTCTGGCATGCTATTGTTGTCTGAATATGTCCCAGTGGGTGTGTCCCTGCACAACACCAGTGGATGAGGCTATTTACTGTATAGTTACACAACGGAGAGCAAAGTTACTGAAGGATTAAACAAAAAAAGGAAGGAAGGATAGAAAGGAATAAAGAGATAAAGGGAGGTAAGGAAGAAGTGGACTGGAAAGGAAGGAGTGGAGAAAAAGTAGTGATGTGTACGATCCATACATTAAAGGCCAACCATGGAAAAACCATCTGGGTAACTTTCATAGCCAGTTAAAGAAGAAAAAGAACAAATAACCAATAACAATTTTATTGAAGGGGTGGAACAAAAGCTTGTAAGCCATGCAGCTTGTCATGAAATGTTCGTTTTTTTTGTTGTTGTCACAACATTTACGCGATTTGCCTTCATTCCTCGACTGTTGCTGTACGTGACCATGCGTCGACCTCTCCACCGCAACGGATCGAGAGCCGAGACTCGGAGCAGATGCAAATGGCGAAGTGATAGTGATGGAAGTGTGAAGGGAGCCAGCGAGAACAGGCCTGTGCTTTATTTGGAGGCCGACCAAGACTGCGAGCAGAGAAAACAGGGTCAGGGGGAGCCGCTGCAAAGACATTTGAGATATTATCCACAGAGAACATGCACGCTGCAGCTGATTTATAACAGCAATATAAAACTTGGCAAGCGTTATTTTTCAATGAAAATCTGTTTTCTTCCTCTCAGAGTTATTGGTCTGAATTGCACTGGCTGTTTTCTGGCATGAGCTTTCTCAAAGTGTTTTTTTTTTGGGGGGGGGGGGGGTGTGGGGGTCACAACTTTAGGTTGTGACATGTCTTTCCTCCCCTCTAGGAAATGAAAAGAGAAATTCATTAGCGAAAGACATTTTTTCGGCATTACAAAAGCGACCGTCGATTCATGACTTTTCCTCTGCAACACTCCAGCCCGCGCTCCTCCCTTCTCCGTGTGGTTTTCCAAAAGGCGTGTGCACTGACAGAGACGGCCACAATTGGAAACAAAACAGGTGCTTGTGGCAGATCGTGAAAATGCACCATCTGAACAACAGGCAGCATAAATCAACCCAACATACAAACCAATGTGAATACCAACAATATCAAAAACCATAGTGTGGTTTCAAAAGAGAGAAGCTGCATGTCATCATCATTCATGCAACATAAAAACGACATAATAAACATATCAGTATGTCACCCATGTGTCATTCATGTATAGCAGAAGAAAACGCCACAAACTCTATGTATCTATGTACTCACAGGCCTGAATGATTATTGAATAACCTTTTTTGGTTTGGTTTGTTGATTATATAACTGTGTTTTTGCAGGCAGCCTGATTCATAAAGGGTATCTTATGTATCTACTTTTGTGTAAATGCTCCATTGACTGTGAGATGTCTTCTTAAAGATGGCTGTTTTCCAATGTGTCAGTCTTCACAAGCACTCGGACAATACCTAAGGGTACATTCATACCTAGCTTGTTGTTTTCCGAAACTGGGGGCGGAGGGTTCTCCTTTAGATTGTTTCTAATTAGCAATCGCTCGCGTTCCAA
This sequence comes from Microchirus variegatus, assembly GCF_963457635.1. Classification (NCBI taxonomy): domain Eukaryota; kingdom Metazoa; phylum Chordata; class Actinopteri; order Pleuronectiformes; family Soleidae; genus Microchirus; species Microchirus variegatus. Next base: position 11,634,493 of record NC_139821.1, read on the forward strand.
CACAAATCAATCATCATTCAATCGGTCATTTGCAGTGTGTACACAATTTATGAGTAGTATCCAGCTGTATTTACCCAGGAACAACTTTGGTAAACAGACGTTGGCTTATAAATGGGCTATATAACCAGCGGTTTAACTGATGTGTCTTCGGAGTGCAAACTGTGTTGTGGAAATTCTCTGCTGCTGGTGAAGAATGAAATAGAGAACTTCTGCCGGCCGACAAGGTTTTATTTTCTTTGCAAGGAAAAGGTCAATCGTCACAGGAGTGATCCAAGCTGGAGAAAGACCCAGAGCAAAGTGGGCCCTCCACATTTATACCTGAGCAACTCCCCTTTTGCATTCCTCCAATAGACTCCAAAAGGAGTCTGTCTTTCCAGGCCGTGTTTTCACACCTCTTTGTCTACTGCAGGTATCGGGGAGCCGACTCCCTGCGGATGTTGTAGGAAGGTGCAAGTTTAGGCTAGACATCCTAATTACACAATATACAATACACAATACACCAAAGGACCTGGTATTCTGTGTTAGGGAAAGGCTCTAGCTCTGAGACAAAGGCATTTAATTTGCCACAACTGTCCAGTGAATATAGGTCATTATATAACTCCAGAACACGTCTTCTCCTTCGGAGATGTAAGGATGCAGCAACAGTGCGTTTCAGCATAGCCTATAGTTGCTCGTTGTTGCACATAAAACTGCTCATAAGCACGTAGCATTGAGGGTGTTTTGAGTCTAGACTGCAGTGTGGAAACGAATCAGACTCAGGTTAAAAGTGCAATATTATAATATATTACTCTTGACCTTTAACACTGTGGTTAATTAAAGTTTCTCTGTTTTCTTTCTCTCCTTTTGTCCATTAACTTATTACTGAATAATTAACTTTTGATGTTGTTTGCCAGCACTTACAGAGCTCAAGCACGTCTCAAGATGTCCTTACCTCACTCGTCTGTTGGCTACAGTACATATACTCCAATAGACAAGGAGTCTGCCTTTCCAGGCTGTGTTTTCACACCTCTTTGTCTACTGTAGGTATCGGGGAGCAACATTGCATTTCAGCATAGCCTATAATTGCTCGTTCAAATTGGAAATGTTCATATATCAGCATCCAGAGAACGGCAAATTTCCCACAAAATTCTGACCAAACATAAAACTGCTCATAAGCACGTAGCATTGAGGGCGTTTTGAGTCTAGACTGCAGTGTGGAAACGACTCAGACTCAGGTTAAAAGTGCAATATTATAATATATTACTCTTGACAGTTAACACTGTGGTTAATTAAAGTTTCTCTGTTTTCTTTCTCTCCTTTTGTCTATTAACTTATTACTGAAGAATTCACGTTTGATGTTGTTTGCCAGCACTTACAGAACTCAAGCACGTCTCAAGATGTCCTTACCTCACTCGTCTGTTGGCTACAGTACATTTAATTCGATGATACTTTGTGTGATGAGTCTTCCCCCTCTCTGTTCCTCACTTTAATTCAATTCATTTTACACAACTTTATTAATTCCACATGGGGAAATTTAGTTTGAAACGGATTAAAATGCTGTGATGGGTGGAGCTATGTGAGGAAAAAGAATGTAAAAATATATTAAAAAAAAGATAAATAACAAATATCACATTCCTGAAAAAACTCAGTTTTTATTTCATCTTACTTCATTTTCTTAGCGACCAAATTAAATGATGCGAAATTAGCTCCATTGTGTTTTTGTTGTTTTATTTCTTTATCCGACTCGCTTGGAATGTCCTTTGCATGGACACCACCGGACAAACTCTTAGAAATAAGGGTTCCAAAAGGGTCCTTCTACAAGGGCTGAGGTTCTACCTGGAGCCATTTGCTTCCTGAAGAAAAGGTTTTTCAAGGGTTCTTGGTAACACTAATGGTTCCAGTAATAACCATTTTGATCCAGAGAACCTCTTAAAACCCCTTTCCTGAATAAAGGGTTTTAAAAGGGTTCTTGGTGGAACCCTCCAAAAGGGTTCCAGGTGGAACCTTTATAAAAAGGTTTTACCTGGACCCAAAAAGAGTTCTTCTATGAGGACAAGCCTCAGAACCTTATATGGTTTTACTTGGCACTTTTATTTCTAAGTGTAGAAATGAGGCATTTGTGCAAAATTGTCTTTTTAGTCACTACTTTTAGTGTGAAGGCTTAAGTGAAGGTTTTTTTGTTTTTTTTTATACAAATTATCTAAAAAGTAGGGGGAAATATCGCCTTGAAGTTCGCTTTACCTTGGAAAACAGAATAATGTAAATAGAATCACCAGATTTTTCCCTCAAAAGTGAGAAAAGGCCAACCAGGATAATCGAATAAAGCCCCTGATTTGGGTTAAAGTTATTGGTCAGTCAGAGTAATGTGTGCAGCTCATGAGCCAAAGCATGACTAACAGCTGATGAGTGGAAATATCTATAGCATAAATGCAGAGTCGAGTGCTTTGTGTTCCCTCCCTCCCTCCCTTTTCTCCCCTCTGTTCTCCTCCCTTCCTGCTTTCCCGCCAACTGAAATTTGCTCAACTCCATTTCATAGCTGCACTCTCTCCCCCTCCCCCGTCTCATTTCCCCCCCTCTCTCTATCTGTTCTCCGACAAACAAACGGGGTCCTCACGTGAGCTCCTCTTCCACTCTCTGTCTGCGTGTAGCTCAGCAGAGGGCACCACCCTGTCTGGCCTTTGTGGCAACCTGAGCCTCGCCGTGATTGGCTCGGGCCGGGCGCTGAGAAAAACTGCAGCGAGAAGAACCGCGAGCTGCAGACAAGGCGTAGCGTGTCTGAGACGAAAACACAGGGCGTCCTGCCAGCCGCTGTCCCCCAGGGACGAGGACGACTGGAGGGACGGGGGAACACGGACTGAGTGGCTGGCTGCTGGCTGCTGGACAACTCGCTGCAACACACCGTACATCTGTTTATGCAAGCACATTGTCACCACATGTGAAAATGTTTCCAGAGCAACGCACAAGTGTAACCTTTTAGAATGCACGTGCTTTGCTCTCCACAGAGCAAAATTAATTAGCGCGATCGCTTCGTAACGATAGATGCTGCCGTTTTTCCTCAAACGGAACTCTTCCCCCCGTGGATGAGTTCAGTGATGAAATGACTAGACGCTATTTAACAGATGACAGATGCTTGAAGCACCTCATGGAAAAACGAACTAAATCACAGTTTCTGTCAGCTTAAAAAAAAAAAAAAAAACGTCCTGGCAATCAGCACCGTTTTCAAAGCAACATGAGACAGTAAAAGTATGTTTGCTTCATGTCGATGGCTCGAATCATCTGTTCTCGAGTTGCAGCTGCAGCCAATCAAAGCAACAAAAAATAAAAAAAATGACCAAGAGCAAAAGAGATTTTTGAGACAAAAGGAGCAACAATAACAAATGAAGATCTGATCAAATACAATGTTATCGAGAGGCCTTTTCGTCTATAAATTAAAAAGATTACAATAATAAGGTCAAGGAATGTCACCATTAATCCCAGATATATAAGCTCTGGCACTTCCAAGTGTTTTTTTTACTACTCAAACATCAACATTGAATGAATATTAAAGGTATTATTATTATTATTATATACTGCAGGATACTGATAACTGTGCATGGGTATAATATATATATATACAAGCAGGACAACAAATCAACTCTTATCTAAGGCAAACATTGATGAAGGTTGAAAGATAGGAGTTGTCCTGTAACCTGTTTATGAGGGTCTCTCTGTGCACTGTATATGGATTATTTTAGTTTATAACTCAATAAAACCTTTAAAAACAACAGTTTGCAAAGTGCTTTTACATTCAATACATACACACATTTAAACAGTATCAATAAAACAAATATTACATTGATTTACGGTGCTTACCAATAAAGACAAATGAGGGGGAAAATTTTTTATTGTATGTTAATCTCAGTATGTGTTCAGTTCACTCACTGTGTGATTCACAGAGTTCCCTCTGCATACGTCTCCATTAATAACAGGTAAATTGTTCCACTGAAGGACTAATTGTTATTATGACTGTAGGTAATAATGGGAGACGTGCTCCGTCATGCACGTCCATCGGAAGGAGCTCGTTTGAAATTGTGCCAGTGCAATAAAAAACTAATAAACGTGTATTCATGTAATGACCCTGAATTGACATTTCACTCACACACAATTCATAAATTAAAGGGTAAATTATTGTTTCAATTTCCCTCCGCTTTGATTATTTTTCCCTGTTTCAAAGTGTGTAAATAATATAGAAACACCGCAACTCGTATGAAACAAAAACAATACCTTGAGGCTGAAGAAAACAGACGAGGAGATGAGCCAGACAGCCACACCCCCGACAACCCCCACTTCCATCCACTTTGACTGATAGTTGTTATAGAGACTGAGCGCTGAAGGTGAGGTGTCAAGGCCTTATTGTATCCACTCTAATGGCATTTTTTCCATTATGCACTTCTAGATCAGTTAAAAGGCTTAAAAGATTCTGAAAACATGCGTTAATCTCCAACATAGCAAGGGAAATTTCCAAAATCTTCATATTTAACAGAGGATTCTGGCGATTGACGGGTTAGGGTTAAGGTTCGGTAACTATTCTCCTTTAGGCCTTGGTTAGGGCCTACAGTAACTTGAGTAAATGTATGCAATGCACGAAAACTCACCAAACTCTGTGTGCACATCAGGACCTGTGATAATTGCATGTCTAAACAGAGATTTACCCAGTGGCCAACTGTATGTTTGCAGGAATAACACACAGCAGGCATGAGATAGGTGTATAACACTTGGTAGGAAGGTGGATCATACCATTTTACCCGCCTACATTTTGGATAATGTGGATTCTAACCCGTGAAGCTCTTTTAAAGGGTCATTTGAGACTTCTCCCCCACCACCACCACCTCCACCATTTTCAAAACTTGTCCTAGTTTGGGAATTCTCCCACAAGCGATACATCAAATTGTGCGGTCCTGACTGGGAGGATTCAGGCATGACTTTTCATGAGTTTTTTTTTTTTTTTAAAGTGCCACCTTGTGTTTACACAGAATGCATAATTTTGGTTTTTGAACCATAATACTTGCAGCAATTATCGGATCACGCTCAAAACTCACTCGCCTACGGGCGACAAATATCATTTCATTTACACAAAGCTGTGAGGGAGTTGTCTACATTCGCCAAAGTCTCTCTGACAACACCAGTGGCCATCGTGGTCACTCCATGCCCCGACATGCACGACATGCTTTGAGTTGCTGGTTCTACATTTGACAGACGTACTCACCTCGTATTTTAACTGACCTTAAACACTGTCTGTTTCTTATCAGACTTGCAGTGTTTTCCTATCTAATGACTCAGGTGTCAGGAGACAATTTCCTCTTTCAAAACCAGACAACTGTGACCAAACCATGTCTGGGTTTGACTGAAGTAAGACATTGATCTAAAGAGGATTAAGAGACGTGATTATACTTCTGTGTGCGTACACAGTTATGCGATTATTCTGACAAAATATGTCTGCACTTGGGAATGTGACAGCTCAGTTAAAAAAAGGTTAATGAGTTCCTTTTTCTCTTACACCACCCCCCTTTCTTACAGCTGCTGATACTCTTTCATAATTTCTTTGAATAATCTGTACCTTTCTAGCAGGCAGAGAGCTAGAAAAAGGCGGGTTTCTCAGTTACAGGAGGTAAATTAAACATTTTGCTCGTACACTACCATTCAAAAGTTTGCAGTCACTTAGAAATGTCCTTATTTCTGAAGGAAAGACACTTTTTAAAAAATATTTATACACTCTTAGAAATAAAAGTGCTAAGTAGAACCACATAAGGTTCCTGGAACCCTTTTGGAGGTTTCCACCAAGAACCCTTTTAAAAACCCTTTATTCAGGAAAGGGGTTTTAAAGGGTTCCCTGGATCAAAATGGTTCTTACTGGAACCATTGGTGTTACCAAGAACCCTTAAAAAACCCTTTTCTTCGGGAAAGGGTTTTTCAGAAGCAAATGGTTCCAGGTAGAACCTCAGCCCTTGTGAAAGGACCTTTTTCGAACCCTTATTTCTAAGAGTGGAACATTAAATGAATCAGAAACACACTCTATACATTGTTAATGTGGTAAACGACTAGTGTAGCTGCAAACGTCTGGTTTTTAATGGAATATGTACATAGGTGTATAGAGGCCCATTATCAGCAACCATCTCTCCAGTGTTCTAATGATACATTGTGTTTGCTAATGGCATTAGAAGGCTATTGGATGATTAGTAAACCCTTGAAAACCCTTGTGCAAAAACAGCTGAAAACAGTTTTACTGGTTCTTTGACGAAATAAAAATCATTATTTCTAATCTTGTAAATGTCTTGACTCTATTTTCTATTCATTTTTCAACTCTTTTGATGAATAAATGTGTGACTTTTAATGGAAAACACCAAAAAATTGTATAGGTGACCCCAAACTTTTGAACAGTAGTGTACAAAATAACATTTGTGGTACACTCTCTCTTCATTTGTGACAGAGGGGGTTGTGGGTAACTTCAAAGCCAAAGGAAAAGTGTTTTAGATAAGGAGCCACAAAAACCATTACAGCCCCTCAAACATCATCACAATGACCTTTTCTCACAAGCTTCCTGCTTTTTTTGGCCTTCTAAAAAAACCCTAATGAGCTTCTCCACTTCAGCCAGGGCTGTTTGTCTCGAACCAGGATGTGATGCATGATGATGTCACCACATCACACACACACAAAAAAAACAACAACACTCTGAAAAATGAACATTCCTGCGGCAGGAATGTGAAGAATGCTCAATGTCAGCCACGTTTTGCCCCCTGTGGGGTTTATCGAGCAGATGTAGGGACTGACTCAAGTCTTTAAAAGACAACAGCAAAGGAATCCGTGTATCTGTCGGCGCGTAGTCGCTTTCAAAAGATGAGCAGGGTCAAAGGGTGTGATGTACATGACAAATGCGCGGCGATGAACAATAGGAGGCGATTTATCTCCTCAGCGTGCACGGGTAAAGGCAGATGAAAGTGAGAGTTCTTGACCCCGTCCAAATATCAAGCAGCTTAACTCTGGCCTTGTGTCCAGTGTCGTGTTTTTGTTGTTGTTTGAAGATGTTAAAACAGAGAGGGTGTGGCTTTTTATTTAAGCCTTGAAGCTGCAGAGTGTAGTGATCTTTGTTAATTCTGATTAACAAGCTATTACTGGATAGTATTTCCACACTATTACCATTCCAACTACCAAGATGGAAATTTAATATATAATGTAGTGACAAATAATGTTATGAAATTACCATAATATCATACTGTTGTACTTGTACTTCGTTTGCTCGAAAAAGTCTGCCTAAAACGTCTCAGTTCACTTCAACTGAAGCAAATGCAGGAAGCGGACTACAACGCAGGGCATTGTGGGTAACCACAGCCAAAACATACGTGCGTGTAGAACGATAGCTGGAAGAAACGGTTGACTGGTGGAAACGGTGGTTGGTTGGTCCTGCATTAACTGATGGATAGTTAGATATTCAATAGTTTTCTTTTTCTTTGTCTTGTCTTCTCCTTCAGTACTTCTTGATGCAGCGCCACCTCAGGCGAGGAGGGGAATACGTAATTCAAAATGTTCAGTTCGTTTCACTAAAGTGTGAAAGCAAACTCCGAGTCTAGCAGACGATTAGGTGTGAAAACGACCTCGCTTTACTTACGCAATGTTGCTGTTACCCCCCCATCTGTCTTGACGTAAAAACGCGTCACTTCCTGTTTGCAGTGTGGGAATGTCGACGGGCAACATGAGTCATGTGGAGCTGATAGGCTTCAGACAATGGTTTGAATGTTGCAGACATTTGTTTACATTTAAAAAGCTTTGCACTACGTCTTCCACTACTTTTCTTTTTTTTTTAATTTAAGGAGATCAGTGTCAAAGTGTCACCCTGAAACGTAGACTAATTGGGGATTAAGCCACTTTGCAGAACCCTTGGTTCTACTTTTGTTACTTGAGTGCGCTGACAACAGATTAGAGCTGATTATTTCTGCTGGCATTTCATTCACCTCATACGCTGCTGCTGCTGCTGCTGCTGCTGCTGGTGTCACCGAGCAGCAAAAGCCAAGGTACTGACGCCGTTTCCACAACTCCTCGCATGACTCGCGTGCCTCTTCCTCCTTCTTCTTCTTCTTCTTCTCTTTGTTCTAATTTTAAAAGCCTGACATTGACAAATAAATAACCTCTCCTTGGGGTTTCAAATGAGTCAGCAAAGCCTTTCATCACATGCTGATGTGTCAGTGGGTTCAGACGGCTGTAATTTGATCAGCGCTCAGAGAGAGAGTGCAATTCTGCCCTTTGACCCCTGGCCCGGGCTCTGCATCCCCTCATCCCTCATGAGACATGATGCAAAGCTACAGAGTTTAAATGCTGCCAGGCCTCGCAAGACATCTGAGCGAAGCTGCCGCTGTCCCCGGTGTGCACTCTCAGTCGCAAAATATGTCCCGGTGACTGATGATAGCGTTTGTTTTGGTGATTTAATCTCGTTTTTTTTTTTTTTTTTTTCTGTCTGTCTATTTATCTTTCTTTCTGTCTGCCTTCCAGCGTGTCTTTCTTTTATAATAGAAAGAACATGTTTATGATTAAGCCGTCAGCCCACAAAGTATTCCTCCTGCTTCAGCAGAACCCTCCCACTCTGTCTCTGTTTCAGTTAGCGTGTGTTTGCATGTTACAGGACAACAGCGCGGACTGTGCGTGAAACCTCACAAACACACACATCCCCCCCTCCCCCACACACACACACACAACCACTGCAGGCGTAGAAAACGTAGTAGCGCAGCCAGACATGAGAGAACACTGTGACACATACAGTCCGTCGGAGTCACCACTTCACTCTCGTGAGACAATTCCCATGAAAAAAAGGGCCTTGTCCTCCTTAAAGCTCACATAGAGTGGTCCTGTTGCACATATATGTTAGTTATGGAGGTCTACTTACATACATTAACTTGTTTTTATGGTCAAAAACCTCCTAGTTGCTGTAATTTCTGACGGTGTTTCCCAGCCGCGAGATTGGAGACTCAACTCTCACACCCAGAAGACAGAGTCTTGTGATTGGCCAGTACCAGGAAGTGACATATTCAGCACACCAGCTCTCAGAAGCGCAGCTCCCCCCTCTGGAACGGTGGATGCACTGCTACTCAATATCAAAACATTGTTTTAACAATGTTTAAAAGTAGCTTCGTCACGACTCCCCGCCGCAGTCCCTTTTATGACTTTGACCCGGAGTCACCTCCACAACGGACGTTCTTCTTCTTCTGCGGTTCAATGTACGCAACCGGATGTGCCCGGACTAATGCCCGGAGCAGGACGATCTGCTGTTCCGGAGAACCGGTGTTTACGTAACCGGACCGGGTTTTTTCAGAGATCTCGCTGAGCCCGAGATTACAATTACAACCTTCAGGGCTTCGTAAACAAGGTAATGACGCAGATACACTAAAATTCAGCGTTAATTGGAACTTCCGGTCTAGGTCCGCTTTAAAACATTGGTATTTTTTCAGCCCCTTATGTTTTATTTCTATTTCATAAAGGATGAGTTTTGGTGCAGCTGTTGTCTTCTGTTTTTGCCAATTTCCTGGTTAATCAAGATTAAATGTAAAAATATGGGTTAAGCTTCAAAAAATGCAGAGTGATCTTGTATAATCCCTGTCTTGCAATTCAGTTGCATATTTTTGTCCACCCCCACTTTTCCTTTAAACTCCACCTCTCTGTTTTGTGTTCCTTTCTACTTCCACACACCAACACAACACAGTAGGCTGCTCCTTATGATGAATAAACTTATTAAATCATATTATAGAAAATTTCGTGGAGGGCACTTAAGACTCACATATTTTCCTAATGGGTGCGCGTTCATGTGACCAAAAAAAAAAAATTCTCACTCTCTCATGCTTCTCATTCTTTTCTCGTTGGCTCTTCAGCTCTAAATGTCACCGAGTGTTTTTACTCACTGTGTTTGCGTATATCTATATATAATCGTAAAGTGCGATCGCGCTCTGCGACAGTGTGACAGATTTACGTGGCCTTCGTAATACAATTAAATGTGAATTGACAACATACCCGTTACATAGCATAAATAAAAACTGAATTATTTAGCGTCTTAATGTCCAGCGTGTTTTCACACCAGCGTGCTTGTCTGCATCCTGAGCACGTCGACTTTGAACCGCATGCAGAAACGGTGTGTGTGTGTGTGTGTGTGTGTGTGTGTGTGATACAGAGCGAAATAGACTGTTGATAACTGCTGTCTGGTGTAGCAAACCACACACGGCTGTGAAACCACTGCTGAGGTCTGAATAATGAGGAACTATAACTGTCAACCCCCCCCCCCCCAAACACACTAAACACAAAAGAGCCCAAAAACCCTAAATCTGTAACTCCGACGAGGAGCACGTCGAAGATTTCATCTGTTCGTTTTTTGTATGTAGAATCTGTAGATTTATTAACAGTGATGCACGCCTGTTCGTGAAGTTAAGGACTGGGAGAAATAGTCTGAAAAAAGTTTAATAAGGAAAAGACTGAATGAGACTCAGCTCTTTGTACCTCAACAACAACAGACACCTGATCAATACACATGCACACATGTTCCACACACACACACACACACACACACACACACACACACAGTCTGCATGCATGCCAGCACACTCGAACACATGACTCACAGGCTCTGGGGCTATCATTAAACGTTGGTACATGATGGACATGTGGTGAAAGAAATGTCAGGAGCGTGAAGAGACGACGAAGCAGGATGTCGAGGTCAGCGGGTTCCTCTGTGCTCCACTTACTGGTCATACCACAGGATCACTTGGAGCTTCTCCTCCTCCTCCTCCTCCTCCTTCTCCTCTCTCTCTCTTTCTCCTTCTCTCTCGGTGTGTCTCTTCCCAACAGACACGCAGCCTTACCACACACTAACGGTCTGAGTCAGAGATGTTGGGTTTGCTTATGAAACCCAGGTTTGCCACATCGTCCCTTTCCTCAGTTAGATGAAAAGAGACGTGAGTCTGCCATTACCATCTCCACCTGCATGACAGAAACCAGACACAGGTGATGGGCGTGTGTGTGCGTGTGCGTGTGTGTGTGTGTAAAATGAATCTTGCGTGCGTGCGTGCCTGCATGCTTGCGGCTTACATGCTGACATACGGACCATTTAATCTTCATGGTTCAGCTTGGTCAAAACAAAGCGATTTTGAACAACTCAAAGTGCTTGGCAGACGTTCAAAAGCAGTACGGACAGACATCGACGTGGTGGCGCGGAGCAATTGTTAAAAGAAGGGATTTATTTTGTTGTTTTTTTTCCTCATATAAGAACAAAGTGCCACTTAGTTGTACAAATGTTTTACACCAGTGCACCGAGTGGCAGATCAAGGCGGATAGAAAACATGAGCTCGGACGAACCCAGGAGCCGCTTCACACACAAAGGAAATAAACCAAGTGCACAATTAGAGTCCAGCTTTTTCGGGGGTTTTGCTTTCAGTTAAATAAACAGAGAAGCAACAGAGCAATGTGGCGGCCGTAATGACACACAATTAGTTACTTCAAAGTTTATTCGGTGGTGTTGTAAAAGTTTCCCCCCATCATTTTTAACACTCATATTTTCCACGAGAGAGCAAAATGCCAGGGTTTGTCCCAGCGCTGTGAAGACAACTGTTTGCAAATGAGTAATAAAACACACACATATCTACACTAGCGTTCAAAAGTTTAGGGTCACCTTTATAGTTTTTGTGTGATTTCCATGAAAAGTCACACTTTTATTCATCAAAAGAGTTGCGAAATGAATAGAAAATATAGTCAAGACATTGACATAGATTAGAAATAATGATTTTTATTCAAAATAATCATTTTGCTTTCATCAGAGAACCAGCAAAACTGTTTTCAGCTGTGCTTACATCATTGCACAAGAGTTTTCTAATCATCCAATAGCCTTCTAAGGCGATTAGCAAACACAATGTACCATTGGAACACTGGAAATGGGCCTCCATACACCTATGTACATATTCCATTAAAAACCAGACCTTTGCAGCTAGAATAGTCGTTTACCACATTAACAATGTATAGAGTGTGTTTCTGATTCATTTAATGTTATATTCATTGAAAAAAAGGTGCTTTTCCTTCAAAAGTAAGGACATTTCTAAGTGATCTCAAACTTTTGAATAGTAATGTTGATACAGACAATATCATGTGACATAAGGTCAGGCTCATATTACGATGTTTGCACTGGAAACATCACTGATCAAGGCCGTAACACACGGTATAACCTGTTATCCAATACGGTTACTATGGTTACTGAACACCTCAAATGTCTGCAAAGCCGAGTTTATCCACTTATTTAGTTGCAGTAAGTGTAGAGTAAAGACATGCAGTCGTCCTTTGACTGGTACGTACATATACGCAGCACACACCGCACACGTCATTACTTACTTCTGTCTCGACCTTTGAACAACAGTCACACCTGCGTTTGAACAGCTCATCACAGGCTGTGTTTTGAATTTACATCAGTCTGTGGTTTCATCTTCAGTATGTGTCTGTTTTGGGAGTCCTTTTTTTTTGCTCTAAGTATATATCTTAATATTATCCTTTAATCTAACATCTAAGAGTATCCACTACGTCTATTTTAAGTATATGCATGCAATGTTTATTTAAATAGATTTTAAAGTAGTAACTTTGTTAATCTCGCGTTTAGTCAGTTTGTCCCACGACTCAGTCAAAGATTCAGCGCATAAGAATTAGTGACCTCTAGTGGTAGTGTTGCAAATCGCAAAAACAAACAATTGTATTATTTTATTGTGTATAGCAACATTTCATGAAAACAATATGCAGTATGCGAATAAAGACCCAGGGATACTCGCACGTTAGGGTCCTGTAGTATCTCACGTTGCCATCGGGTGGCGGTACAAGTCAGTTCGAGTGTTGGATGACTATCCGTGGCGACTTCTTCTCTTGTCGAAATGTTTTTTCAAAAAACACAACTCCAAGGCTTTGAAAACCACATCATTTTTATTTTAAAGTGGGGATGGGACGTTATTTCAAACACACAATTCTACAACTGTGTAACAAATATTGTTCTCTCAAAAAGAAGAAATAAACAGCCCAAACATGACGGATTTTTATTGGCATTTTCACACTCACGTGTGAATGAACTTCCCGACTGGTTTTCCCACATAGTTTGAGGAGTGCCTGCATTCAAATGGCCACATCTTCAAATATTATTTTCAGATTTCCATGTGTTGGAAGGCGTTCAGAATCTGTAAACAACTCAAAATGCCTCTTGGGAGACTTCTTCCATGGCTGGCCACATATAGGTTTTTTGGATTGTGTCGGATTTTACATACAACCAGTGATTTTGACCGGTATCGGACCGATATCAATCGCCCTCCTTATTTTAAAGCAAATCAAATTTCAACACTGAACTCTGAAAATGCTCCAACATATTAGATAACACAGTTTTTATTTAATTATATGGATTTTCAAAGCCTTTTCTAATGAAGTCTGACTTTTGTCTCATGACACTAATGTCTATCTATCCTTTATTCATTTATTTACTTATTTTCTCTCCTTCTTTTTCCTTCCTTGACATGCTATTACATGTTATCGATTAAGTGGTCTGAATCTAAAATCTGAATCAGTTTTATTTTATTTTATTCTATCTTGTGTGCAATATAGAAAGAAAACAAATATGTTTATGTGATTCAGGTCAATAGAATTGTCGCGCAGTGAGTTATGATTTAATTCCTGTAGGGTAAAAGCATTTCTTGGAGAAAACTGTGAAATAACATGACCTTAAATGACTGAACTCCCCTTTCCTAAGGGAGAGGTTTTTTGATGTAAGGTTCCCTGAGTCGGTGGATGGATGGTGTACGATTGTCATGTTGAAGTTGGCTTCACAATGGAGGCTCATTTCCGTTGCTGAGTGCCAAAATATCAACGATAAAACAAATTAAAAACACAAGACAAACACAGATTTGTCAGTCACAGATTAACATGAGCAAACAGACCCATGACAAACATGTATAACACGAGGCATTTGGCCTCTGCAACACTGTTTACAAAAGGGATTTAGATAAGTCTCTTACATGCAATGTTTGCAATACGTCCTCCACCCATTGTATATCTAGGGTTCTTTTTTTTCCACTCTTAAGAAGTTAAGTCGATTTAAAAACATGTGCCTCAGCTCTAGATCAAACTAGCTGAATGATTCAAAAGCCCGAAAGCAAAAGCAACTGAAAAATTGAAAGCAGCAAGTTCGTCTGTCTCTCTGAAACCATCTTCTCTGCCGAGAAACTTTCTAGATGGCAGGGTTGTCAAGAAGCAGCAGCAGCAGCAGCAGACTGTGGATAACAAGGCCTGACCAGCACCACCCAGATACATCAAAACTACATCCAGTCTCACTGAGTACATGCACACGCTTTCCCAAAGACAGAGAGAGAGAGAGAAAGAGAGAAAAGCAAGAAAACAAGGATCTTCTATCGCTGTCGCCCGGCCAGTAATTTTCCTTTAGGGCTCCTGAGGGAGTCGTAGATTTTCACATATGGCAAGCTGAGTCTGGATTTTATGGGGTGAATTGTTTTGGGATTCTGTGAGAAGAGAAGGAGTAAAATTTTAACTGTCTGTGGCAAGACGGACAGAGAGAGAGGTGTGTTTTTTTATCCTGTGATTTATCTGTTGTGACGTGGAAAAAAAGTGTTGAAAATTGAAAGTTATTGGCTCTTTTTAATGCACACCAATGTAGAGAGGACTTTGATGTCAGCTTCCTGCAGATTCTTTGACTGCCTTTGCAACACATTTCCAAGGAGCTTTCCAACCACACACACACACACACACACACACACTTAGAGGTGGGGTTGTCTCATTTATATTCAGTGTTGCTCTATGACTACGATCAGGTTCACTTCAGTGCTTCTGGTTTCAGGTCTTAATCCTCACAGTTTGATGCAGATAAAAAACTGAATTTGACGAGTCGAATCCGTGCTTGATCGCTGTCCGGCGCTGTGATTGCAAACATAAAGTGAGTTTAAGTGTGAGTTTAAGTGAGTTGGGGCCTTAGAACGTGACCTCAGTGAGTGTGCACCATGCATACAACAATTGAATGCAGTGCCCCCTGCTGGATCCAGGCCTGGATGTTTAAAGAAGATGATGGTTAGATAAAACATATTTTTGATTATTAACACATTCTGCTAACACACACAGAGAGAACGTTAATCTGGATTCACCTTGTATGATCTTGCAATGGAGACGCCTACAATGTGATGCATGATAAATGCAGTTTAAATCAATTTATACAGAGTGTGAGTTCATTTGGATTATAATTACTGGATAACAACAATCAGAAATGGGACATTCTCCTACATTTTTACATTTTTATTTCTCGTGACCGACTGTTTAATCGCTTCTGATAAACAGTCAGACATTTCTTGAGGTCAGAGGCAAATATAGGAATAAACTAGAAAAGCACTCGGAGAGCACAGAACTCCGCCAAGGCGGCTCAGTGCTTATAAAATGCACCCTGCCGGTTCGCAGCGTCTACGGATCACGCCCAAAGTTAAAACACTTGTGCCTGGTCTCATTGCAGACATTTCCTGAAAATTTCATCCAAATCTGTCTGTAACTTTTCGAGTTATGTTGCTAACAGACAGACAGATAAACAAACTCCATATACCTCCTTGGCGGAGGTCAATGAGTGCTGTAACTCTCCTGCACCCATACAGTAAATGACAGTGTGTCTGTTAAATGCACAGTATGTAATTTCTGCTGCTAGAGGGGTCTCAATCACAAACAATAACAGAAAACCTAGTTTTATGATGTCAGGAAGCAGTTTGTCGCGCGTTAGATTTGAACAGCAATTAATTTTTATGACCGATTCATGACAAATACACACAATGAAATGAAAAGAAAGAAAAAAAAGCACGGACTGACTGGAAATATTGGCTATCACCTTTCTTACACTGATATTTCATAGGGGGTTTACTCAGGAAGTTAAACTCATCAGCAACGACAAATAAAAGTGCTAAGTAGAACCATATAAGGTTCTTCGGCTTGTCCTCATAGGAGAACCTTTTTTGTCTCTCTGAGACGCTTTTGGAGGGTTCCACCAAGAACCCTTTTTTTTTATTCGGGAAAGGGGCTTTAAAGGGTTCTCTGGATCAAAATGATTCTTAATGGAAACATTAGTGAACACACAGAAGCAAATGGTTCCAGGTAGAACCTCAGCCCTTGTAGAAGGACCATTTTGGAACACTTATTTCTAAGAGCGTACAACAAAAATAACTACAAAAAAAAAAAAAACTTGTTTGCCGTCTCTGTTTCCATGACGTGTCACGTTCTTGATTTTACGCGGTCCGATTTTAGCCACTGTCCCTTGTAACTCTGAGGGGCAAAAGGGTAAAAATAAGAAATGGGATTCTGCCAAAGCTTCGTTATGGTTGTTTTTCCTATGGAGCTGTAGAAAGTGGACTCACTGCTCCTTCAACAGCCCTTCAGGAAGTTCCTTTAGGATAAGCCGTTATTAAGTGTGTCATTCTCCTCTAATAAAACCACACCCTTGTCTGGGAGGATAACGTTCCGCTTCCCCTCACTCATTCACCCATTCCCAGACAAACAATTAAAAATCGGAACTTTATCATTTCACTTGGTGTGAATTCTCATTTATTTTCTATTTCGGGCATGAGTCCCCTGTTTCAAACTCCAGATTTATTGTTTTTATAGCTAAGCTGAATCAAAAAATTGTGGCAGGGGCAAAGACAGGAAAGGAGCAGCGAGGAAGGAGAAGTTGACGTTATGGCCCAGGGCTGCCATACGCAGACAGTGCATGGACTTTTCAAAACGCAGTGGCTTGATAGTTTTTAATCCAGGAGCGACTAAGCTTGTTATGTTTATTGGACATTACTTGATACAGACCAATAAATATAAACTGTAGAACTGCAATCTGGTCATTAAAATGATTATAAATGGGATTTTTTTCTGTTTGTTTTTTTTCTTTCTTTTGGCGGCCCTCAGTCCAACGTTGGGTCCCTAAATTGGCCCTTAGGTATCAAAACTTTGAGAACCCCTGGTTTGGAGGCTAAGGTGGTATGTACTCTGATATAGGCACCACTGTAAGGGTATTTTTGACCTATCCTATTGTTATTCTACAACTTTCATTGCTTTTCATAGAACATTATGACTTTTTCCCCATGGATTTCTTTCAAGAATTCAGTAGCACTGAAGCCCAGGTTAGGCTGCCCTGCACTGAGCGCATATTCCCTTTTGTCTGTAATTACTGGGGCAGTTTCGGACAAGTATGATGAGTCAAATGGCACAGGCCTCTCTGTGCCAGAGTCTCATGATTGCCTGGAGAGGAGTAATTGTCCAGATGTTTAATAATTTTGACCGTCTTTCAACATAAGACATTTGTAATACAGTCCTCTCTGACTGACTCTATAATACACTCAACAGAAATGTGTTCGCAATCACAATGTATAATCTGTTCAGTGTGGCGAAGAACAAATCAGGGATCAGTGATGTTTCTGGCACAAAGCGTAACTTTTAAAAAAGAAAAATGAAAATTGTTCACCGTTAAAGTTCATCAGTCAAGACCATGTTGGGAAGTGACTTTTTCACGCTCGAAAGGCTTGAAAAGTTAACGACTTATAGCGTTTCTCTGTGTTTGTGTGTGCGTTCGAGTGTGACGCAGTGATGAAATCAGTTTATGAGTGTGCCTCGTTACTTAGCGTTAGATTCATCACCCGAACACGCGTTACATCATTTCGCTAAATGTGAAAACGACGCTGGGTTAAAATGTCCCCGATCTCTATGAATTTATCGTTTCATATTTTGTATGAAAGTTTGATTAGTCACAGATGAAGCCGATGATGAGGCAACAGCTCCTTTTTTTTTTTTAGGAAATGACACACCACTTAAATCACTCTTCTTGAACTCTTTTCATGATTGGGGTCGACCAGGTCACTCGTTTCACTCTGAGGTTACAATATGACAGTAAAGGGTTTCTCTCTATGTTTTAGTCAGAGATGGTGACAGTATAACCACTCTGGTCTTAGGGAAAACTTATGGCTGTTTATAACTTAAAGCAACTAATTAAATAAAATTATGAATTGGTTTTTTTCAAGTTCAAACTTTTATGTTTTATGTTTTTAATTTTCTGAAGAAAAGTGCTTGGGAACATATATTCACCATGAACTAGGTGCTCACTAACATGCATTTAAGTCTCATATTAGCCCTTTATTAGTAAATATTCAGCACCTTATGTAGGAAAAAGCTTAATAGAGGTAGAATAAGGTTATGTAGAATAAGACGTTAATACATGCTTAATGATTTCTAATAAAGGGCTAGTATGCGACTTATATATGTTGGGAATGTGTTCCTTAATATAAAGTGTTACCAAAGAGCATAGATGAAGATCTGGCCAACAGTAATGTCACACATTTGTATTTTAATGCACTGTTCTCGAGATGGGAGTATACTTTCATGTTCTATACACTTTGATTTAAAGGTGCATTATGTAATAAATCTAAATCAACTGGCCATAAAATCCTCTTAATATGTCACAGAGACTCAGGAATAATGTTCATATAACAAACTGAACTCACCAACAACCAAAAATATATTTTGCAGACTGCAAATCATGTTTATGTTTTGAAATCATGTTTTGGCATGTGGCGCCACCTACCGCCATCTCCCAATCATTGCAGTCAGTAGAGTCTCAGCTGCCGAGCAACCACGGGTTGCCAGTTAAGTCAAAAAACGAAACACTTTTTACTCTCCTAGCCTAACTAACCTTTCTTGAGCTATCTATCTAATATTGTCAAATATTTTTTTTCACACAAGATGGCGAAAACAACTGAGCATTTCATTTTAAGATGTTTGATGTTAGTGTTTAGCTGTAAACTGCCATACACAGTCATTTATTAAACGGCTGTAGTTCATTTCTCAGATTATGATCTACTGCTTCTTTGATATATGCATTCTGGAAGTAATATGCTGTGTCTTTAATGGGAGCTGTTAATCTTTCTGAGCACACAGAGGCATATTTTATTTTCGAGTCAGTGAGGGAAATTAAATCACAGCATGTGTGGATTTTTTCTTTTTTTTTTACAAGAACATAAGTGTTCGTCGTACACACTGTGTCCCCTCGACCTGCTCTTTCCTGCCTCATACATACCCACACAGGTTCCCACCACCCTAACTCTTCATGCAGTTGCCTCTGTGGTCCCATATCCACTTACTGGCTCCTCTCACACCTAAATCCCCTTCTCCATCACACCATCCTTAACTTTCATTTCCCCAGCTCTCTACTTTGCACTTCTTTCTCCCCCTCCTTGATCCCTCACTTCTCATATTCAGTCTTCTTCTGCTGTTCCTCACTGTAGACTCTTCACCTTCACCTGGCACCATTTCAACACTGAAACCCACGTCCGCAGCTGATTTCTTCTCGGGGGGCCAGAGCTACCAGATGGCACCAGAACATCTGCGTTACCCAACTCTGGCCCAAATGGGGCTCCCAAGAATATGCAGCTGTATAAACAGCTTGTGTATAAAAAAAATGCAAGCTATGCAGCCCAGCACAGGGGTCCTCACCAGGTCACTATGAAAAGAAATATTATCAATAATGATAATAAGAGGAAATACCTTCGCTGGAGACGTGACTGCGTGTGACAGTGGGGCATGGGAAAGATGACAAAGCCCTCAGGCTAAGATTAGATATACTAGTAGTCAGAGCTCATTTGTTATGACATACACAACTGCAGTTCTAGTTACGCGCAGTATCAACACAGTCACACTGCATACTTAAAGGAACAAGCAACAGTTTCAGGAGATTTCTCAGACGTTCACATGAGAAGATCAACTTTAATCTGGGGAGCAAACTGACACTGGACTGTATAATGTTCCCCAGTTCAATTCAGGGGTCAGATTATACCCTATTTCTCCAAGTTAACCTCGTTCCCTGGTGTCCTAATGAACATGTGTCACATCTGTGACATGCTTTGGTCAAAATACCATAAGGATGAAGCACCACAGCAGTTCAATCACCCTGCCAAAACAGTCCTGTTCAGAACGCTCTGTTAAGTAGTATCTCTTTAGGTCCACCTTAAAGGTCCACCTTAAGAAAAAGGGACAGGAAATGACATCAGCCACAGAGGCTACTGGGAGCTAACAGCAGGTAGCATTTGGAAAAGTGATCATTTGCAGGCTCTAGCAGGCACATTGCCGTCATATATAACATGTATCCACTGGACAGATAAATCCTCTGAGGCTGGAAGTTTGTGTAGAACTCTGTGCTGCACCGTGGAGCCAAGAATAGAACTTTTTCGTGGACTTTGTGGACTTCCGGTTTACGGATAGCGTTGCCCTCGCCAGCACTCTCGCGTGTTTTACGGACAAAGCGGAGCTCCCCGAGACAACAATTCCAGGAATTTAGCATATTGTGACGTCCCAGTGAGCGCGGAAGTCAACATCGTGTGTTTCTTCTCCTGTATTTAGACCGAGGAGGACCACAAAAACATGAGTGAGTCATCTTTTTTCACACTTTGCCGACTGATAGGGCCTCCACAGTCCCAAATATAATAATTTAAATGATTAAAAAGGTGATTTTTCATAATATGTACATTACCCTCGTTCATTCAAAACATCTAAAATATTGATTATTCAATGGAATGGAATATTACATTTGGACAAAAACACTGATATTATGTTCTCTTAAGTGTAAATCCATTTTGAAGGCTTCCTACAATGACCAAGGTCCAGTGTGTAACATCGGCACATTTTTTTTTGCTTTTCCTTTATCGAAACCTGGTACCTTGTACTTTTTTGTAGTATCTGCTCTGGCGAAGGTTCCAATACTATATTTTTCCGCTACTATTATGTTACGTTGACAGACTGTTGGCCACTGATTGGTCAGTGTGTCGTCACTGGAAGAGTCCAACCAAACAATGTCGAACTGTCAATCAGTTTTTTAGAAAAAACAAAAAAACTTAAGAATCCTGAAAAAATGCGTTAATCTCCAACACTTAGCAAGTTAATGTCTAAAATCTAAATCTGAAAACATTTAACAGTGGAGTCTGGAGTATATTTCTCTGTATTTCAGTTCAGCTCCGGAAGTACTGAACAAATCTGTTTCAGGAACTGAGTCTAAGGATTCAGTTACATCCAAAACAACTGCTTTACAAGTCACTAGTCACTAGTTTGTATGTGTGTATCGAGTGTAAAATGAAATAATTTTCATGCAACCTTGCTATGATGACTCCGCCCACATTGAGGAGGTACTATAGTCATGGAAAACCAACCAAACTGCGTAGAGTCGAGTCGTGCTGGAACTGTATAGTGGAAAAACCAAGGTTTATGGCAGACCTTTACTATACTACTCATAAGTATATTTGTTTAAAAAAACACTTACTAAATCCTAAATCTTTTTGTATCGAGCCATGTTTCAATGAAACTCACTTCCAGCTCAAGTTAGTAAAACACACAATGTAGCCATGCTAAGGGTGAAACAACACCTTTAGCCATAGCTCTTCACCTGTAGTTAAATGTGTTCAATTATTAGGCACACAAAAATGACGTAACACTTGTATGTCAAGCCTTGGCGGAGGTCTGTGCTCTCCGAGTGCTTTTCTCGTTGTTTATGTTTCCTCTTGGGCTGTCTTCGTTTTGTGTTGCCCCCCAGGAAAAGTCATGGGGGATCCTAACAAAACAAACAAATTGTTCTAAAATAACAAACCAAGGAGAACGTCATGGTCCACAAAAACCTGATGCATATTCTAAGGACTACTGGTCCTGAAAAAGTCGATGTTTATACCAGAAAAAAATACCTTGTGGTGAAAGTTAAGAGCACACAAAGACAGGATACAGTACAGCACACAGTCCACGAATGACTGAGCCAAGCTTGATGAGTTCAGGCTAAAGTCGGATTAACTGCATGTGGACTGAAACACAACTGCATTACCTTGGAAATATTGGACTATTACACTCACACATGCATCGTTTCTTGATTCAAACAAAAGCCTGGTCTGTCTAATGTCTATTCAGTGTCCATTTCAAAGAAACATCAGATTGGAGCGGTCCTGTGTTTGTGTGTGTTGGGCGGATTATAATAGCCTATCTCACTGGGAGCCATTGGCCTCTCCTCTTTTGCCTCAAACTCCAAAACAACACTCAGACCAACTCGAGAATACTCTGGACTTGGATGAGCTTTGCCTCTGGCACGGAGTCATCGGCACAAGAATCTGGCCGCACGCCAAAAACAATATTTGTCAGAGTAGCCTTGTTTAAAAAAATCAAAAAAAAATCACTGTTTATTACATTTTGCAGCTTATACTTTTTTTTTTCTCTCTACCAGTTTTGAGATTTAACCTTAAGATTCAGTTGAAATAGGTCTTTCATGTTTTTATTTGCCCTAAATGTTCAAAGTGTATAGTAAGTGTTTTTAATCAGGCTGCACAGCTGCACAAATGAAAAAAAAAAAAAAAAAGAAGAATTATTTTTTCATCATGTGGTTCAAATAATTCTTTTGTCTGTGCTCTTTTGAGTTTTCATTTTGCGTGTCAGTGTCAGTGTCAGTGTCAGTGCAATCTGGATTTGAGAACAATTACGGGCCACGCTGAAAAGATTAACATCTCACCCAGTTATAAATTCTAACTCCTCTTCTGACAAACATGGTAGCTGTATGGAAAAAAAAACCCTCATTGGATTTCTCTGCAGCTGCAGGTTTAGATTGCACCTCTCAAGTTACTGTCATTCATTAAATGTAATTTGTATGTTAAATCACATTCATACAATATATGTGCAAGGGTGTTTTTGCGAGAGTACGATCATGGAAAATGAGTCACAAATTGCAAAAAATGTGCCGCACGAATTTTGGTCAGCGCAAGTAATTGCTCTTTTTTTTCTTCCGTTTTCAGTCTTTTCTGAATGGTCACAAAACAACTTACCAGGAAGTGTAACAAGCCTTTTAAGTGAGTACTTTCTGCAACAGACTAAATTGTGCACAGTGTTTAGCGCCGTCAACTTCCTGCACCTGCACACTCGGCATATGGCAGAAGTCTGGACCTCCCATGATAAGTCAGTTGCAATATTGCAAAAAACAAACAAAAAAAAGCTTCCCAGAAGTGTGTGTGTGTGTGTGTGTGTGTGTGTGTGTGTGTGTGTGTGTGTGTGTGTGTGTGTGTGTGTGTGTGTGTGTGTGTGTGTGTGTGTGTGTGTGTGTGTGTGTGTGTGTGTGTGTGTGTCACTGCACTGAAACCACTTGACATGGTTGAACTAGTCATTTCAAGAGTCTCACCACAAATTTCACTAGAAGTCTCGGCTGCTCGGCCCACGGTTGGTGTAGTGGTTAGCACTCTTGCCTTTGCAGCAAGAAGACCCGGGTTCCTGGGTTCGAGCCCCGTTTGGGACAACTTCGGAACAAGGGCCTTTCTGCAAGGAGTTTGCATGTTCTCCCCGTGTGTGCGTGGGTTTTCTCCGGGTTCTCCGGCTTCCTCCCACAGTCCAAAAACATGCGATATGGGGATTAGGTGAATTGGTCACTCTAAATTGACCGTAGGTGTGAGTGTGTGAGTGAATGGTTGTTTGTCTCTATGTGGCCCTGCGATGGACTGGCGAACTGTCCAGGGCGTACCCCGCCAATCGCCCAATGTCTGCTGAGATAGGCACAGCACCCCCCGTGACCCTCTGGTGGAGGAAAAAGCGGTAGATAATGGATGGAGTCTCGGCTGCTCAATTTACATACAGCGTTTCTTCGTCTGTGAAATTTGCTTGAAAATTAAGTTTAGATTAAAAATAACTCAAGTGAAGACACTCTTGTTTGTTCCTTCTTCTTTTTTTATACCATTTTCACCATTAAAGGTCAAGTATTATACCATATTTCCCCAAGTGAACCTAGTTCTCTGGTGTCCTAATGAACATGTCTGTGACATGCTTTGGTCAAAATACCATAAGAATGAAGCACCACAGCAGTTCAATAACCCTGCCAAAACAGCCCTGTTCAGAACACTCTGTTTAGTAGTATCTCTTTAGGTCCACCTTAAAGGTCCACCTTAAAAAAAAGTTAATCAGCCACAGAGGCTACTGGGAGCTAACAGCAGTTAGCATTTGGAAAAGTGATAATTTGCAGGCTCTAGCAGACACATTGCTGTCATATATAACTTGTATCCACTGGACAGATAAATCCTCTGAGGCTGGAAGTTTGTGTAGAACTCTGTGCTGCACTGTGGAGCCAAGAATAGAACTTTTCACGAACTTTGTGGACTTCCGGTTTTCGGTTGCCGCTGCCCTCGCCTGCACTCCCGCGTGTTTTACGGACAAAGCGTAGCTCCGCGAGACAACAATTCCAGGAATTTAGCGCATTTAGATGTCCCAATGAGCGCAGAAGTCAAAATTGCGTGTTTTATCTCCTGTACTGAGGAGGTCCACAAAAACATGACTGAGTCATCTTTTTTCACACTTTGGCGACTGGTAGGGCCTAAAACTGAAAAAGTAGATTTTGCATAATATGGCACCTTTAAAGTCGACTGTAATGGGCTCAGATTATAATCTTTTCAGTGTGAAGATCAAAGTGGAGTTGTGTGTGTCCTCACAGTTCACTTGTAAGGTGCCAGTTGTGTCCTCTTAGTTGCAGTATGAACACACTGTGGATGTCAGGTGGCCAAGAGCTTCTTCAACATAAAGCAGCGGAATCCCCTCGTGACTATTGTTTGAAAGCTGTCCCAGTGGCACACACACACAAGCAGCGTTCCCAACAGTGCAGATTCGCAAATGTTCTGTGTAACGTTAATAGAAAATGAGTGCCGAGGACTCCCTTGAATGACTTTCCAGCACATTAGTGCCAGGAAGCCGTTCATTTTAATGTCAGTGGTGTATTAGCGCTGCTCTATAGTGTTTTGACTGTAACTATCCCAAGCATTTACTCTAAATATACACACGGCATTCTTCTTCTGCCGAGCGTATCTTTAAGGCATAGTTAAGTAATTACTGGAGATTTTAAAATAAACACATCCGGTGCACAGACGTGGTTTTGTTAACAACAGGACGACATTTACCGCCATTTCAAGGTTGTAGACGCGGCACTGAATAACACTTGAGTCGATTCCCGGCGTGGGGAACGTGACACATGAGCTCTCTCCATGAATGAGATGGAGTGCTGCTCGGGGGGGAATCTATCCTGCATCTCCCTTCTACAGCATCCTTCATATTTCATGCTGTCTCGGTTCAAGAACGGTTCATTTTCATGGCCCTGGTGTCCTGGTTACTTAAGCAGCCTGGCATGAATGGTATGCGACCGCAGCGCTGTGCATTTAAATCTGGCCTATGTCATGCCCTTCCATTTTTCTCCTCTTCCTGTCTTGTTATAGAGCATTCGCTTGTTACAGGCTCGTCGGGCCCCAAGTGGCACAACACGGCACAATAAAGCACAAATTCTGTATGAAATATGTTATGAAACCATGTTTATCTACACTCACCAGTCACTGCTGTAGTTCTTCACAGTTTGAGGTGGTGAGAGATGATCTACCACACACCTTGGTCGTAACAATTGTGCATTTGAATCATTTTGAACCAGCTCAGCTTATCGGCTTTGACCTTGAGCGTTGCCAAGTCATTACTGAACTATCCATACCAGCTTGTCTGGCACCAACAACCACACCCCATTCACCCCAAGTCACTTTAAATCATCTTCCTTTCTTGGTCCTGTTGCTCGGGTTAGAATCCGCCAAGTTGTCTTGCTGCCATGTACTTGGTAGATTTAGTATTGGCTTTAAAGGTGCATTATGTAATAAATCTAAAGCGACTGGCCATAAAATTAACAGAGATGTTTATGTTTTGAAATCATGTTTTGGCATGTGGCGCCACCTACCGCCGTCTACCAATCATTGAAGTCAGTAGAGTCTCAGCTGCCGAGCAACCACGGGTTGCCAGTTACGTCCGAAAACGAAACCTAAAAGACCTCGGTATTTTGAATTTGAATGTAGTAACCGTTTTTGGCCACATTCTTACATATGGCACCTTAAACAAGCAGATTAACATACATGTACCTAATAAATTGGACATTAAGCACAAATCATAGATCATATACTGTGACTAAGAATACGACAAATATACTGGACATGTTGCTGACGTATGCCGAATGGCGCGGCACGGCTCGACTCTACACAGTTTGGTTGGTTTTCCGTTACAATGTCGTACCTCCTCAAGGTGGGCGGAGTCTTTGGGTTTGATTCTTGTGTCGGATGTCTCTTCCGGTGAGACCAATCAGACGCCAGCAGTCTGGCGATGTCACGCGTAGTATCGGTTCCTTCGTAAACCTCGCCAGAGCTGGTGCTAAAAAAAAGTACGAGGTACCATCGCTAATGGAAAAGCAAAATGACCATGCCGTGCCAAGGCAAGTCGGCAAGTGGAGGGACCGTGTAGTGGAAAAGTGACATTAGTTTCTACTGATATGCTCTGATTCTGGCTCGGTGATCCTGAGGGGAGCACAATCTCTGGCCTCTCTATAGTTATAGGGTCCCACATTGCTCGCATGGCTAAGATTCTTTCTTTAAAAAAGTAATCAAAAACACCTCTGTTTGACTGACAAATGCAAATATGACTGCCCCCTGGCTGCAGTAGTTGTTATAACATTGATTATACAATATAGTGTAGTATTTCCCTAAAATAAAGAGTTTCATTGATGTCTGCAAAAGCCATTGTTTCCTCCGTCTGCGCCCTGTGTAATTTCACTGTCTTGGTATTCAGCCTGGCATCCACTGCACTCAAGCCGTCATCGAGGCCGACTCCCACAGTCTGGCACCCGTCAAAGGTATTACAGTAACATCCTGCCCCCTCTTCACAAAGAATGCTTGTTTTGGCATATATTTGGATGTGCTCTCCCGTGTGAGGCTTTAGCACCCAGAGATGCTTCATTATCTGCAGCCATTAATGACTGTCAAAACACAAGAGGGAGGTTACGCTGCCAGACACAGAGCAGGACACTTGACACCACTTTAAATCTCTGGCTGCTTGAAATGCCAAGCACAAATAGGTGAAGCACAGAAAGAAAGACGGAGATTGTTGAGGAGAAGATGACGATTGATGACAATGGAGTGGTTTCACAGCAGCAGGAGTATCTGTGCTGTTTGAGTGACTTCTTTACACTGCAAGATTGTCCCATGTATCACTTTCACAGGTAAACACCATCGATGTATTTGAGGACTTTGGCTTGCTTCTTCTTTTTTTTTCCAAGAACTGAGACGCATCTTGGTTTTTCCTCTCAAACACTCCCTGTAAAATCTGTTCTTGATTGGGTCTGGTTAATTTAACCTGATTTCCTCACATGTGCCTCGGGTCTTATTGGATCCTGCCTGCAATTAGCGAGCGGTGGAGTACGGGAAGGTGTGTGTCGTAAACAAATTCTGATGGTAATCGCCCATGGTGCATTCTAGCATTAGTTCATTTTCCAAGTACAGCTCTGGCTTCCCTGGAAATCTTTCTTTACACCCTTAAACAATGCAGCAGGGTTTTCTTAAAACTCAATCACACGATGAAGCTCTTTGTTTTGAGACAAATGCGGAGCAGCTGATTTGGAGGGAAAATGTATTGAGACGGATTTGTTCTGTGAACTCTGTTTTCCCTTTGGGAGCAGTATGAGCACAGTTTAATGGGCTGTGTCAGGTTGTGGGATTTGGAGAGACAAGGTTACAGGTTTTACCTGTTACTACAAATGAACATCTGTATTTTATGACAATTAAAAAAATCTGTTGCAGTCTTGGATGTAAGTGTGTTGGGGAACAGCTGTATTTCCTTAATTTCTTGTCTGATTTGCATTGGTATTGACATGGGTAGGTCTGTTTTTAAACAATGCGCCACTGTCCACTTTATTAGGCAAACATGGTATCTAGTACAGTGACAGGAGTAGCACCTGGTTGGCTCTTCTGTTGCTGTGGCCCAGGTACATTCAGAGATAGTAATCTGTATTTTTAACCAATCTAACATTCTCCTTTTGTTCTTTGACCATCAAAAATGCATTTTATCTCCGAGAATCACCACACACTGAGCACCCAGAGGCGCTTTTGTGTGAAAATACCAGCATATCATAAGATACTCAGATCAGTCAGTCTGGCACAAACAACCCAACAATCAAAGTCACACATGTGACTCATGTCTGCATTTCTAATTGCTTGCAAGTGATTGGTCGATTGCATATGTGTCTTCACAGGCAGTTAAACAGGTGTACCTAGTAAAGTGGCCCTTTAGTGCCTTGATGATCTCTTACTTGCTGGAGTACAGATTCTCCCCTGATCCACCGACCATGGCAAGATCTTCAAACCTATCTTAGATAAGTTAAGTCAACTGTTAAAGATTCACGTGCACGCACACCTTCGAGTACTTTATGTGACTGCAAGAGCATGGAAACTGGAATGCTTACAGCTATTTTTAACCTGGCAAAGCTGTTTGCAATAGCAATATTGTGGCCACATTAAAGTACACAAGGACCTTCTTTAATGTGATGCCACACACAGGAATGTAAGGCATATTTCAAACACAGAGAGCATAATTCATATGACTTGTTATTAGCTAAAACTTTGCTTTGAGAGCCAAAATAGCACGCGCTGTTTATTTGGCCCCATTTAATGACGTTCAAAGAGAGAATTATCCAGTTCTCTCATTAAATACCAAGACAGATACGAATGCCGTTTGCATTTGCCTCAGAACAACTTTACAACTCTACGTATCCTGCCTTGATTCACACTACTCTTTCAGTTGCATGCAAACTGCCTGGAAACTGACTGGAAGGAGACCCTTCCCCGGAGGCAGAGCACTCACTGACCGACAGCCAAGATGTATAAAAGGACACAGTCTGTGTTTATACAAGCGTTCGCATAAGACCAGTCCCAGACATACTTCTGAATGGGACTAAGTGACGGACGAATCACACCTTTTTCCCCTTTCTGATGGGTCTAGCCGGATTCCAGGGTCTGTACACTGTAGACACCTGCCTCATTTCCCAGGAATTCTGTGCCTTTACTTAATTATGTGTAGTTCGAGTTCCAGAGATTTGATATAACCGGTGAGTTTCAACAACGAGACCACCCGCTCCTGGGTTTATTTGACATTTCAACACCTGATTGATTATAAAAGCTGCTAAAAAATGTAAACTGCATTTTTTTTGCCGGGTCAAGCCAGGTTTTTTATTTCTTTTTTTTATTTTGCTCGCTACCGTTTTGCTCTTCGTGTCCTTTGATTTGGAAGAGAAGGGAGAAAACGATGAGCCATTGGCTGCACCACACTACGGATCTATACTAATTGATAACATGTGTAGGAGGAGGTAACACGATACTGAGCTAGCGTACAACCCAAACACAGGCCACCTGCTGCGGTTTTGGAGAGAGCTGGGTTTATCTCCTGCCACAGCGGAGGCCTGTCTGACTCAGACAGTTCAAATGAGGACAGTCTGGCCAGGGTCCACAAGTCAATCAATCAGCTTGTTCAAAGTCAAGTCCAATGTTGAAAAAAAGCTTTGGCAAGAGTGGTGATGTTGCCTTTGCTGCAGCAAAAACATCTTTTTTTTTAACTATTTCATTGTGTGCTGTTTGGCAAAGACAAAGTTGTACCTTTTTGCCATCGTGGATATCTCATTTTTGGAAAATCAACAGTCAGATGTTCAGCGGTTATCGCGGCCAAATTGAATCATATGTCATTGAGAAGATTTCATTAAACGTCTCGAGCCTGCGGTCTTTGGTCGAATACGAGCTTATGACCTAAGTGCAATCACACCCTACTTTCCTTCATGAAGCAGACAGATTTGCACATATCAACTCATAGCGTGCTGGAACATCCTGGGGGAAAAATGAGTTGAAACCTCTGCATTTTCTCCCAGAATCCCTCTGTGGTGCAGAGAGAGACAGGCGTGAAGCGGCTGCCAGCTACCGCACACACACACACAACTGTGCTTGTCACTCCTAGGACACGGCACAGTCAGTGGCTTGGACAGTACACAGATAAGATAACACACAGCACAACCACTTCCCCTTTTCCCACATTTGTCAAAAGAAGGTCCTGCTACCTCGTGTGAACTGTGCATTCAGTACGGTACAGTATGTACACCATGATAAATGTAATCAGCCAAATATGTCCGTGTTTGTTCCAGACAGAAATGAGCATGCTACTAATTTAAGAACAGTCTTTAATAAACTTTCAGCAGGCAGGAATTCATTAAAGGCATGATTTCAAATGTGCTACTCAGCTGTCCACAGTGGAGGGTTTTTCAGGCACCTTGAGTCGATCACTTGAGTCTTTTTTTCTGTACTTATCACACATTTCTTAACACGTTTTCTGGTGAGGTTCTTTTTTTTTTTTGCCCACAAATCGCTACTCTGCGTTAGACCTTGAGATTGTGGTTGTGCATGGAAAATCCAAGTAGATCAGCAGTTTTTGAAACACTCCTACGACAGCCGTGCCACATTCAAAGTCATCTGACTTTCTTATCCCATTCTGATACTTGGTTTGACCTTCGGCAAGTCGTCTTGACCAAGTTGCTGCCAAGTGATATTTGCACTAATGAGTATGGTTGAACAGGTGGAGCTAATAAAGTGGCCCGTGAATGTAGGCACACACACACCGACGCAACTTTGTTTTGGTTAACCACAAACAGACGCACACATGCAGTTTTGTGCAGCTGTTCTTAAAGGTGCATTATGTAATAAATCTAAAGCAACTGGCCATAAAATCCTCCTAATATGTCACAGAGACTCAGGAATAATGTTCATATAACAAACTGAACTCACCAACAACAACAGTACAGACAAAATATTTGCATTAAAAAAAATATTTTGCAGACTGCAAATCATGTTAGTTTTTTTTAAATCATGTTTTGGCATGTGGCGCCACCTACCGCCGTCTACCAATCATTGCAGTCAGTAGAGTCTCAACTGCCGAGCAACCACGGGTTGCCAGTTACGTCAGAAAACAAAACCTAAAAGACCTCAGTATTTTGAATTTGAACGTAGTAACCGTTTTTGGCCACATTCTTACATATGGCACCTTTAAGGACACTGCACTGACTTCCACTCATTTGATCGGCCTAAATAAAGGCTTATTCCCAACCTCAACCATAACCATTTCATGCCTAACCCTAACCTTAACCTGACCACAATTCATATCTCAGCCCGAAACTGAACTAGTTCCAAAAGGTCCATTTCACACCAGAAAATGTACACACACACACACACACACACAAACATAGCTAATTCCTATATGTTTCGCACATGGTCGGGATCTGACCATATGCCAAACCTTTACTGTTCTCTCCTCTCTCTGTTCTGAGCTCGTCAAAAGCATCTGTCGTGAATATGTCACATACGTCTTTACAGTAATGGATTTTCAGTCAGTCCGAATCAAATCACGTCACATTGAGGTCGTTAAAAGCTATATTTGAGCCACAATAAAAAGATTTAACACCACATCCACAATCTGCCGTGGTGGAAAACCCTGTAACCCCGTAACCTTTTCCAGAACTTCCCAGACGTGTGTCGGGGCAAAAAGAACACGCTGAAGAC
The DNA here is from genome assembly GCF_963457635.1 of Microchirus variegatus. NCBI lineage: Eukaryota > Metazoa > Chordata > Actinopteri > Pleuronectiformes > Soleidae > Microchirus > Microchirus variegatus. Next base: position 11,665,953 of record NC_139821.1, read on the forward strand.
TGGTTAAAGTGGAAAACGAAGACGACCTAAATAAAGCAGAAACATGTTTGGGCTTTTTTCATCCTGTTGTCTATCACTGTGATTTCAACAGATATAATGAGCTAGAATCAGAGGAAACAAAAGTTGTACAGGTCCAAAGTGTAACATCCTTAGTAGAAGTTGTCTTCTGTTTCCTGTTTTATTTTGAAATAATTACCATTGCCTCTCGTTTTAGAGTCTGCTTCCTGTAAAGTTTCCCTCCTCTGTGATTACCTGCCCTGCCCTGATGAGTTTCACCTGTGTATCGTTATCCCTCCACCTGTGCATTTAGCCTGCATGTTTCCTGCATCTGTTGACCAGTAAGTGTCTTTGTCATTATCGAAAGATTAGCTACTTTTGACCTCTTTAGTATTTTGTATGTTTTGTTGCCTTGTGCTTTTGGAAACCTGTTTTTGTTCGCTAAGCCTGATACATGCACCGCTTAATCGAGCTAAGGCCATAGTCCGACTAAGACAGGCAGTCGGACAACTTGACCAACTCCAAGTATAAATGCGGAGGTGAAAACATCTGACACCTGTTGTGGAAATTCTCTGCTGCTGGTGAAGAATGAAAAAGAGACTTCTGCCGGCCGACAAGGTTTTATTTTCTTTGCAAAGAAAAGGTCAATCTTCACCCGAGCAATCCGAGCTGGAGAAAGATCCAGAGCATAGTGAGCCCTCCACGTTTATACATGAGCAACTCCCATCCAATAGACAAGGGAGTCTGCCTTTCCAGGCCGTGTTTTCACACCTCTTTGTCTACTGCAGGTATCTGGGAGCCGAACTCCCTGCGGATGTTGTAGGAAGGTGCAAGTTCAGTCTAGACATAATTACACAATATACAATACACAAAAGGACCTGGTATTCCATGTTAGGAAAAGGGTGATGGGCAGTTGTAGCTCTGAGACAATATTAAATCAGTTTCCTGTTGACCTTTTCCAGCAAAAGCACTGCAGTTTATACCTCATCTCCTTCTACTTCCAGGTGAAAGACCACCGAGGAAAATGTTCGACTCCCATCCAAGCAATATGTAAGGCAATTCTAACTACCTTTTAATATATGTTTATTTTACATTGTTTTATTTTGATTTATAAGCATTCTCTAGAGAAAGACTGGGGAAAAATTGATCAGAAAGTTGAAGAGGCCTGTATACTGCAGGTCTGCAATAATGTGTGCTATGCCTATTTACTGTATACTATAATGTGGTAATGGTAATTTATATTCAATTTATCAGATTCTGCTTTATATTGCTCAATCTACATTGATTTAAAATGCCCAGAATATATAGTGTATGAGAATTTCTGCCAATAAATCATGCTAAATGTTATATGCTAGACCTTTTAAAAAAAAAAAAAAAAAAAAGAGGTCCCTAGATGCAGCTAAAAGCGCTCTTGTGACAGTTCTAGAGGAAAATAAACATGACCACTTAGAGATAAGCATTTCTATTCCCCGGCAATAAACACACAGGGTGATGAATGGCTGAGTGACAGCTTTAAGACAGAGCCCATTTGTATGGGTGTACTTCCTCACGGCAACATTACTCACAGGCTGCTCATACAGTTGTCAGGCAATTTTGTCTCTCTTTGCAAACACTGCACTCGCTGTACTCTTGCAGGCCTGCACATTGCAAGCAAAAAAAAAAAAAAAAAGCCCTCAATTACGACAATTGACACCAGCCCAAAATATGAAATTACAGTCAACTTATCGCCGCAAGTGGAAAAACTATCGCTGATTTTCTTACCAGACACACACACACACACTCAAACATGAGCCTGATGCTAATGCAAAAACCACGTGGTCCTGTACATTTTTTCTTTTTTTTTTTTGTTTTATAGCGAGCAGTAATTGTCAGTCAAGCTGTTTTATGTCACGGACTGGCCACCGCGCTGTAAAAGCATAAGCGTGCTGCGAGTGAGAGCCGGCGCAGGTATGAGTGGATCACATGTCATCCAGTTTATCATGTTAGCAGATGGCAGACTTCACAGTTCAATGTCTTCTGATTGTTGGCGGTGAGCGTTGTCTGGACGTCGAGACAGACAGACAAATGTATTGCAGTGTACGCAGTGTATGTTCATTTTGGAAATGATTAACTGAATGCAGTGACCAGATTAGAGGTTGGCAAGATAAAGAAAAAAAATAATCCTGATATGTCAGGTTATGTTTGTAAATGAGAACTGGTTCTCAGACATTTTATCTGGTAAAATAAAAAATTAACATGTATTTCCATCTGAATAATTTGACTTTCAGTTTTTTAATGGAACTATTTCAGATTATAATGTGTGATTTTTCATCACCTCATCATACCCGAAAGCCTCTTATAGGACTATGTGTATATGAAAACATTACAACTATGGAGTAAAATCTGAAAACGGGTGATAAAGTCAATAAAGGTTTTTTTTTGTTTTTTTTACATTACTTTACAAGTATTTTTACATTACTTTACATGCACTTTAATGAATGAATCTAGAATCCTATCATGGATCCACTAGTGTGTCACAGGTCACCATTTGAGAACCACTGGTGCAGACATCAATAAGTAGATAAGGAAAAACAAGACATAAAATGAGATTTACAAGATGATATCGACAATAAAGATCAGTCTGTACAGAAACATTCAGGTTCACCACAGGTGAATTTGAGTTTCTCCAGCCAGACGCAGGCCAATGAGTCCATGACCCAGTTCTAACCGAGGCACTGTATCAAACTGGGCATGTGATAACGGACCGTCGGTAAAGTCCCAGAAATAACCGTCAGGGGACAAAGTTCAAATCAAATCCAAACACCACAGAGAAACTAAAAATGGAGAGTTTAGGACAGGAATTGATTAAGTACATGATTCACTTTTTTGTATACGCACATTTTTGGTGCCGAAAGAAAAGAGACAGATATGACCTACGGAGACGCCATGAGATGCAATTTTTCTCCGCAGCTGTTATCATAAAAAAAGGGCACAGTAAACAAGTGTGGGATTTCAGACACAGACGCCCAAATGTTCCGACTCAATCTTTTCAATATCAGAGGGCATGTTGGAGTTGTAGCACACACACACACACACACATGCACGCTAAGTCACTTGAGTGCACACATACAAACCACATGAAGAGATATGAGTCCATGCACTGACACTTACAGTCTTACAGACCACCCTGTAACTCCTCTGACAAAGAATCCCCTGCGACCCGTCTACTGTATGTGTGCATGAGTGTGTGACTGAGTGAGTGTGTGTGTGTGGTCAAGTCCACTCCAGACAGACTCCGCTCTCAGTGTAGGAGACACAAAGTCAGACGGTGTAAGGTGAGATAGAAGAAAATGGAACAAAATAAATAATAATTATTAAAAGGGCGTGACCCTTTAAAAGGCCCTGAATGAGTGGATGAGTGACAAAGGCGGAGAAAGAGAAAGATCTGAAACCCTTGTCATCATGCCATCATGCCATGACTAATGGTGGCGTAATAGTGGTGTGGATAAACTTGGACACATACAGCAGACCACATGCAGACAAGCCTGACTGACGCACACCCTCAGGCCTGGAAAGCTCTGTGTGTGGCCTGACCTCCTCCCCACTCTTCAACCACCCACTCTTCCATTATAATTCTCTCTCTATATATATATTTTTTTTTTTTTTCACCAAATTTAAGGGAAACACTGGCCATGAAAAAAGGGTCAAACTTACAACCCTAACTGGTTTTACTCTCCTCCCTTTGTAACATGTTTTAGCAGCAGGGAATTAGGAAACCCTCCCCTCCTAATCCTATTTTTTCCTCCCTCTCTCTCTCTCTCTCCTCTCTGCTTCCTACCACTTTGCTTTTCCTCCTGTCAAATTCACTTCTCCTTCCTCTTCTCCCCCTCTCCACCTTTCCATGCTGCGCCCATGGCTGCGCCCCATATGCTTTGATGGCTCCTCCTCTGAAAAAGTTTAGAAAGGGGGGGAGGGACTGGAATGATTCAGTTTCGCTGGCATGCATGGCAGAGCTGCAGCTGGACGCTGCACCTGCAGCTTCCAAAAAAACAAGCTGACGGTGCATGTGCAGTGTGTGTGCGTGTGAATGTGTGAGTGCTGCACATGAAAAATCCCGCTCTTTTCTACACGATTCCACCCCCACCACTCCCCGTTTTTTTTTTTTTAGATATATATCAGGGGCACACCAGCATCATTTGTACATGATTGCATTTGGCACCCGGGAGCAGAGGCGATTCTAGAGTCTGTAGGGGCCCTAAGCAAAAATTCCCAGGGGACCCTTTCTAACCAGTGTTCATCACCATTATGTTATGAATAATCTGACACCAACGAAAAAAAAAATTCCAAAATGAATGAAATAACATGGAAAAAACCTTGTAATTAAAAAGTATGTAAAAATATAAATGTAAAGAACAATAAAATACTGTAAATAGCTTTTAAAAAACATATATAAACTGAGTAAAAAAAGATATTGCAGAACGAGGTTAATGTGAGGTGGGGCCCCTTTAGGGAAGTTTCCTACTTAGATGTCATTGCAAATCGCCCATTGTTTTTTAAGGGGGGACAGGGAGGCGGCTGGTCACTGCACATTTCAGTAAAAAACAGCCCTCAGACTCCGAGCGTCGGGGGGCCCCCTATCGGCTCAGGGGCCCCAAGCAGTTGCCTGCCTTGCCTGTTCACAAACTGCGCCTCTGCCCGGGAGTTACAACCGAAGCCTTTTTTTCACTCAAGCTGCCATTTTGTTTCAAATGCTGTGTAAGAGAAAGTACAAAGAAGAAAGTCTTTTCATTTTTGATTGATGGCAAGTGCCGCTTACTTGCCGCACCTCCCCCGACTCCACGGATTACGCCATAAATCATGTCATTAGCAGAGGCGACTGCCAGCGAGATTTCGAATACGCGTCGAAATGCGGTCGCTGAACTTGTCTGATTTATTAATGTATTATTTCATTTATAATTAAATCTGCGGTTGGCTTTAACGGGGCTAATCGCATGATCTCATTCCCGGCTCAGAATATCAGAGAGGATGTGATCAGTGCGGCCTTTGAGTCCCTGCTATACGTTTGCTCTTTTCAGTTTCTGGCACAATGCTGCCCTTGTGTAGCATCTCTTAAAGGTGGAATTCATTCAGGTAATAGGGACCTTTGACAAGCACTTTGAGGGGATGATTAGGGTTTCAACAAACTATTGTTGTTCCTAAGTGCCAGATAAAGACGCACTCTCTCTCCATTAGTGCTAATGCATGACATTTGTGTTTGCAGTGGTGTAAGAAATCCCACATGGAGTGGAAATACACCAGTGCAGGATGTGAGCTCGGGGAGTCAATCCCCGCTTACTGGAATTAATCACAGCCATAATTACGTCCGCACTAACGAGCCAGTCGTCCTGAGCCGGAGCCAGGTGTTTAGCAGGAAACCGTATGTGACATTTTGAGTTTTGGTGTTCTGCCATGTGTGCGCGCACGCACATACACAAACACGCTGGGGTTCCAAGAGGCCCGAGCGAGTTTGAGCAAACATTACTGCAGCCGTCGCTGCTCTTCTCTCACCGCGAACATTCATCTTCCTGAGATGCCTCCTGTCCCAAAGCACTGCGGTTTCCCACCTTAGGAGCCAGATAGGAAGCTGCGGTACCACTTTCACATTTGTTATTCCCTGACAGCTTTGCTTATCGTGTGCGTTTTTAGAGCCGCGGTTTGAGTTTGTAAGTCTGGATGAGGAAAATAACAGCAATAAACGCTTCCGTGAGGAGATGATTAGCTCAATCACAGATGTCAGGCCCATTTAATAACATTTGATGTCCATTTAGAGATAATGGCTGTGATAAAATAAAATAGACAATACATTAGACCACATATGTCAAACTCGAGGCCCGGGGGCCAGATGTGGCCCGCCACGTCATTTTATGTGGCCCGTGAGTGGTTAATTGGTCTTTAAAATCTGTGTTAAAATAGGTCTATGCTGCTTTAAGGCGTGTGTTGACCATAAACTACATTTCCCACAATGCATGGCGATTGTCTTACCCACAAAGTGACGGCATCACCATCGTGAAGCATATATATAATGCATCATATTTGTAACTTGAATAAGTAATAAATACAGAAGGTTATTTAGCAATATGTTACCTTTATTTTACATTATATTTGGTTACATTTAGTTACATTTATTCTGTTTGACAGTGAAAATGAGTTTGACACCCCTGCATTAGACAATAAAGGTGTTGTCAAATGGCCAATAGGGGCCTGGTATCATGTTAGGTTGCCATTTGAGATTTCCGCTACACTGAAAACGTATTACAAATTGAAAAAGTGTATTATTGAGACTCATAAATGACTTGTAGCCAACACATAGTAGATTATCCACATGCTTACAAACTCCAGGATTCATCTTATTTCCTGGTGTCTTAAAGGTGCCTTATGTAAGAATGTGGCCAAAAAACGGTTACTACAGTCAAAATACAGAGATCTTTCAGGTTTCGTTTTCTGACGTGACCGTGGTTGCTCGGCAGCCGAGACTCTATTGACTGCAATGATTGGTAGACGGCGGTAGGTGGCGCCACATGCCAAAACATGATTTCAAATTTCAATTTGCAGTCTGCAAAATATTTTTTTTAATGCAAATATTTTGTCTGTACTGTTGTTGTTGGTGAGTTCAGTTTGTTATATGAACATTATTGCTGAGTCTCTGTGACATTTTATGGCCAGTTGCTTTAGATGTATTACATAATGCACCTTTAAGTATTGTACCATTGTGGTAATAGTTGCACACTTTGGTGTGTGTATATATATAACGTTTCTGTATTTCATTTTTATTTGATTGATCTGACTGTGCACACCGCTCCTCAGACAAAACACTGTCTGTGCTCTGCTCTGCACCTGTGTTATGTTTTCATGCCGACACAGATGCGCTCTCCTTTTTTTTCGCGCGGGCGAGGGAAGTGCTTTGTTTCCATGACTCAGTAACTAAAATAGCGAAGCTGCCACCGACTCTGAAGTGAGGCTCTTTGTAGAGTAGAATGGCCAAATAACTTCAAACACAAGCGGGGAATGGTTTCGAAAATAGTTCTGCGTGCAGATTATCCACTCACATGAATGTTGAGTGAACACAATTTCCATTTGCTCTGTATTTCCTAGTGTGTAACTAAACTCTTTGTCAAACTATTATGGGATACACTGTGTATTTTTCCACAGTGTCACAAATCATCACTTACGAGCCACAAACTTGGAGGATGATTGATTAACAGATTGACGGCAGCGACACAATAACATCCGAAATGTGATCGACTTAAAAAAAGCAAGGATTGAGGCCTGAGTTGACAGGAATCACCACCACCACACACCACACCGACATTAAAAATAAACTCCAATCTTTTTAACATCAAACAGTCACATTTTAATAACTTGTCATTATAAACGCATTTACAATCATTTCACCATTTTGACTAAAGGGGAAAAACTGAAGCATTAAGGATCGAGGGCTGTCACTAAGATCATTTAGCCAGAGAAAATATACTACTGCCCCCTGGTGGAGTCAGAAAACAGTGTTTCTTCAAACCTTCAAGTCAAATCATAGTGAATAGAAATTGAACCTTGTTTCATTTCTATAAGATGTACCTTCTCATTAATTGAATCAATTAAATCATGCAGGTCATGACACACTACGTTATTACGTTGATATTTGTACACACACATGTTCATGATTATTTGAAGAATAGCAAAGAAAACAGGAAAGAAATACAGCAGCGTTTTCCCTTGGTAGAGATTAAATTTAATTCACTACAGTCAATATGTGTTTATCATGAGTTTTAGATAAAAAAACCCACCCACTCACTGGCACAGAAGGGGATGAGGAGTGTACCGGAACTGAAACTCATTTCAGTGGTCATATTTCCTTGTGTTTCTCGTTCCAGTGTTGCATTATTTCTTGGAAAGGAATTTCATTTTATTTCCTGAAACGATAGAAACAACAACAACTTTAATGTGAGGGTTTGGTTGTTTCTCGTATGAGCAGGTTCAGACTGAGTCATCGTTACCTAAGCCTTTGAGAAACCTGTTAACCCTTCGGTGTTCGTTTTCATGCATGGAGTCCAGATAATCCTGCACCCTGACTTCAAACAGTCCTGAGGAAAAAAAAAAAAAAGAGAAGGAATCGTGAACCATTCCATCACCTCCGAGCATCCGACCTTCTCGCTAACTTGCTGCGCCTGTGAAACCTTTCAGAGCCTGTTGGTGGAGCTCCCTCTCCTGAATGAACCAGCCAAACATCTGGGTCTCCATGAAGACCTCCACGAAGCGACGCACCGTCTTGGAGGGGAACGCTTTGCGGAAACCCTCCCGCTGGAAGGAGCAGAGGCCTGGGGACGAAGACGAGGACGAGGAGTAGCCGTCTTCTCGCTCCCCGACGATGAAGAACGGATAGTGGCCCACCAGTTCCACGAAGAAGCGGACAAAGGCCTCGGACACAATGGTGCTTAGATGCACAGAGTCTGAAACAAGGAAGTTAGAACATATCATATACTACCGTTCAAAAGTTTGGGGTCACTTAGAAATTTCCTTATTTTTGAAGGAAAAGCACTTTTTTTTTCAATGAATATAACATTAAATGAATCAGAAATACACTCTATACATTGTTAATGTGGTAAAACGACTATTCTAGCTGCAAATGTCTGGTTTTTAATGGAATAAAAACCATTGGGCCCATAGAGGCCCATTTCCAGCAACCATCTCTCCAGTGTTCTAATGGTACACTGTGTTTGCTAATCACGTTAGAAGGCTATTGGATGATTAGAAAACCCTTGTGCAGGTTTCTATTCCTTTTGCAACTCTTTTGATGAATAAAAGTGTGACTTTTAATGGAAAACACAACAAATGTGTATAGGTGACCCCAAACTTTTGAACGGTAGTGTATTCAGCAAGTTGGGGGTCACAGAGGTGGTAAATTAAGAAACTGTGACACAAATATCCATCGTTACCACTGTCTCCTCCTCTCTCATTAGCAAGCTCTTTCCGCCTCTCGAGAACATTCTCCAGGGCTGACTGAAGCTTAGAGGGCAGGATGGAGTCCTCGTCATCCAACTAAAAAAAGACAAGAACCACATTTGATATTCCCATGTAGATTTGTGTTGTCCGAAATGATTAGAAATCCGCATCCAGAAACTTACCTGTCTGAGAAATCGACTGTTTCCAAGATCCACGACCAGAACCTGCAGAAGAAGAACACACAATCGGTAAATAATGTCATGTTTTCACGTCAAATAACATAATAAGTGCCTTAAAGCCTCTCTGACCTCCTCCAGGGGCAGTTCAGTGAGCTGGGGCAAGGAGCTGGACAACAGGCCCACGATGAACGGCGTCGGAGTGCAGACGATGTCGAGCATGGCCGAGGGCAGCACAGGGATGTAAGTGTGCTGCCATACAAAGGGGTACAGCAGTGCCACCACTGCATGACAACACTGGGAGAGTGTACTGCAAACAGGAGGAGAAAGAGGGGGAAGAATGAGCAATAAAGAAGGCAGATTGTTTTATTTAATACTAATAAAAATAGGTGAAAGATTTAAATGGCATGTTTATATCCCGAATTAATGTTTGGCATTATTTTAAAGGCCTTTTCCTGCATCAGGGATGATGATGAGGACAGGTGAATAGTGAGGACAGGTGAGTGATGAGGACATGTGAATGACGAGGGCAAGTGAATGATGAGGACAGGTGAATGATGATGACAGGTAAATAATGAGAACAGGTGAATGTTATGAGGACAGGTGAATGATGAGGACAGGTGAATGATATGAGGACAGGTGAATGATGAGGACAGGTGAATGATAAGGACAGGTGAATTGTGAGGACAGGTGAATAATGAGGACAGGTGAATGACGAGGACAGGTGAATGATGATGACTGGTAAATGATGAGGACAGTTGAATGCTATGAGGACAGGTGAATGATATGAGGACAGGTGAATGATGAGGACAGGTGAGTGATGAGGACAGGTGGGTGATGAGGACAGGTGAATGATGAGGGCAAGTGAATGACGATGACAGGTAAATAATGAGGACAGGTGAATGATGAGGACAGGTGAATGATGATGACAGGTGAATGGCGAGGACAGGTGAATGACGATGGACAGGTGAATGGTGAGGACAGGTGAATATTATGAGGACAGGTGAATCATGAGGACGGGTGAATAATGAGGACAGGTGAATGTTGAGGACAGGTGAATTGCCCCGAACTAAAGTCCCCTGATTGAGTGAGAAAGTTAAAGCATTTGTGACCTTTGACCCTTTTGACTGATACATTATGTGTTTACATATTTTATTTTGTCAGCACTTTAATTTGTAAAGGTTTGCCTTTCATTAAAAACAATTATTGTCAGATTTGTGTTTTTGCACGACACAAGAAAGAACCCCAACATTGTTTAGACCAGTATTTGTTGAGGTGAACTGTGGGCCACACCTCCAGCCTGAGAGCACCAGCTGAGAGTGATCTGCTCATCACCTTGGTCTTGGACTCACACACTCACATTCAGCCGTGGGAGTAAACAGTTGAGAAGTGAATGAGAGCTAACATGGACTGAAGATCCAAAACTACTTTGTGCAGAATAAAGCTTTTTCAAACAAGGAAGAAGCAGCCGGTGAGCTTTTGCCTACTTTCTGGGGTATAACTGGGTTTTGTTGTTGTTGTTGTTGCTGCTCTTAGTACGCCATTTTAAGTCACGTTAATGAGCTGCAACTAAAATGTGATGCATTTAAAAGCATGTGAGTTAAACACAATGTGGTGCATTTGAACGACTTGCCTTAAAAACAATTGTGTAGTTCAATTAAATTAAATCAAATTAAATTACGGAAGAGTATTAGGGCCACATGTAATAGAGAAAAAATTATTCTGATTAAATTCATATTTAAAAAGATTAAAGTCAAAGTTCTGAGATATTAAAGTCAGATTTTTTTTTATATACATTTGGCCCTAACACTCTTCCATATTAAATAATTACACTTTACTTTAAAGATGTATTTACTGTTTAAATGCTTTGAAACCATCTGCTTACATGATGCGTTTTTGGTAATTTAACAAGTAAAATTGTATGAAAATAGTGGTACTTTTACTCAAGTAGAATATATCAGTACTCTTTCCAACTCTGGGAAATTCCTAATTCTTGCCACATGAGGGCGGTATAGTCTAAAACACAGTTGATGACTCCCTAAAGTAACATTTCCCATAGAGGGGGGAAAAGAAGGCTACATAGTTTCATTTCATGTACGTCACTTGTCTTTGCATTCCTGTTCTCTACTAATGTGATGTGACCACGCTCTCTGACTCCCACTGGCTTTTCCCTCTGTAGAACAAACAAACTCCAGCACAACAACAACCAGCAGCAACAGCAGCAGCCTGGCCTCAAAATATCTCTGCGGCATGTTCTCTGACTAAAACTAGGGCTGCCTTTTTAAATGTATTAAGACCACCCATACTCTTTATAACTTCCAAATGAAAACATCCTCGGTGCTTTCACCTAATGTCTCCTGTCTCCATATTTACACAAGATAAGATAGTGCTTTATTAGTCCTGAAGAGGGGACATTTACATTGCCACAGTAGCAAAGATGGTAAAGATAATAACTGATGATGAATTTCCACATGTGAAAGTCCAATATAAAACAACCGCTATATAGAGTTAAAGGGGAGGCTCTAGCAGGCACATAGCCGTCATATATAACATGTACTGGACTGATAAATCCTCTGAGGCTAGACGTTTGTGTAGAACTCTGTGCTGCACTGTGGAGCCAAGAATAGAACTTTTCGCAGACTTTCAATTTTCGGATACCGTTGCCCTCACCAGCACTCTCGCATGTTTTACGGACAAAGCGGAGCTCCACGAGACAACAATTCCAAGAATTTAGCGCATTGTGACTGTGACCCAATGAGCGCGGAAGTCAACATTGTGTGTTTTATCTCCTGTACATAGACTGAGGAGGACCACAAAAACATGAGTGAGTCATCTTTTTTCACACTTTGCCGACTGATAGGGCCTCCAGAGTCCCAAATATAAGGATTTAAATGATTTAAATGTTGATTTTGCATAAAATGTTTCCTTTAAAATAGAATGCACGTTATAGAGAGTTGGCATAATTTATACAGTATGGGCTTTTGAGGATTTTTACAGTAAAAACAAGGGTTGAACATGATATACGTTCAACATGATATATTGCAACCTCATGTATAAAAAGAGCAATAGCAACACACAGATTTTAAAGCAATGTGCAAATGTGACGGACCTGAGATTGTCAGCAGTGAAGATGACCCTTCGCTCCAGCAGCAAAGAGCCAAACACCCGCAGGAGAAGCCGCAGACTCAAACAAGAGAAGAGGCATTCGAAATCGACATGCTCCAGGCGAGAATCAGAGGGTCGGCACAGCTCCATCACCTGGAAAATATCAGGGATTTTTAAAGAAATGCGCAAATTATTTTAATATTTGAGCAGCCAGAATACTGTGGCGGTAACGGTGTCACTCACCTCGGTGCCCGAGCCAGGGAGGAAAGTTTTAATGGTTATGGTTCTGCCCGGAGCTGGAAACTGGGCCTCCATGATGGCTCTCATGAAGGGCTGCACCAAGGCTGGAGACAGAGCCCTGCGCCTTCCTACCTCATCCAGCACCTGCAGTACAGCGTGCACACATAATGCACAAAATCATTCATTATTTATTGACATATTTCAACAAATTCCATGGGGGGGGGGAGAGTATACACAAAGATAGTCATGTGTCTACATTACATTTCGTGTCCATATATGGATTGATGGACAGGAAGTTGTGGATGTCCAAGGAATCAAAACAGAGATTGAGACTCAAGGTAAAGATAAAAGAGGCAAACATTAAACCTAAAATCAAAACAAGACTATAAAATGTAGATACATTCAGAAATAATACAATATTCCTTCTTTATTTGTTAGAGGCCAAAATATTTGCATTAAAAAAAATCTTTTGCAAACTGCAAATCATGTTTATATTTTGAAATCATGTTTTGACATGTGGCGCCACCTGCCCGGTGGCGCCATACTCTACATACATACTGACATTGCAGTCAGTAGAGTCTCAGCTGCCGAGCAACCACGGGTTGCCAGTTACGTCAGAAAACAAAGCCGAAAAGACCTCGGTATTTTGAATTTGAATGTAGTAACTGTTTTTGGCCACATTCTTACATATGGCACCTTTAAATTAAAGACCCCCATTATCTTAGTACTGTTTTTTTGTTTTTTTGACAGTGTGAACCAAATCTCTTATAGGTATAGACATGAAACTGTCATTTAACCAGGAGGACAAGCTGATTTTCACTCTTTGAATACTTGAAACTAACTATTATGGCTTTTGGAGATGTATTATTATTATTATTATTACATGGGAATAAGTGGAAGTGATTTACCTTGGAGAACAGATTGAAACAGCCAAGATGGCTGACGATACAATAGACTTCTGGTAGACGTTTGCCTTTTCCACTTGGCTGAAAAAGATTGTCATATATGACATATAAGTTCTTCAGATTCAGGCACATTGAAAACACAACAGGAGTACTGAAACACATTTGCAGAAATGCATACATTATGTGCAAACAGACACATAAACACAGTGTACACACACACACACACACACACACACACACACACACTTTCCCAGACTCACACACTTCCTCCCAGACTCTGAGATGCACCGTTTTCCCACAAGCACATCGACTATTTTGGCAAGCTTATTTATTCAGCCGTCATCGTGGTATTTAGCCACTTCCTGTCCACCAGTGGCGCTCTTATTTATTCTTTTTTTTTTGTTTCTATTTACCAGTAAACGGCGGCAGTATCCAAATCTCCTGCTCCCGTCCACTCCGGTCAACACAAAGGAGAACATCTCGCTGTGAGGTGATGCAACACAATACACGGACAAGTGTGATGAATGCATTGAAATCAAAATGAATGAAAAAGTGTACAGGCAATGCTGACTTTTCCATATGTCAGCCATGTGAGATAAGATAAGGTGTCCTTTACAGTGCGGACAGTTAAGAAGCAGCGTCTCTAGTGTCTCTAGTCTCTGGGGAGTATTTAAGGCAGCTTTGAGCGGCTGAAAAAGCTAAAAGTTTTGTGGAATCTCACGAACGCTGCGTTTTAACTTTGCACTCTTACCTCGGGTAACTCTCCACTGACTCCCAGTCTTTAGCGTCGGGGAAACAAAACTGAGGAATGATCCTCAGCTGATCCTCCGTCTCCCTCATGAACATGAAGCCTCGCTCCAACTGTAAACATCACAAGAGGTCAAAGAGGTCATGCGTTTTTCATTTATCTTATTATGGACTTTTAATGACGGTACATTTTTGTATCAGAAGAAGAAGAAATACAAGAAAGAAAGTCATAACCTTCATAACCAAACATTGATTATGTTTCACACTGGATCTTAACAGTTAGAATAATACATAGATCTATGAGTTTTGTGCTCCGGACCTTAGGTGGGAACTGCTGCGTGACCGTCGGCACATAGTGGGTTCCGGTCTTCGACTTCTGCAGCGACACGACCAGGAAATATTCAAAGAGCTTGCGCTGATGGAGCTCCTTATCCAGAGAGCTCTTTGTGATGTTGCTGCCATTGTAGTGGACCTGCGACTGGCCGGGCTGGCTCAGTATGGACTTCACTGAGACAAGGCGCTGGCGGTGAGCTGAGAGACAGGAAGGAGCGTATGGTGCAGTTTAATACTGTGTTTTAATATGAATCGGGAAAGAGAGATGAAGATTTGTGATGGAGGTTAAGAGGTGGTGTATAGACTACCTTTGGCTCTTTCTTCTATTTCACTCTCAGAGTCACTGTTGTCGTCTGTTACTGTAAGGATGAGTTGCATTTCTTAAGACAAACACTTTGGAAAATACGTTGCATACGTTGCAGACATGAATCACCTCTTCCTGAGCTTGTCTCGGCGTAATGGTAGATCCTTCGTATGTATTTTTTTCTGATTCGAGCTTCAAAGATGCTATTGATCCTCAGAACAACCTGATGGTTGGAAAAACAAGGAAATAAGAACAAAACGGAGCAGAATCTGTTGATTTTTGTTGTTGCTGATGACTCTTTGTGAGCAGAAATCATGTACACTTATTTGTATGATGTGTCTCGCATCCGAAAATGGACCCCATGAAGCAATACTGAGGGAGCCATTCAAGTGTATACAGCAGTTTCGTTGCGTTTTTGAGGTTTTTTGAGCAATAGAATTAACTTCTGAAACTTTTCGTGGTCATTTTTTTGCAGTTATATTACAATCATACAGTCGGGCCCCAGTTGGTGTAGTAGTTAGCGCTCATGCCTTTGCAGCAAGAAGACCCAGGTTCCTGGGTTTGAGACCCAGTTGGAACAAGGGCCTTTCTGCGTGGAGTTTGTGTGCGTGGGTTTTCTCCAGGTTCTCTGGCTTCCTCCCACAGTCTAAAAACATGCAATATGGGGATTAGGGGAATTTAGGTGTGAGAGTGAATGGTTGTTTGTCTCTATGTGTGGCCCTGCGATGGACTATGTCCACTGAGATAGGCACAGCACCCCCCGCCAACCTCCAGTGTGGGATAAATCGGTAGGTAATGGATGGATGGATGCAATCGTACAGTCGTCTCGTTTTATTCATCTAAAAACTACGATAGTGAGAGTCGCGAGGAGCTGATAGCATTGAGTTCATAAAAAATCACAAGACAAGACGTTATGTTTTTGACAGACCGTTGGAATTCTGCGGTAGCTGCGGCTGTAGGGATCCCCGGGCAGCCAGGAGGTGTTTTCAGGACAGGTGGGGGTTGGTGTGGAGGGAGGGCTGAGCTGGGGTGGAGATGAAACCCCTCCACTGCTGACACTGTGGGCCTGCGGGCTGGTTCTCCGCAGGTCCAGCAGCTTAAAGCTCCTGCCTGAATTCTGCCTGAAGAAGCCTGGCCTTGAAACCTGGGAACAGGAAAAAAAAAATACATTATTTTTTTTGTGTAATGCAATAACCTCTAAATCAGAAGTGTAATGTTTAGTTACTACTGCAGGGACCTTTGTCGTGTCAGCGCCAGGAGAGGGGGGCAAAGACTGCTGCGAGCACTGACTCTCCAGTTCTATATCCTCATAGGGGTTCTCTTTGGGTGAATCTATATGAGAAGTAAAATGGAAATAGTTGTGATTATTAAAGAATAAACTGTGTATTATTACTGTAATAATAATATATTTGGTTTCAGCCACACACAAAAAAAACTCCTAAGAAACATGATTATAAAAGGGAAATCTGTGACGGATAAGACGTGTCTGACCCAGGATGTCTTCATAATGATGTTCCTGAGACGGTGCACGGGAGGCGAGCGGGACAGCTGTCTCTGCGAGGTCTTCAAACTCAAATGACTTCCTGTCAACAGAACAGTAAAAATCAAAAAGGATGATTTCCTGTTTTATTAACAGCAAAAACAGTTTAAAAAGTGGATAATGAATAATGGATTTAACAGTGTTACTACATCAGTGAGGAATTCACTTGTCTTGACTAGGGCTGCAACTAACTATTCTTTTTAGAATTGATTGATGAATCAGTGTTTTCTTGACAAATCAATGAGCGGTTTGAGCCATAAAAACACTTTTTTTTTTTTTAAGATTAATCAAAAAGATTAATGTCTCATATACCTCAAAATGACTAAATGGTTTTGTCCGTGAAAATATTCGGTTTTAGTAGTTTATCTGTCATATCGTAAAAAAAAATGTTTTTTCTTGTTTTCGGAAAATGCTATTAGGCTAACGATATGGAACAAAGGAAACAGGATGTATGATAGATGGAAATTAATTTGATAATTGCCCTTCCAGTTGTAAAATCACCAATACCAATAGAACTCTGGTTCCTGTTCATGATTTGGCCAGTGTCAACCAGGCTCCTTTCGGACGATACCAGCTGTCAATCACACCGGGGTCCACTCATAATGTGCTTTATCATCTTTTTTTTTCCTCTTAAAAGGGAACATATTTACAAGAGTCAGCCCCTGGTGGCTATTCTAAATTTTGTGACTTCCAGGTTGGCTTCATGGACAAAATCCAATTTTTATGGTCTGTACCTGTTGATGTTGTCTTGGACTCTCTCACTCCGGGGTCTCCTGTAGACACCAGCAGGATGTTTTGAGGGTAATGTGGAGGTGGAGGGCAGAGGAGGAAGGTTCCTCTGTCCTCTGCTTTGCCTCTGATTCTTCCCCACGGGAACAACAGCTGGATGCTGGAAAGTACGTCTGGGTTTGGGCACTGGGTTGATGGGGAGCGACCCCGGCTCTGTGTATATGTGATCCTGCCTCCCTTTTCTGATCGCCGCCTCTGACGCATTTTTCGCTCCCACCTGTTTGTCCTTACACGGCGGGCTGAAGTAATTTCCAAGCTCTGGCAGTGTTTTCCCGTGATTGTCTCCCATAGCTTCCATATTTTTAAAGAGAGTGAAAACTGCTCTCTTCTCCTGGCTGCTGTGATCTACTGCTCTCTTATCACCGCTTTTCTTCAATGTCCCCGTCTCATGCTGCATCGCCACTGTAGGTGAACCCGGCCTCGATTCTCCAAGCTTTTCCACATTCTCTTTCTCTTGATCTTGCTTTTCTTCCTCTTGTTGCTTTTCACGGGATTGACTGATCTTGACTGTTCCTCTTTGCTGTTTTCCACTTTCATCCGGTGAGCAAGGCCTTGAATGAAGTTTTCCAACAGTCTCTTTTCCCAGAATGTCCTTTTCCTTTAGGGCTACTCTCAGCTCATCTGAAGTCTTTCTCGTCTGAGATTCGGTCATTTGTGCACTCTGGCCCGAAGAGCCTGAGATTATGGATGAATGAGTGGGTTCTTTTCCCTCCCACAGAGAAATTTTGTCCTTAATTTTGCCTCCACCGGATCTGTGGAGCTTGTTGTCGACGAGGAGACTGTTCTCGTTGCGGTGCGTCTCAAAGCTTGACCTCCTGTGAGCCATCACGGCTGATTCCTCCCTGGGATTGATCAGGTTCTCCAGCGCGGTGAAGGGAAGTTTTGATGCAACCTCTTGTACTTGCCCAGCGTCCTTGTTATCCACAATAATATGGAAACCACTTTTCCCTCCAGGATAGCCCTTCTTCTTAAGCCTAAAAACCAATAAAAAAATAAAATTTACACAATCATTTGGCATTATTTGGTTAAAAGTAATGAATAAGCAGTAGGAAAAAGTAACTTGTAATATACTATTTTAACTAAAAGTAATGGATGTGTAAAAAGTAACCACACTGACCAATATTATAAGACAAAATACTTTTGTATTATAACTTAATATCCACATTTATACAGGGAAAGACAACATGCGTGCTACTTCCTTGAACTTTCCACTGTTAATGTCAGTTCAGGGACACGTGGTCTTTTTCTGGCGTCAGTGGGAAAATTCATCCGGCGAGAAAATTCCAAAGAACGAGCTTATGACCAAGCACCATCTTCTCATCGACCTTCCTAAATAAACACGCACTTGGACCGAGGCCCATTTCATCAAACATGTTATGTTTTAATAAATAAACAGGAGGAAATGGGAAGCCCTGTATAGTTGAAAGACCTTTTTTCTGACTTTACATTAATGGACGCGAGGAGTAAAGGGCAACCGCCGGCTCGTATTTCTCAGGCTCGGCGGGAATTAGCGAGGTCAGAAAAACAAAAAACTCTGACACAAACCTGTTGACAGTGGAGTAGATGCCGTCTTGGCCGGTTTTCATTCTCCCAGTGGCCTCCATGATCGCCGTACACCTGAAGGAGTGAGGGAGAGAATTTCATTCTTCAGTTTGGATATTAACATTTATACTCACATCCTGTCTGGTTTAGCTCCAGTTTAAATGTAATATCAGGCGTTTCAATAAAAGTGTGTTTTACTGTTTTTGTTTAATTTTGCATACCATAAATAAACCAAATAATGCATAAATAATGTTGTTTTTTTTGGTCATTTAAATACTGAAAACTAAAAACGTTCTCTTTGTTTAAAGCACACAAAGTGGATGTAGTCTTCCGGGTTGCCAGATTTGGACAAACACCAGGGGACGACCCCTGAACCCATGAGAGAACCCTATTTATATTTTTCAAATTTCCCTGAGGAATGAATGGTCTCAGTTGCTCGTTTCATGTTTTCTTCAATAGAACATAATGTGATTCTTTATTTATTTTTATTTTTGTATTATTATTTTTCAATAGACCAAAAAGGGTGGACACCAGTGTTATTGATAGCCGGTATCATCCAATAGGAGACGGGTTCCAAGTGATGCCTCAACAAAACCTGATATTTACAACCTCTCAAGGCCCATCTGCAGTACCTTCTCTGACCACATTTAAGGAGTTACTGCTCTACAGTGTGAATATCTGCAGATTATTTTCACATTACAAAGATTAAGATTCTACGCAGTGTCACCATTCTCTCTCAGCTGGTGATGTAGAGTAAAAAATTCTGGAGCCAGCTGGCGAGACTCAGGCTGAATCATGACTGCTACTCCCACAAGTAGTTTTTCACATTCATTAATGTTACTGATTGAATCACTCTTCTCTCTCCTGTAGTACAGTAGTAGTGTATGACCCTTCTTTACGCTGCTGCTGCTTTCTCAACGCAGGAGAGCGACCTTTGACCCTCACTGCAGCAAAAAAAAAAAAGAAATGCTCTGTCCTCCTCGTAGTAACGGATAGTTTCACATTGCCGAGGCAAATGCTTCAAAGTTCAGTGGCCTCCGAGATAGCGCTCAGTATTTTCCCAGATCTGGAACTGGTGTCATTTGTTTAGCTGACATGTTGTCTTAAGGAAGACTGTGCGCACTGTAGAGGAGCTGATAAGATGAGAAACGACGCATTGGGATGTGCTTAATTACCATTCATTTAAAACCCTCACATTATCATGTTGGTACACTGAGAAAAAAAAAAGTTTTTTGGGTTTAAACCATTCTACTTTTTTTTCCAGACTCTTTTTCAGGAAAATCAATGCTAAAATGACGTGCACCTTCAATAAATGTGACACCACGTCCACCATGTGTCACAGATGAGCTTCTATATCTGCGGTCATGAGAACATCCTTTCTCTATTCACACATTTCCATCACCTACACTTAGAAATAAAAGTAGATCCATATAAGGTTCTTCGGCTTGTCCTTATAGGAGAACCCTTTTTGGCACCAGGTACCGTTTTGGAGGGTTCCACCAAGAACCCTTTTAAAGGCCTTTATTCAGGAAAGGGGTTTTAAAGGGTTCTCTGGATCAAAATGGTTCTTACTGGAACCATTAGTGTTACCAAGAACCCTTGAAAAACTCTTTCTTCAGTAAAGGGTTTTTCAGAAGCAAATGGTTCCAGGTAGAACCTCAGCCCTTGTAGACGGACCCTTTTGGAACACTTATTTCCAAGAGAGTCTGACCATCACATTTCCATACTATGCCTTTAATTGATTCAGAATGAACCACACAAAATATACTTGAGGCAACAACAAGCGAACGGCTATACAGTAAGATCATTGAACTCCCACAATTCTCATCACATTGCGTACATTAGATCTACAGGATTCTTACCTTCTCCTGTTGTACGGTTTCCATGTGTTCATCGGTAACATGGCAGCATGATGCCAAAGATGCTGCAGCTACAGTACCCATGAGAACAGTGTCCGTTGGAGCAAAGTCCAAAAACTCAGTATTGAATGACCATTATATTAAACTGACTGCAGTACTGAGTATTGGTGGCAGTGGAGAGACATAAGAGTCTGACAACAACAAACTACTCCTCTCCCTGCCTCTTCCCCAGTCTTCAACTTTCATTCACTCTCTCTAATTCATGCACCCTGAGAATGACTCCCACTCTCTCTCTCTCTCTCTCTCTCTCTCTCTCTCTCTCTCTCTCTCTCTCTCTCTCTCTCTCTCTCTCTCTCTCTCTCTCTCTCTCTCCCTCCCTCTCCATCTGCTGAGTGACCATACAGAGAGTGAATGAACGACTCTTAACCCAGACTCAAACCAACCGTCACCATCTGAATGGTTTGCATCCTTTACTTTTTTTCTCTTCTTCCTATGAATCTAAAGGTTGTTGAGATGCACTGATGACATCACAGCTGCTTCTGAGCTACAGCTGCTCGCACAGCTCTGACCCTCTAACGTGCAGTCGCTCTTAAAGCACACACATGTTGCCCCACGGTGTGTAAGTAAGTGTATTTAATGCTGCAATGTCATTAATGAGAGAAAACCACAATAGAAATAAGAGCAAAGTGTCTTCTGCTTTGACTAAATTAGAGGCAACCATGAAGCAATACATTCAAATTACTATTATTTACACTATATTATAGTGTATTTGTTTAAATTATTATTATTTTCCTTACCATACCGTCAGCCACATACCTACACCATTACACACACTTTGTTTAGGTTTGCTCTGCATCCTTTTATCATCAATAAACAATAAATATTTCAGAAGCACTGTTTCTATCTTTTGTTTTCTCTTACACAGATTTCAAAACAGAAACATGTGTGTATAATATAAATGCTCAATTCAAAAGTATTTATTCAATGTATATCTTATTTCAACCTGCATTTGCTGTCATAATAATAATAATAATAATTAATCTGTCTTATTTATTATACAATTTTCCATTCCATTCCATTCTATTACTTGCCACACCAGTAATCAATTTGGCATTGGATTTACAATACATTAAATGAGCGTTGCACAATATAATACTATAACGATGTAATAAAAAATACAGTTTGTGTAAACTTACCAGTGTTAAAGTTCAGACCAGGTAGAGAGAAGACTCGCTGTTAAAGTGCCAGGCAATGTTTAATGCAAGGTTTTTTGGCGGTGCATGTTTAAAACTGTGTGTAGGAATTCACTTGCAGCCAATAGCTGCTTGGTTTTACCCGACAAGTGTCACAGTGACATGTGTTGTCCTGAGCAGCTGTCAAAATCCCATACAGTACGCTTTATATGGCGTTTACTCATGTAGTACCACCCCTGTCCTGCTGGTGGCAGCAGCGCACCGCCGTGCTGCTCTACAGTCGCTGACGTCCGCGCCACATGAACCCACAGTAAACAACAGCAACACACACACACGACTTCTGTTGCCACACACGGAGCGAGCTCCGAAACCACAACCTTAGCTAAGAGGTAAGAACACGCTTTGCTTCTCCTTTTTTTTATTATTTGGGGGTTTGGAAATATGACTGTGGTCTGCCTGTTTGTTGACGTTTGGTTCGTAATTTTGTTGTGACAAACCCGGAACTGTCTCTCCATGTTTCAGCCTCGTCACCCAGAGATGCACTGAAGTAGCACATTTCTTTGTGACGACAAAATCTCTGACAATAATTGAACTCACTGGATGACATATGGGTCTTGTGTTGTTAATTCGGTGCTAATATAAACGACCATCTGTTATATCGATTAAACGAGGGCGGCACCGAATAGAGAGAGGCTATATGTGGTATAATATTCACAACATTTATAATATCAATATTCAGTGACGTTTAGTGTTGCACATTTCTCAGAAATTAACATGTCAACGTACTTTCCAAGAATAAAACTAGGCAATAAAATATGCACAATAACAGCAAATACAAAAGAGGTATGTCTACATTACCAGGTGGTGTTTAATTGTTTTATAAATAACATACAAATTAATTAAAAATACTATTAATCCCTGAAATGATGGCTTCCTGTATTCTCAATTTACATTAAAATATCTGCATCTGAAACACGAAATACCTGCTGACAACCCCTCAACCCTGCACTCTGCATGTTAAATCCTGCCTTTAGCAACGTTTTAAACTTAATACAGTAGATTCACCTAAGAGGGTGTGCTTTAAATGGAACAATTCAGCTCTTTGTGTAAGAGCTGTTATTGTAACCAGGTCATTCTTCTAAGCTATTCTGCAAACTCCTCTGATTGCATAACTGTTTGTATGAACACCTTTCCGAATGTGGCCTGTTTTCCTTGTAGAGAAAAGACACGCACACAGCCACATGTCGTGTAATTGTGTTCATCATACTTACACAGGTTTTTATTGCCTTCAGTTTAGATGTAAGGTGAGCAGATTCCGTATTAGTTGTTTGGCAGGCACCAGGATGTTCTGGGTGGAGTAACAGTCATGTGAGAGGTTCAGCCTAGAAGTTAAAGATCACAGCAGTTCAGATGTCAACAACTGTAAACTGGGAAAGAGAGTTAGGAAATTAGTCCAGTAAATGTTGCAGTCATTGTTTCTGAAATGATTAGTTTTTGCATTAGTAGTTTATCTAAAGAAGCATACACATTTCATATTCACATAAGCAATGGTCGGTGCCCTCTACTTCTTAACTGTCCAGATGACTGTCATTCATATTTTATGATATGTTTGTATCTCATTTTCATGTAAAAAAGTTAACCTAAACTACTGCATAAGGGTTGTGTAATGTTTTCACCAAAAAAACAAACAGCCACAAAGCAGAAACTAAAACATCTATGTTATTAGCGATATTGTGGAGTTATTCTAAACCAGTTAGACCAGACTGAATGAACACACAGATACAGAGTGTGATGGATTCAGTTCCAATTTTTTTGCACCACCATGCAAAAGCTTATAAAGCATTTTTGATATTATATATGCTGTGAAGAACATTAAACCTTGCTGAAAGGAGAACTAGAGGGTTGAATTGGAATACAACATTTAGATACTTCTGTTTTATTTATTGAGACAGAACGGGTTGATGCATTTTGACTTCCTACTGTACTGTGTACTGTGTAAACGACATAGCTGAACTGACCAATGGGGGGAGTGGTTGTGGCTGCATACATCACACTGGGCCTATTGATTGCAGTTGCTGGTAGTGCGCAACTCGGCAACTACACAAAATACGTCTTTTACATCCCCCTTTACATCTTAAGAAACCTTTTTCCATGGAGGGCCAACATTAAAACTTGCTTAGTGGGCGGTGGGCCATGGACCAAAACCTATTGTATTCTATTGTGTAAGTACTGGTAACTCCTAAAATGCAGTCAACCCAGTTTTAAACAATCAGAACCTGAAATGTATATGATAATAAGACTTCTGAAATGACTAACTGCAGCATTAGTGACCACTCGTGTGATGCGACAGACAGTCTACCTCTCCTCAAGTCTCAAGGCACCACAAGCATTGTTCTTTTAATCTGATTAATATTAGAGCAGTCGATTAATACTGATTTCCTCATTCTGCAGGCACAGCTTTGTTGTTGATGTGCTTGTCTGATCCGGCCTAGTGGGAGTGTAGCTGCCCTCTCTTATCCCCCATCCTGATTCTGTTGCTGTTCCCCCTTGAAGACCTCCACCAGCACCACCTCCTTCCTCTTCCTCCACCTCCTCTTCCTCCCTCCAGCTGCCCCTGTGATGCCTCCCCCGTGCTGTGGCTACCTGTCACAGTACACCAATCATCATCTGGTTGTCTTCCTCCTCACCTTCTTTAGGTAAAACAGACCCATCCTCCCTCCTGATTAAATGAATATGTGATTCCAGTCACATCCTCAGAATCACTTTTTTTTATTATTATTTTATTCAATATCATAAATGAAATATGTCTATCTAACTAGCTAAGGTCTTCTGAAAGAGTGGAGCTGTATGCAAAGAGAAAGAAAAAGAAAATGTAAATGTATTGTACCCAGAGAAAAAGTCACTGAATGAGTTTGAGCTATAATTTTAGGTAAAAAGTCTGTGGGTCAAGGTTAACCCCAGGCCAGACGTATTGGATTTCAAATATTTTAGCTTGCGGCACTCCACAGCTTGGAATGATTTTAGAAGTTATGTAATTGTTTGTTTTTTTGTTAAAGATATTACTTTTTTGGAGATAATATTGGTTTCAAAGTGTCAATATGTGATCGTCCAACAAGGCAGACATGAATAAATGTATATCTCTTTATTATATGTCTTTGTGTTTTAAATCCTAAAAAAAACATGTTTTGTCTTGAAGGGGAGACTAAGCAGCGACGTCAGTCAAACAAAGCAGAGCATCCATCGTCATGTTTATGACCATATGTTAATCTTCAGCCACGTGCTTCTTGAATCAGACCCACTTACTCGTTGTTAATCATTAGAGACACGTCTGTGGCCACCGTAGACATAGTCAGGCACACCTTATCAGGAGCAATGCAAAGTGCAGTTTGCACTGCAGCAGTTTGGAGCACACAATGAACTCTGTCTATTTCCTTCTCGTCAGTGACACGTACTGATCTGGTAGTTTCCTGGAAGATTTGCAAAATCAATCTCCTAATTAATTCTCACATTGTGTAACCCAAGGCAACCTTGAAGGACTATTAGTCTTCTTAGTAATGTGGTATTTCTATCATTAATTTCTCAACATATGCAATTGTTCCTGTATATGAAACAAGCATTGGGTAATTCAGCAGTGGCTGAAAGTATAAACTTTCACCAGTTTCACTTTGCATTTACTTTCTAACATTGCGTTCTGTCCCTGCAGCTACGTGTTGCTCCACGCGTCGCGGAAGACGTTCA
Organism: Microchirus variegatus; assembly: GCF_963457635.1. Lineage (NCBI taxonomy): Eukaryota > Metazoa > Chordata > Actinopteri > Pleuronectiformes > Soleidae > Microchirus > Microchirus variegatus. The sequence goes on from NC_139821.1 coordinate 11,691,376, forward strand.
GCAATGTGAAAGTGAGCATCTCAGCCCAGTGGACGCCATCCGTCCAGAATGTCAGCGCACGTGCTTTCTCTCCCAGTGAGGTACGGAGAATAGCACACACACACAATACAAAACAATGCAGAACAATGTTTCACCCACAGGCGTATTGTAGATACTTGACGTGGATCAATAAAAACAAGATTAAAGAGTACACGGGTGGAGTTATCTTAGGAAGCAGACTCATGATGCCTGTGGTCTGCTTTGCCACTGTGATTAGTTGCCAAGATTAGTGTGAGTCAGTCTTGACATAAAACACATCACTTCCTGTATGCAGCACATGCAATGCTGAGAGTCATGTGGCGCTGATATGCTTAATCAGCAATGTGTGAACTTATTTGATGATGGTTTGAAGGAAACGGATATTTGTAAATATTTAGATTTATTTGATTTGAATCCAGCTGTATATATATATCATTTCCTGTATTTTCTCTGACTGTTTCAGACATGGGAGGACAATCATCTGTTTGCAGATGAGAACCAGGCTACTCTGTTCCTCGGAGCTCTCGACTCCATCTTTCTCTTTTCATATGCCGTGGTGAGTAAGTGTGTTTCTCTGTGTCTGATGAGCTTTTCATAACATCGGCAAAGACTCATTATGTCTTGCTTCTGTCCACAGGGCCTGTATTTGAGTGGTGTGATTGGGGACAGAGTAAACCTGCGCTATGTGCTCTGCTTTGGCCTGTGTGGCTCTGCTGTAGTGGTAGGTAATTTTGTGTTGATTTCATGATGTGATCTATAGTGAATTGTTTTTTATTATTATTATTTTTGAGTGTGTGAATTAAAATATTCTGACATTTTATCTACTGTCTGAACAGACAGTGATTTAACCTATTATGTGTAGAGATATTGGCTTTAAAATGTATAAGATATTATCTGCTACTACAACAGTACGCTAAATAACCTGTCACCCTCTATGACTTTTTTTTTTGCGTTTATTTTGCTCAATGACGAGGCGCAGGAAAAACATATATACCAGTATCGGTATTGTTTATTGGCCGAAGCTCTCACGATAATTAGCATATCGGGTATCAGCAAAAATCCTAGTTATACACTACTGTTCAAAAGTTTGGGGTCACTTAGAAATGTCCTTATTTTTGAAGGAAAAGCACTTGAATGAATGAATCAGAAATACACTCTATACATTGTTAATGTGGTAAACGACTATTCCAGCTGCAAACGTCTGGTTTTTAATTGAATATGTACATCGGTGTAGAGAGGCCCATTTCCAACAACCATTTCTCCAGTGTTCTAATGGTACATTGTGTTCGCTAATGGCGTTAGAAGGCTATTGGATGAGCAGACAATCCTTGAAACCCTTGTGCAATTATGTTAGCACAGCTGAAAGCAGTTTTGCTGGTTCTTGATGAATAATAGTGTGAGTTTTAATGGAAAACACAAAAAAAATGTATAAGTGACCACAAACTTTTGAACGGTAATGTTTTGATAATGTTGATATGTTCCAATTCACAGTTAATGATAATGAATAACCATTAGCAGCAGTCTGTGTCTTGGAATAAGTTTATATTCTAAAATACCTTTGTTAATATGGAGGTTGTACTTTATTCTCTGTGTGGGCTTCAGCACAACTGAATCTGTGTTCATATTTGCAGGAGTTTTTGTTTGGAACTCTGACCGAATGGCTCCACATCTACAACATCTATCTCTACTGTTCCCTGTGGATCCTGAACGGGCTGCTGCAGTCGGCTGTGTGGCCGTGCGTGGTGGCCGTCATGGGCAACTGGTTTGGCAAAACGGGGTGTGTGACGTTTCTCTTTTCAACAGTGTCTGTCCAGCCCATACATATTTGCTACACACCCACACTCTGAGACTCACACAAAGACGTCCATTTACTGGTGTCACTGCCAACACATAGAAGGCATTTAGACTTTTCCACAGGCACTGAACTTGCAAAACTAAACTTGTTGAATGCTAAAAATACAGTCTGTGAAGCGGCATTCCATAATAGTAGTAATAATAATAGTTTAATTTCTTCATGGTGATGTTCTCCAGGCGGGGCTTTGTGTTTGGCCTGTGGAGCGCCTGTGCCTCTGTCGGCAACATCCTGGGAGCCTTCCTCGCTTCCAGTATGCTCTCATATGGATACGAGGTAACATACACAAAGAAAGAAAACACTTAAAGGGGTCATATTATACCCTATTTCCCCAAGTTAACCTAATTCCCTGGTGTTCTAATGATACATGTCTGTGACATGCTTTGGTCAAAATACCATAAGAAAGAAGCACCACAGCAGTTCAATCACCCTGCCAAAACAGCCCTGTTCAGAACGCTCTGTAGTAGTATCTCTTTAGGTCCACCTTAAAAAAAAAGTGAAATGAAACTTTAGGGAGAGGAAATGACATCAGCCACAGAGGCTACTGGGAGCTAACAGCAGTTAGCATTTGTGATCATTTGCAGGCTCTAGCAGGCACATTGTCATCATCTATAACATGTATCCACTGGACAGATAAATCCTCCGAGGCTGGAAGTTTGTGTAGAACTCTGTGTTGCACTGTGGAGCCAAGAATAGAACTTTTCGCGGTTTTCGGATACTGTTGACCGAATTCCAGGAATGTTGCGTCTTGTGACAATGAGAGCGGAAGTCAACATTGCATGTTTTATCTCCTGTACTTAGCCTGAGGAGGACCACAAAAACATAAGTGAGTCATCTTTTTTCACACTGCCGACTGATAGGGCCTCCAGAGTCCCAAGTATAAGTATTTAAATTATTAAAAAGTTAATTTTGCATAATATGTCCCCTTTAACCGAAACTTTCTACCATCATATTCTCACCAACTAAATGGTCACATGATGTATTGGCTCTGACTGTGTGCAGTACGCCTTCCTGGTGACCTCGGTGGTGCAGTTTGCCGGCGGAGTTGTGGTGTTCTTCGGGCTCCTCACCTCCCCAAAAGAAGCCGGTAAGGACTAAAATCTGCAGCCTTATATGATGTAAACACTGCTGTGATGCCTGTATTCCATCTTTGATTTATTTAGCAAATCTTTTTAACTAAATTTGAATGTACCTCAGGTCTGAGTTTGGTGTCAGAAACTGGCCTGAGCCCCGTGGAGACGGACCGAGACAGCAACAGGCCTCTGATAAGTGACGAAGAGGATGAGGTGGAGGTTCAGGAACCAGATGATCCCCCAGTTGTTTCCCCTCAAGCTATTGGCTTCTTCCAGGCCTTCTGTTTGCCCGGAGTGCTTCCTGTGAGTCTGAAACCCCCAACATGTCAAGATAAATTAATTATCTAAAGCCAGTAAAATGTCCCAGTTGTGGCACTAATAAAGTCTTATCTGGTCTTATCTTATCTCTGAGAGATAAACTGATATAGATTAACTGGCCTTGTCTCCATGTTGATTCTGTTTTTGTTTGTTTTTTTACTGCAGTATTCCTTAGCTTACGCATGTCTGAAGCTTGTCAACTACTCCTTCTTCTTCTGGCTTCCTTTCTACCTGAGCAACAACTACAACTGGAAGGAGGTTGAGGCCGACCGGTTATCTGTGTGGTACGACGTTGGAGGAATCATCGGTAAGTGCCAAGTTTTCATTTAATTTTTAATGTGTGAAATTGAAACTGAGCACCAGCTTTTTAAAGATTACAGGTTTAGTCTGTAACATAGATTTTTACAGAAAATTTTATTTTGGCTTAAACAAATATTGCGTCTTGAAATTGCAGTAAGCTGTATTGAGATTTAGATACATTTCGATTTAATTGTTCAGCCCTACACTATAGATAGGACATTTACGATAGATAAAAATGTGTGATTAATCCCGATTAAATATTTTAATCGTTTGACAGCACTAATATTAATAGATGTAGTGTTTACAGACACAGAGGCACTTTTGATATGAATGTAAGGCTGCACTTCCATGCCTCCACCAGGGGTGTAGCTGTTTTTGTTCTTCTCTGAATTGTAGACTAATTACTTAAATAAAATAATGAATTCAGTTTTATCTCTGATGTCCTTTGTTTTTTTTGTATTTGTATTTGTTTTATAACCGCAATTATGCATTGCTCTTCTTATTCCCATGTTCTGATTTAAACAAACTCCTCCTGTCTTTCTGATTTTCTTTTTATTATGAAATCACAAAATGTCACTTCAGTTCTTGAATTGTCAGTTTGGCTCAGTCTATGTTGTTTCTGTGTGTCAGGTGGAACGGTGCAGGGTCTGATCTCTGACTTCATGGGGAAAAGAGCTCCAGTGTTGGCCGCCAGTCTGGCCATGGCGATGGCAGCTCTGGTGGGATACAGCCGTGAGTTCATGACGAGAAGTGAAAAATAATCATGAAAATGTACACAAATCCGTCTACATGCTAAAATCATCACTCCTCTCCTATCAGGATCACCCAACGACCAGGTCATAAATGCTGTGCTGTTGGCGGTCACTGGTTTCTTCATCGGCGGCCCGTCCAATATCATCTGCTCCGCCATATCTGCTGACCTTGGCCGACAGGCGGCTCTGAGGGGCAGTCAGGAGGCTCTGGCTACTGTGACCGGTATAGTGGACGGAACTGGAAGTTTCGGAGCTGCAGGTGGACAGGTACGTCCAAGTGCTTCACCATAAATTACAAAACAGAAGATAAAATAGTTGCTACTTGAACACATTTTACAAAAACAGCACAATGATAATTAAAAGGTAATGGTACAAATTGGGTCTATTGCTCTTTTCTAGACTTGATGACCACTCAAAGACCGTTCATACCCATTTACACATATATTTATATCATACCCACTAACAGACAGCCATCAAACTGAGCAAGTTGGAGTTAACCCCCCAGGACCTACCAGATTGGAGGCTTGTTTACTTTTTTGGTCCAGAAAATGTCTGATCGGTGTTGAAATAATGATGATCTCAAATGTCTTGTCTTGTCCTCAAAGCAACATTATTCAGTTTTTAATGATTTCTGTCTTACGTGGAGCAAAGAAACCAGGAAAATATTCACATTTAAGAAGCTAAGAAAACACAAAGCTTTTACTGTAGTTACCTCTCGAATAACATTAGCCAGGAGAAGCATTTATTTAGTGAGGATTGTAGCTTTTGCAGTAACGGCTATAGTAAGAACCACAGTCTCACCACTGACTGATGTTTTTTTTTGTTTTTTTTTATCTCCATCATCTTCCCCCTCTAGTACCTGGTGTCTCTGATTGAAAGCAAACTGGGCTGGATGTATGTGTTCTACTTCTTCATCGTCATGGTAAGTTGACTTCATTTAAAGTTCTCAAACTAGAGGTCAGAAGCACCTAATTACGATAAATACATGAAATACAATTTAAACACGGACAGAACTACTTGTCATATTTCAGGCTTAAATGTTCATTAAAAACGTAATATAAAGTAAAATTTGTGTTTAAAAACCAATGAATTCAAAACACTCACACTCACACATGTTTTCATTCTTATGCACGTCCTGTAATTATGATTGTTTGTGTATGTGTTTTAAACCGTTTATGTATGTGCACTTGTCTGTACAATATTGTACATATGTACAATAATCCTATGCAACCGCAATCTTGATAATATTTCTAATATCTTGTGTAATCTCATGTAATATAACCTGTTTTTCTGTGTCCATGTTGTATGTGCTTTTTCACATTATGTTGTATCTTTTTTTTTAATTGCTTATTCTATGCATACTTTGTACTTGTCTCTGACCCCTTTTTGCTGCTCTAACAAGTAAATATCCAGGCTGTGGGATCAATAATGTCTAGTCTAATGTAAGATAATCTAATCTAATCAGGACAAATACAATAATAAGAGATAATAAATAAAGCTAAATGTGACACGAATTAAGCAAAACACAAGCAACAATCGCATAGGAAATACTTCTCTAATAGGGATTTTAGTCAGTTTGGGGTGCATTTCAGTTGTGTGATGTTGTAAATAACACACTAAACACATGTTGACGTACACCTAAACAAAACAAACTGATGTTTACTTAATTTACGTCTATCTATAGTTGTATTTGTGGCATTATCTCACTGGTCATTGAAGGGTTCTTAAAGTTGCAGCAGGTCTATTTACAGAATGTTTTCTCAAATGACTCTGATCCTGAATATGACATTATTGTTGTTGTTCCCTATGTTACAGACAGGGGGCAGCATTGTGTTCATCAGTCCGTTGCTCCTCAGAGAACTGCAGGTGATGTGGAGAGACAGAGGAGCGCGGCGACACCAGCTGTGAGCTGCGTCTCAGCCTCTGACATACGGCAGTGCAGCACCTGCTCGCTGCTCAGGAACGGCTGCTTTTTTACCCCCCGGTGAGTTTTGGGACGTGCAAAGACTCGGTGGAGGTGGATCGTCACAGTCAGGATGGTTAAGGTGATGTTGAGTCTCCCACACGTACACAAAAACCACCAGTGTATCAACACCCACACGAGCAGACGAATGGATGTACAGACATGTGTATTATATAAATACAAGGAAACTTTCCGTCTGTACAGAATGTACAAGTGTAAATATTGAAGGTTTAAAAGGGACTTGAATATTTTACACGCGCGCATGCTTGAATTACATTGAATGAATTTGTATTGTTTTTAATTTAAAGACTAGGCCTTGAAAATTGCTAAAGATTGTTAGTATTATTTATGACGCAGCCATGTATTGTTAACTTTTGTAGATATAGAGTTGTGTAATTAGTTTGTAGTTAAAATAACGGGTACGGCACTCTTACGTTTCTTACACATATCAGACAGAGTATGAAAGGTAGATTTTAAAACGGGGGGGGGGGGGTTAGTGACCACTTTTTTTTTTTCTTGTGTACAGTTTTGTGTAATCGAGTAAAGGGGAATTTTTACGTTAAAGATTTTAATTAAGGAGACTGGTTCTCTCGGCTCTCACTTGATCGATCATTCCTTTTTCACTTCCTGTTCAATGTGATGTGGACACTTTTTGTACTTAAACTCAAGCATCTTAAAACACACATCTGAAACACTAGTAGTTTACAGTGCAACATACATTTGCTTTATTATCAGTACTGTAAATCCTTTAGGATATTTTTGGTTATTAAGGTAGAACTGCTGGTTAAGGATAAATACTCTTTACTTATAGCAGCAGTTGTTCTGTCCATTACTGCGGTTGTTAACCAGCCTCTAATGGAAGGAGCATTGCTTTGATTAAATCTGTAAATGGAGCTAAAGTTGGTTTTTCCATCCACTGTGACACTGTGGGTAGTTTAACCCTTTTGTGCACATGGCGCATCGTATGAAGTGCTTTTTAAATACTGACACAGTGATATCAAGGACAAGCACCTGATGCTAAACTTTCTTAATGCAACTGAGCTTAATATGAGACTCGACATTCTGTTATCTCTGAACTGTAATAATAGAATGTAACCTGTATCTGTGGTTTTTATTTTCATGTGTTTACATATCACAACAATGTAATGTAGCTATTGTAAATAAATGCAAATTCCATTTTGCAAATCATGATTTGCGTGTAATATCATATCAAACCACCAGGAGGTACTATTTGACCAGGAAAAACTTCTATACTTTTTTACTTTTTTCATACTGTGTTTTAAAACAAACTTAAAATATGTAAAATGCCAAAGGAGGAGAATTTCACACCAGATATTTTAGGTTTCTTTGTTTTATCATTTAACATTTTTATTATTTTCAGCACTCAATATGAACATGAAAGGCAACAGTGCACCAGCAACCCATCAATGGAATCTCTTCCCATTTACTATACAAATATTTCTATCAAAAAAAGAATAGGATTCTGAACTCAATAATACAAAAAAAATCTGTATTAAATTTCAAAATCATTGTTACAAATGTATACAAAGACTATACATTCATGCATATACAAAGTAATGGAACACACTATGTTTCAATATAGCTGCGACGGGTGAATTAGGACAGCAAAGCATCTGTTTTGACTGTTGCATTTGAGTTTTCCTGTTTGTTTGTTTTTTTATTTTTCACACGGCAACAAAAAGAAAACCTCTGTGTCCAACTGTGGCTGGAAAAAAAGTCAACCATCTGCGCCTCAGATTCTCAGTGAGTATTAATAGGTTTTATTGAAGATTACCTTAAAAAAACATATTCCTCTTGTCAACATCATAAAAGTAGTGCAAAGATATAGTTTCACAAATAACACAATTAGTTAGTTTTGCAAAAAAAAAGAAAAGAAAAAAAGACAGGGAATTTGTAATTATTTTCCCACAAACCAAAGATATAAGTTAAGATATAAGTTAAGATAGACTTTGAAAGTTTTGTTCAAAACACACGGAGAAGATAGATACACACAAACACTATCTCACACTCGCACACACAGAAATGCTGACAAACGGAACAAATAACCCTGATTTGAGAAGTGTGTCAAACTGCCACGTGTTGCTATACTCAAATCTAGCCATGAAGAAAGCCAACACTGTGTTAACATGATTATGCGCGACTACTTTCAAGACGATTACTTGCAGAGACTGAGGCGGTTGGCTCATGAAAGAGAGGCTGTGAGACTTTTAAGGCGGCCAGACAAAAGCTTGTCTAAGTCACAGGGCACTGGTCTGGACCGGAGACGTCCTTTGATCCAGACGTCCGGGGTCCAAAATGTTCTCTCTGTATAAGGTTTGATTCTTTCCCTCATCCCCTCCCCTTCCCCCCCCCCCCCCCTCACCTCTGTCAAAGCAGAGAGAGTGGCGCCCCACTCCCTGAGAGGGAGTAGTTTCCTCTGCAGAGTGGAGCCTCACTTTGACACACTGACTCTTTCACCTGATGTGAAACTCTACACGCAGTATGGCCCTCCACAGCTTTTACCACAACACAATAATCACTTCTCTCTCTTTCGTGTCTGAACTCTGAAGACATAAACAACCCAATCTACATTGGTTTTTGTTTGTTTATCTCTTTTTTTAAAGAGCCTAAATCACTAAATCACATAATGAGGTAGTAGTATGGGTAGATTCATTCAAGCTATGGCTTTTTATTCAAATACAGACTATGATTGTAGGTAGAGAGAGAAAGGTCAGCACCCTGTATTGACCAAACAGTCTTTCTTTTAAAATCTTGATGTTTGAGTGCGTCCTCACATGCCACTTGGGCAAATGATATGTTTCGGAGTGAACTGCACAGCAAATTTCTCTTTGGTTCAACTGCCTCAGCTGCCACAACTTTTACAACGGGTGAAAACCTCTAAACAAAACCACACCGACACTTTCATTCACTGACACTTGTGTGCGTATAGACGCGATGTACGAAAAAAGGAGGAAGAGAAAAATGTGACGCAGCTCAACTGCTCGTGGAAACAAAAATAGCCGAAAGCAGAACCAAACACTTTGAGTGCTTCAAGCTGCAACACGGTGAGATAAACGCTACATTCCCTTCATGGAGAAAAGAGGCGCATAGAAAAACCTACAGACTGGAAAAATGCTACATTAATTAAAAAAAAAAATCTGAAAAATAAAACATAAATACGGTAAGGTTCTCGTCTGCTGCCAAAAACTAGATTTTTACAACCACATTATGAAAATGAAGCAAAGAAAATGGAAATGGGGTTTGCTGCCGTGTGGTGGTGTAAAAATATTATTTATGGCCTTTATATTTAAGTGGCAACGGTGGAGTGTGTGAGCCACATTGACTTTAAGTCTTAGGCATAAATTGGGGCCACAAACACCTTATCTTACCTCGTTTTTATACACTTTTTTGTTTTTAGACAATGAGCTAGCATCGTGAATAATAAATAAACAGTCACACATGGAACATATACTATTATTACTCAGAATTGTAGTCACTATTGCAAATGTATGACTGCATTGCCTCGTCGCCAAACCTCCACCGTTGACCTTTAACCTGGCGCTAATCACAGTCGCACTGCCAGAAATGTTGAACCACGGTTGAGGTTTTGACCTCAGGCCCAACTCGGGGGGGGGTGAGACTAAAGGCTGAGTGTGATGTGAGGCCGGGAATAGCAACTCATCTAATTAAAACCTCTTATGACTTTTAGCAAGAGGGAGACAAAAGATTGAGGACTGAGGTCAAATACTATCCCAGGCCTGTTTGAAAGAGACTTGATCTCAATAGTATTGAGCCCATTTTCTGTTATTTCCTGAAAGAGTGCATTTAAAATGATTTCACAGTATAATCATCTGAGTAAAACAGTATGTAGAATATATACAGTATAGATAATATAATTATCCACAAAAACATTTTGTAGAGTCTTGAGCTTGTTAAACTACAAAGTGTAGTTTTCTTGTGCTGGACATTTAAGGTATACGGTGTTGGAGGAGCCCATGCTGTATGAGCTTGTGGACAGTCAGTTTGCTACATATATACATATGATATGACACATATCAATGTGAGGTGATGTGGAGGCATGGATCCTCCACAAGGTCCTTTGTACTTTTCTACTGCCGAGAAGATGAAGATGATTTGTATGGCAGAAGCTTCCTCTTCTTCACTTTGAAGAAATCTGGAAAGGGGGGAAAAAAGATTTTAGTAACTAATATCTGTTGTGTCACACGTGGTAACAGAAGCTCAGGATGGTCCATAGACTGACCTGTGATGGCAGACTGTCTGCGTTTCCCTGGCTGTCTCAGCCTGAAGCAGCCCTTAGTGGCCACCTCCACGTACTCGTCCCCAGACCCAGATGAGCTGCTGGACATTGGAGAAGCCTCGCCCGGTGAAGGCGACGTCCACATACTAATGCCCTTCTTTGCCCTGAGCCCATGTCGCACCACAGGCCGCACCACAGGCCGCACCGCAGGCCGCACCGCAGGCCGCACCGCTGGCCGCACCACAGGCCGCACCGCTGGCCTCGCCATGGAGCTTCGGTAGAATGCTGGCACATCCTGGTTCTGGAGCTCTTCCCATTTCATATTTGAGCCTTCTCCCGGCACGTTGGTCTGGAAATCGAAGTTCCACCGCTTGTTGGCCACCTCCACGCTCATGCAGAGCAATCTCTGGAAGTCCTGCTGCAGCTGCTGGTGGTCCACAGGCCCGAAGAGGTTCCTCCGCACCGGCCCCATCTTCAAGTTCAAGGTCTCAATGCCGCCCCGACAGGAGAGCGCTGAGTCAGACGGCATAGCCGATCCTGCTTTTGATGTTGACTGAGAGGCCATCACCATTTCCCTACGAGAGATCAAACGCATGCAGACACAGATGGTGTTAGAGGAAGGGCAGATGTGGTGAGTCCTGCACAGTTTCACTGAAGTGTTATCTGGCAAAGCTATAATACACACACACACACACACATATATATATACATAGAAGCTATTAACTGCTCAAATCCCCAACACACCATATGCCTGCTGAGGCACCTTTTGTGTTTTATGTGATCAAATACACGTGTGCTCTAACCCACTAAGTAATTACTCCAGAACAACCGGTGACTGATCCAACACCATATAAATCTCCAGCAACATTCACTGCCCTCCCTGCTGCATCAAAGTGAACCTGAGTCACTATCCACCTGCTCGGGTGTCTGCCAGTCAAAGGTCAAGTGCTACGGTCAGCAGGTCATGTGGAGAAAATGCTCACATAGACCAGCTGTGAGTAATGTTTTCTGCATTCCCCATGTGACTCATTTCATTTGAGCAGCACCGTTGAATTCTGACAATGGGCTGCACCAGTAATTGGTTTTCTAACTGCAGTCTTCAAACTCAAAAATCTGTATTACCCACTACTCATTTACATAGAACACAACCGAGTCTCTTGACTCCCAGTGTTTTATCAGCTGTATGTGTGTAAGCTGTACTAGTACATTTTCTGGGATGGGCAGTAGCTACAGTAGAGAAAATCTGTCGCAGTGTTACGCAATAACTAAACGCACACATGAAAAAAAACACTTTCACCAGTCGAGTATCTTGTAATTACACCCTGTCTGACAACTCGTATAAACAGTTTGAAAACACATGCTGGAAACCACAGCAGCTGTTGCATTAAAACTTAATTTATTATAAGTGCACACTTACTGTGTCTAACTGTAAAACTTCAGTATTCGTGTTTAATGCGCTGCTGGATTCATATGTTCAAATAAAATTATTTATTTTGGATAATATGATTTTTTTTTTTTTTTTTTTTTTTTTAACAGCAACAACGGAGGAAAAAGTGCCTTCTTTGACCGACAGGGCTGCTCTCGTGAGCTCCGAGTGAAAGTTGTTTGTGTCGAAAATGAAGTGGGCGCGGTAATGTATGCAGATCAGGTTTCCACACGGGTCAGCGTGTCCACTCCCACAGAGAGGAACACCACCAACTTTCACGTATTTTTTACAACTATTTACGAACACAAAAGTAATGTAAAAAAAAATGCACCACATAATCTTCAAGTCCCTGAACGCACCACTGAGCACGGGTGAAACGGTGAGACGTTCACGCGCAGTAAAATCGGAGGGAAACGAAGAGAAATCTTAGTGACGCAGTTACAGCGGGTGAGCATGTGGGTCAATGAGATGCAACACACACACACACGGCAACAGCCCACAACTTGTCAAAGTAATTAACTGTCGTATTACACACACAAAACGGACACAACGACACTCACAATATTAAAAGCATCAAATTAAGAGCGTTGGCTTCACATTTACACTCGTACGAACTCTGTTAGCGTTTAGAAAAGAGATGAAAAACAACATCAACAGCTAAGCTGACCGCAAAGAATATACAACCCCAACAAGTGACAACACAAAATACGTAGTTATAGTAATAAACAAACATGCTGTAAAGTTTTAACAAGGACATGTGTTTGCTATAATTAGTTGTTTTCCTCTTACCATCAGCGTCAGTTTCCTTTTTTTTTTTTTTTTTTTTTTTTTAAGTTGAGTTTTGTGTCCGCAAACTAAGTACAGTCGATCCGGTGACAGAGCAGTGTGTGATCCACGGTCCCGTGGAAAGAAGTAAACACTGTCACGCTGAGAGGTTGGTAGTAAATCCTGCCCACGGGAGGGTTGTTCTCGTGCTCTTATCTAAGACTTGTTTGCTACGGGACTCATGAGACACGAAGGATACGCCCTTCTCCTCCTCCTTCGAGAGGAGCCAGTCACATGGTTCCCGTCAAAACACTCGCAGTTGGAGTTCAGCCAGCACGTAAACAACTCCTCCAAAAATGACTGTAAAATCATACAATTTTATATAAATAAATAAAAAAATAAAAAAATAAAGCTGCACAGAAAAAAGCAAAAATAAAGCGCTGCGCTAAAAGAAAAATAATATTAAATATATGTTTACAGAACATTTATACAATGATAATAACAACTTCTTACCGATTTAAATGATATTAAAATCCTGCTCGGTGTTTTTCTGCTCCCAAAACCTCTCCACTGCCGTCCTCGAGTCTTTTCCCTCCAAATCTCAGTGGAAGTAGGTCAAATATCTTGGCAGCGGCGGCCATTTCCTCTCTGCCTCGTATGTGACACACATTCTCCTGCAGTGTTTGCGTCACGGGTTTTCTTGGCACCACGCCCACAACATAAAGTCACGTTGCATTTCAACGTGACTGTAGTGTGTGGGTCAGTCGGCTGTTATTGACTTGTGTGCAGACTTACCACATTCCCACATTTGTATGTATATACAGTGCATACTGTAAAGAAGGTGGAGTGGTGGAAAACACTGGCAGACTACTGTGCATAGGAATGTGCATTCAGTTTTTACTAGGTGTGAAGGCCAAATACGAACAACGAATCAAATCTAAGGTACATATTATATAACATGTACTTTTTTTCTGGTTTAATGAACTCTGATGTTAAATGGGTGAAAGTCCACAGATAAGGCATCCGCCTGGTGTTTAACTAATAATTAACGGCACTGAGATGATATCGGTGAACAGTATATTAATCACGTATAACTGGTCGATGATGTCCGTTGTTATACTAAATCAAACATTAACACTTCGCAGTATAAGATCCTTAAATGCTAGTTTTCTTTAGTTTTTGGCATGTATCTGGACTCTTAGAAATAAGGGTTCCAAAAGTGTTCTTCTACAAGGGCTGAGGTTCTACCTGGAACCTGGAAATTAGTTTTTCAAGGGTTCTTGGTTACACTAATGGTTCCAGTAAGAACCATTTTGATCCAGAGAACCCTTTAAAACCCCTTTCCTGAATAAAGGGTTTTAAAAGGGTTCTTGGTAACAATAAGGCCCCGTCCCAATAATTACCCTAACCCTACATTTTTGCCCTAACCCTAAAATTTGCACGTGCATGTGTAGGTGGGAGCGAGGTTGAGTGCGATTTTGCCCTTATAATCAACCCTCAAAATGTAGTGAGCTCTGATGTGGGCTTAAAACGAAGTGGAAGATGAAATTACCCATGATGCTTTGCAAAATCAGCGAGCCAGCGGATATTTTTCAACAAAGATGGCGGCCACATCTGCCGAGGAACTAATATATTTTCGCAAATAAGCACGTTACAATGTCGAAATGTGATGGAATGTGTTGGTTTGATATACAACCACAGGACCGTTGAGCTTTGAACACCAATGTCAGAAAATAACGGACGATTTATGAAAGCAGCTAGCGAACTAGCTAGCTAGCGGCTATTTGTCAAGTGCTTCGGAATAGCTGTTAGCTAGCTCTGCTGAGTAGTGTTGTCAGTGTTTTGGATGTGTGTAACGGCGTTCACTTGAACACGTATGAAAATAGTAGCACGCTTCACCGGTATAATTGTCAACATGTGACATAGGTTAGCACGTTCGTTACGTTCACTACGCTAATTTGCATATAGTGGTCCCTCAATGAGGGGAATTCACGGTTGAGGGCACTCAAAACCAAGTGGAAATTTTAAGCGGGAGGTAAGGTTCTACCTGGAACCAAAAAGGGTTCTCCTATGAGGACAAGCGAAAGAACCTTATGGTTCTACTGAGCACTTTTATTTCCAAGAGTGTAGAATAAGGCTTTCAAATGTGTCACTCAAGCATATTTCTATTTTAGTTTTATGATAATCAGTAGTTGCACTTCTAAAATGTCAAATTTCTTATTATTGTCAATAATAGCCATCATTTGCTTCTTATTTCTTTTTCCTCAACTGTTATGACACTGCTGACTCTCCATTCCTACTGTGAAAAAGCTTCTCCTCTTTCCTATAATTGCACACACTGTGTTGTTGTGTTTTCTTATTGTCCCACAGCTTTTCGCTGACATAGTGGAAGAGTTATCTGAGAGGCCCGCTGGCCGCCCAAAGCCCCTCGCTCGCAGAGGTTATTCAAGGTTTTTTTTTTTACACGGCGCATAGAATTTTAATCACGTCGTGTTTTGTTTCTCAGCACAAACATCTGTTTCTGCGGAGGTTTATGAGACACGCTGCTTTAGTTGTGTCAGATCAGCAGGGACTGTGGAGCACTTTCTGTTTGTGCGAGTAGTGTGTGTGACAGCCGTGGTTGTAGTAATTCCGTCACTACTATGGAATGCTCCTTGGAAAGGGCTATAATTTCATGTGGGGGGTGCTTAGCAAAGTGTTCAAGGCAGTGCAGCGTGCGACTCAAAGCGATAATATGTAGCGAATAAAACATGCAACCAAGTTGACAACAACATACGACAAAAAAATAAAAAAACAAAAGAAGATTGGATCTTTTTAACATTTTACATTAAAATGTGCCCTCAAATGACTACCACACAGTACAACTCTGATTAATCAAACTTTAAAAAGTGACAAATATACAGCCTAGAAGCACATTAGACAATTTGAAGTAATTACCCAGTTATTCAGAGGGCGTGACAGAGGTCACCACGACACCAAAGTATCTCGCACGATTTGTGCAGAGGATACAGGAAATAAGAATAAAAGATGGATTTCAAGATTTTCAGTATAAGACGATATTTTTTTTCTAGCCCAACCCTACTGCTGACATCATCTTCTGAGCACTGACCCTGTCAGTAATGAGTTCCCATCCCTGACATTTGATAGTAAAATTAGGGATGTGCCCCATTGTCCTAATGCCCTACTAATCTGTGTGTGTCAAGTACTGTCATTGCAGAGTGTTGACAAAGAGGCTTCTTCATCATGATCCCTCACTGCTGTGTCAGGCCTCTGACCCATATTTACAGTGAGTATAGTTGGTCTACATACCTAATCCCCCTGCTTGTTGTTTACAGTGTTGTGTGTGTGTGTTTTGGTGTGCTGCCCCACCTCCCATATTTAATCCTGCATTGTTGTGCTGTTGGTTCTCGCCTATTGTCCGCCCCAAAAGGGCCAGTTCTATTTGCATGCATTAGTATGCGACATAAAACAACGGTCACGTTAAACACAGTGAGGCTCAGGTCGGAGGAACTATCATGTGCGTGTGAATACACTTTTTATTCAAATGTATTCAAAGATTTAATGGAATAAAAATAAACAAAATGTACTGTGTTATCCAGCTAACAGAGCTGCAGCCTGAGTTGTATTTATAGTCAGTTGGATTTGGTCAATAGCACAATTTATTTTGAGGATGTTTACTAGATCAGGAAGATATTCAGGCTTAAGTGACTCATATCCGATCAGACCTGATTTTCTTCAGTGCTGTGTGGAGACAGATTTCCGATTATTTGGTCCTAGATCGATGTACAGTACCAGTAATACTGAAGACATCCGGACTATGAAGGAACACATACTGTACAGAATGTTTTTTATTGCTTCAGTTCATCAAAGTTGCCAACTTTTTGCGTTGGTGACAGCTTTGCACACTCTCAATCATGAGGTAGTCACCTGGAATGGTTTTCCAACAGTCTTGAAGGAGTTCCCGTTAAGTTTGAGACCATCAGTTGTGTTCTACAGAGGTAGGGTTGGTACAAAGGTCTATACAGTGAACAGGCCTGTTTGACTACTGTTCTAATCCATCCAAGAACCACTCAGCTAAGTAAAGAGAAACAACACTTCATCGTTGAGCACTTTACGGCTGCTTTGCCTCCACTCTGTGGTCCAACCACGTCAATTGGGATTAGGTCAGCTGATTGTGTCGGTCAGGTCATCTGACGCAGCACTTCATCACTCTCCTTCTTGGTCAAATAGCCATTACATAGCCTGGAGGTGTGTTTGGGGTCATTGTCCAGTTGAAAAGCAAACGATGGTCCCGCTAAGTGCAAACCAGATGGAACACATTCAAAGTTCTTGATGAAATTGTCCGGATTAACTGACCTTCATGTCTAAAAGTAATAATGAACTGTTGTTCGTCTTTACTTAGTTGTGTGGTTTATGGATTAAAACACTAGTCTAAATAGGGCTGTTCACTGTATAGACCTTTGTACCAACCATACCTATGATGGGAACCTCTGGGAACTCCTTGAAGACTTTTGGAAAACCATCAAACAAATCACTACTTTTGAAGAATCTAAAATACAAGAACATATTCAGGTTTCTGCCTTGTGACCCTATGTCAGCTGAGATTGGCACAGCACCCCCACGACCCTCATGTGTAGTGGTAGACGATGGATGGATATTCTATTCTGGTTTCTTTAACTGTTACCTCCTTTGCAGCAAGAAGGTTGTGGTTGTGTTTGTAAGGCTTTGGCTTCACCCTTTTGACCGCTGTCTTTTTGGTTATCACTCTTGTCTTTGCAGCAAGAAGACCAACAAAGAACAAGGGCCTTTCTACATGGAGTTTTTCATGTTCTCCACACAGGTTTCCTCCCACAGTCCAAAAACATGCAATATGGGGATTAGGTAAATTGAGACACTTTAAATTGATCTTTGGTTTGATTGTGAACCCTAACCCAGTGAATGGTTTTTTTTGTCTCTCTGTGGCCCTGTGAGGGACTAGCGATCTGTCCAGAATGAACCGCAACTTACGCTCTATGTCAGCTGAGATTGGTGCCAGTGCCCCCTGTAAACCCTCATGTGGAGGATAAAGCGGTAGAAGATGAGTGAGTACCTGATACAGCTGCTTGTTTGTGTATGTTGCATAATAGATTTTGTGTACTTGAATGCAGTAGCTGGTGTTTGACCAGAGCTCCTGGATCAAATAACATCACTAGATACCTATACACAGTGGTTTTCTCACTTTCTCTCACTCCCTCTTTCTAAGATTTAAATGCCGCGTGTTTTCACTCGTGATGAGACAGAGGTGCTATAGAGAGTTTATTGATGAAGATGCTCACCAAGAGGACGTGCTCATTGAGTCTGAGCGCGACAGGAAGTCTTTTTGCGGTGGAGGGGAAGCTGTGATGCGAGATACCAGTTTAAAAAACAGCGGAGGTGACGGCGTTGGTTCACACGCAGGTGCAGTTGGAGTGTGTGTGTGTGTGTGGGGGGGATTTTCCACACACCAGACGTGTCACACACCAGTCTGTCAGTCGACTGAGCGATGAGCAACACGAAGAGAGAGTTCACGTTTACCGCTGATCTGAGACGACGCGCAAACACGATTGTTTACACCCAGGCGCCGTGCTCATATGTGCTGACATGGCTTTAGTATGCATTAGCAAATGTTGATACAGTGGATCGAGTTTGAAGCGAAAGCAAACGCTGAAGAGCAGTGCTGGAGAATACCTGTGGGCTATAACGAAGCACGGGCGACAGAAAATGAACTGATCGCTGTGTCAAATAAACACCTTATCTTTTATTTTTGACATGTTTTCCCCAATCGCCTGAAAGGAGACATGTTCTGTAGAAGCAGAGCGAAAACAATAGCTGCCATAGCTTGATGTTCTGGGAGAAAAACCGATGCTTTATTGCCAGAATCTTTATCTCAAGATTGTCCGATGTTTTTTTTTACTCAGGCTAAATGCGTCTCAGACTGAGAATAAGTTTAACCTACATGCCTGCGGATATCTGCATTAGTATGGTGGCTCGTAATGTTTTCTTCTTATCGCTATACACAAATGCACAGCACTTAAACATACCCCCTATACACACCGCCTGGGGGTGTAAACTAAATTTGGAACTCTTGTGTGCACTTTATGTGTGAGGTGGGGGGGGGGGGGGGGTGGTTGTAGAGGATGGCTGAAAACACAACATACTCCAGAAGTTGGAGGTGTTTCCATGGGAGCATTTGCCCAGCTGTGGAGGCCACAGGTGAGGTTGTAGGACAGGATGGAGGAGAAAGCTGTGCTCTGATTTCGCGTGTGTGTGTGTGTGTGTCGGCCCTGCAGAAGTTTGAGTTGCAGGGAGAGCGAGCGACGCCGCTCTGTGGCAGCTGGATATTGTCAGGGGTTCACCACCACGAGAACTTGCGCGTCAGGGTGACTGGGTTTAATAGGAAATGTGCCCAATGATACTTTGACTCAGTATGTTTGTTTAGTTTAGTTTGCTTTTTTGGGGGGCGGGGTGGTGGTGGTGGTGGTGGTGGGGAGCCTTAGGCACTTGCCCTCTGGGGTTTTTTTGGGTGTAACGTACATATGTATTTTCTATCTGTTTGAATATACCTGTGTTTGCTCACTAACACCACTTTTTGTTTGTTTGTTGGTTTTTTCCAGAGATGCCTGAAGTGTGAGGTTTGCATATTGTGTTAGTGGGCGTGAGAAGAAGAGGAGAAGGAGTGAGGGGGTAGGAGGGGCGGTGCAAGGAAGGTGTAAATTGATCCTCTGTTTTTGTCCTTGTCCGAGGAGGACTTGTTTTGATCTCACTGGCGTGACTTTGAGTCCAGTTCAATGTCAAAGCTTGAGAAATATGAGACAAACTCTAATAATACACTTTATATATATTATATTTCCTCACTATAAAAATTGTAACCTTCAGTTACTCAACTAAACGCTCTTAAATTTAAAGTTGTCATAGATTGAGAGGTCGATACAGCTTGTTTGAAATGAGGAACAGTCAATGCAATCTAAGAAGTATACCAATAAAAATGACAAAAATAAGTATCGGTTCCTTGTTTTTAGTGATACATGATCAACTCGGTTCTCGTGAAAATAATGTGACAGAATGTGTCATCGCGAGCTTTCGGGAGGCCACGATGTTTTCAGCTCCGCGCAGCTGAGGTGAAGAGGTGCTACACTTTCAGCTGGTGTGGTTTTTTTTCGCCGTTATCTACATCTGGAGGACATATGGTTTACATCTGGCCCCCCGGACCTTGGAGTGTTGGGCTGCGCTTGAGCGTGACAATATGTGTGTTTGTGAGCGAGAGAGAGAGAGAGAGAGAGAGAGGAGTGGTTGTTTTTATCAAGGGGGAAGTTGGTGTTATGAAACTCTGCATTGGGGCCTCCCCCCCGTCATATGGTAACAGGGTCAACTGGGCTTATGTAAGATTTCCAAGGGTTTCATAACGAAATGAACCCGTCGTAATCATGTGACAGAATTGAAGAGACATAAAGTGTGTTTTACTGAAGGCTATTTTTTTGCTTGTTAAAAAACTGGTGACATTCACCGAGCAGTGACATAATGTGACATAAGTGCACACGACACATGTGTGACTTGTCAAGCCACTTTGTGATGCAATGGATTCAACAGGCGTAACTGAACGTCCAGGCTGACCTTTGTGCAGATGGCGCTAGATGGCCCACCCTCTGAAAATATAATTGACTTTGTTTAACCTGGACAACAATATGATATGAATAATAAGATTTGATGAGCTTGCTTGTTCTGCCTGGTTTTGTCCTTTTTTTGATTTTGTCTTGTTGTGTCCGTTGTGTAACATTTAGGGTGGGTTTACTGACAGAAATTGAATATATGACCCCCGTAAAATGATTGCCACCATAGCTTCCTTGTGCATTTGGGGAAAGGAGAGGTTTGTTGCAGTTTGCAGTTTGACCATTAGATGTCACTATTTCCTAAACACAGGCCCTTTATGATTTTAAATATATCATGTAGTGCAGGGGTGTTAAATGTAACTAAATGTAACCAAATATTATGTAAAATAAAGGTAACTACTCCGTAACATATTGCTAAATAACTTTCTGTATTTAATACTTATTCAATTTCACTCGTCGCATGATGCATATGCAATGATACGCTGCGATCTAGTGGCAGGATGCCGTCACTTTGCGGGTAACGCAATCTCCATGCATTGTGGGAAATGTAGTTTATGGTCAACGCGGGCCACATAAAATGACGTGGCGGGTCACATCTGGCCCCCGGGCCTTGAGTTTGACACGTGATGTAGTGTTTTCACAGCTGTAATGTGATGTAATGTCAACACAACTCACGTTAATATAGTCCAAAAAAATGTGTTATTCAGAATAAGGTCGATAATCAGATTGTTGCTTTCTTTATTTTTCAGTTCATATGGGTCTAAACCTCCTGTATTTCACATTTAATTATGGATACACTACTGATCAGGTAAAGCATTGCCAAAATAATTTACTGTCAAAGAATCAGTTTAAAAACTTTCAGGTAAATTTTTCTCCCTTGTTATTCACACAACAGAACTTTGCTATTATGTAAGCTCTCACTGTTGACTTTGACCTTTTTTTTTTTAGTGCATGACATAATGACATGACATACGTTCTGTACACATACGTCATAAATACAGTCCGTTTTTGTTTTACCACAACAAAGTGTTTTGGGTTGTTTTTTTTACATTGTGTTTATTGAATTTTTCATATTAAAGACAGGCAATGTAAACACATTTCTTTAACCTAAGCATTACCGCCCCCTCCCACTATTTCCCATTACTGGTATATATATCTATATTCAATATGTTTACATACATCTTAAAATACAGTAAGAACATAACAGAAAATGCAGATATTAAATACATAAAAAAATGACAAAACCAGATCAAATAGTTACTTCTTTACTTTAAAAAAAAAAACTTTAAAAAACAGCTTTCTGTAGCTTTTAGGAATACATTTCTCCGACAAACTGTAAACATCTCCAATGATTAACGTACAACCACTTACTTCTGCAGCAAGGTTTGTTTTTCTTGCATCGTGAGTGTGTGTGTGTGTGTGTGTGTGTGGATTTGGGTCTCGAGACAAGGAGGTGAGTGTCCGTCTCTAATGAGGCCCCATGAGAGACGGTTTCATAATGGAAACGTGCATGTGAGTGACCGTGTGTGTGTTGGGGGTGGTGGGGGTTAACGGGGGATGGGGGGGGTTACATATCTGGATAAGATTCCTTAGAGCTATGATGTGGAACAGTGAGCCTTGAGTGGCCAATGCTGGCCGTAGTGTGTGTGTGTGTGTGTGTGTGTGTGTGTGTGTGTGTGTGTGTGTGTGTGTGTGAGGACATTTTGGCTGGTCCACACAACTTTAACCAGGTATTTTTTAGGGTTAAGACCCAGTTCTGTCACGTGTGTGTGTGTGTGTGTGTGTGTGTGTGTGTGTGTGAGCTCGAAGGAGTGATACAGGAAGCATCTAGAGGCCCACTCAGCAGCAAAGTAGTGGCGGTGACTGAAAAATGTACGGGGTGTATATATATATATATAGACACATATATATACAAATGTGTGTAAAACATAATAGAGTATGCATGTGTGAAAGTATTTACACTACAGTATGTGTATGTGTGTGATGATGAACTTCCTGCGAGGGGGCCCCCCCGCACAGAGGAAGTTGAGTTCAGCGTGATCTTGTTTGTATCTTGTGTCAACAGTGAAATGTAAAGCTGCTGATATTAGTGAGACATTTAGGTGAGATAATGAGATTAGACACGTTTTCATATAAATAGTTTTTTTTCCACTCCCCCGTTGTGAATACAGTGTGACAATGCATCATGTGCAGGATATACTGTTCTGTACCATGAGCGCCGTCAGAGCCTCTGGCTCAAACCTAAAGACAATCACATGTCTTGAGAAATGACCCAGGGTCATGGGTTTTCCTCAGAGACTCCAATGCTCGTCCCCTGACAGCAGCTTAATCCCATGATGTTGAGTGAAAATACTTTCCCGGGGCTTCAGCATTTGTCATCTTCACTGTTTTTAGATAACATCCATGTTCTGTACAGGATTGTTCAATTATTAACCCAGCAACACACTGCATCTTATGTCAGTTAAAACAACAGTGTACACACAGTTGACACACTTTTGAGGATAGGTTTAGATCTCTGTTGTGCAGCGCCACCTGGTGTTGTGTTGAAATCCAGCAGCTCCTTGCACCAGTAAGAATTTTGAAAGGCACAAAATGTCAGCTCTCTCTCTCTCTGAGTTCACTTAGAGCTCCCTCTGCTGGAAGAACATCAGCACTGCAGCGTTAAAGCACTTCAACAGTAAATATGAAATAAAGCCAAATGTCAAACTGCTTTATTAGCAAGTGGTGTGATAATTAAGGAGGGTTGCACTGCCTCGGGAGAAACTGTCTCAGTCACACCCTCTGTACAATCATAGCAGTCAACAGCTTAAATAATACTTTATTAACTCCTGGATTTACAAGAACACAACAAACAACCAAGATCTCACAATGTGTGTTTGCTCTGTGTACGCCACGTCCCTCCCAAAATCCAAAAACATGCAGATTATAGGCCTAAAATGGGATGGTTTTTTTATTTATTTACAACAACAATTTAATACAAAATTGTCCAAATCATGAAAGAAAAGGAGCAGAAGAATATTCTTATTAACTCTGCCCCTTTGTCCCAAGTAGTCAATTTACATATATTATATAAAATAAAATTACAATACTAAAACAAATAAATAAAATAGTCATAGTACAACACAACCACCCACTTTCCTGTTGTTAAGACAAACAAGCAAATTACGAAACACACACACCCGCAAAAAAAAAAAAATGTTAATAAGCAAGTTATTCAAATTTGACACACTTCATTGTATTTCCGTATTGGTTTTAAAGCGGTTGAAAATGGATGGAAAATCCAAACCTTGACGACATCAAATTAAAGCTGCAGTAGGCGGGATCAAACGCACACGATTATACTGTGAGTGACATGATTTTAGGCCAATACTGAAATGCATTTTATTGCCTTTATTTTAATCCACCTTTTAATGTACCTTTTAAAAACTTAAGCTTTGGTATTAATTCCTTAATTCATAAATTAATTTAATTAATTAATTAATTAATTAATTAATTAATTAATTAATTATAGCAGTTCTGCTTCAGTAAAATATTTTTAACATTTAATTGATTATTTGTTGTCCTCTTTTTTGAGTATATTTAAGACATAGTTGCTACTTACTTGTTTTGTTGTTTTTAATTAGGCGGTCATCATATTGCATTGTTTAAAATGCCAAATTTGATATTCCAATCCTGTTTTATGTGATTTGTCAATTGTATTCCTCTATTGTTATTCATTATTACAAGCATCGTCGATCCTGTATTTGTTTTGTTATTCTCACTCTGGGCGTTGCTGTTAAACTGCTTGTTGCTCAAGTCAATATCCCTGAATAAACAAGAGACACTGTAGCCAGGAAACAAACAAAAACACGCCTTCGTTTTGGAGCCGCAAATCCTATTTGAATCATAAAATAAAGATAACGACATATAAGAGGTTTTTATATAGACATACCATATATATCTATATAAAAGAACAATAGGTTGTTGTATTTACCAAATTTAAGAAAAAGAAAACTGTTCCCATTTAATTTCTGCTGATACCCAACCTCTTATAAAGTAATAAAAAACGCAGAACTACTGTTTGTAGAGCTAGTCCATTCATTGTTTGTGGCAAATTAACGAAATTAAAAGTAATTCACCAAGTATCTGGATTTTATGTAGGTGATGCTGTGCCTGCCTGTCATAATGTGGATCCAAAGATGGACACAACTCCAAATGTGTTCATCTTACTCGGGAATGGCGCACAACATATGAAAACACTTTTATTTATAATCTTTTAATAAGAGGCGTTCACTCAGAGTGGCTGAAGAGCCCCGTGTGGCTCTAGAGCCGCAGGTTGCAAACCCCTGGTATAGGATATTCAGTTTCCCATGAGTCTAACTTTGCCACATTGGCCTGAGGCAGCGACACTGAGCAGCTGAACACTGACAATAATGATGTTAAAGTCAATGTTCTGTGGATGAAATCCATGGATCCATTCTGCTCGGCCGTGCAAGCTGAACTGTACCAGCCGTGTTTTGCCTCAATGTATATTCCCAGTTGTTATAATGTCCAAATAATGTCTGCGCGCTCCACTCACACACACACACACACACACACACACACACACACACACCTGTGTGCCCGCTGAGAGCGCGTGATTCTCTCGTCCCCAGGTTATGTCACATTCCAGGGAACGTGTTGGGACAAAGAGCTCACTGGGAACTGAGGAGGAGAAAATAAGCAAATGCTCTCTGTTTTCAGAGAGGAGCAGCACCTTCAAAGCAAAAGTAAAGTTTCCACTTCTGCTGAGGTTGTGACACGATTCTGAGAAAATGCAGCCAGTCCTTGATCTGAGGAAAATTGGTTTAGAGCTTGTGAACTTGAACTTGTTCCCTCCACCAACACCATGTTTCTTAACAGCTGGGATTCAGGATAAATAATGTTGTTGTTTTTTCATGTTTAGCCAGGAGTTATGAACACCAGAGGTGGAAAGTACTCACATTATTGTAATTGAGTAGGTTTTTTTGAGTACTACTTTTTAAAGTAATCTTTAAAATTTGTAAGTTGACTTTTTGTAAACTGTGGCAGTTGAGGACAGGTTGAATGATGGTGAGGACAGGTGAATGATGGTGACAGGTGAATGGTGACGACAAGTGAATGGTGGTGAGGACAGGTGAATGGTGAGGACAGGTGAATGGGGATGAGGCTGATGGTGAGGACAGGTGAATGGTGGTGAATGGTGATGAGGACAGGTAAATGATGGTGAGGACAGGTGAATGGTGATGAGGACAGGTGAATGGTGAGGACAGGTGAATGGTGATGAGGACAGGTGAATGGTGAGGACAGGTGAATGGTGATGAGGACAGGTGAATGGTGAGGACAGGTGAATGGTGATGAGGACAGGTGAATGGTGAGGACAGGTGAATGGTGATGAGGACAGGTGAATGGTGAGGACAGGTGAATGGTGATGAGGACAGGTGAATGGTGAGGACAGGTGAATGGTGAGGACAGGTGAATGATGGTGAGGACAGGTGAATGGTGAGGACAGGTGAATGGTGATGAGGACAGGTGAATGGTGAGGACAGGTGAATGGTGAGGACAGGTGAATGATGGTGAGGACAGGTGAATGGTGATGAGGATTGGTGAATGATGGTGAGGACAGGTGAATGGTGGTGACAGGTGAATGATGAGGACAGGTGAATGGTGTTAATTAAGGTCCCTGAGTGGCCTTTGACCCATTGTGACTGCTACATTATAGTTAAATGGTGAATATGTGTTCCTTAATATAATTTTTTTTTTACGAAAGTAGTGGTACTTTTACTTGAGTAGAATATACCAGTACTCTTTCCCCCTCTGCTGAACACACAGGACCTGTCTGTAAATCTCTCATCCGCAGACTCACTTTCACATGAATTTCCTGCCATAGTTCACTTTTAATTCATCCTTAACTGCATGTTTTGACCTTAATTCACCATCCATCTCTCTCTCTCTCTCTCTCTCTCTCTCTCTCTCTCTCTCTCTCTCTCTCTCTCTCTCTCTCTCTCTCTCTCTCTCTCTCTCTCTCTCTCTCTCTCTCTCTCTCTCTCTCTCTCATCTCTCTCTCTCTCTCTCTCTCTCTCTCACTGTCACTGGATGTTGATTAACCAGTCATGGCAGTCACATGTGGAATTTTTCATTCCCTCGCCCCGGGGCACCATGCTGTCTCTGCCTGTGTATCATGCTACTTTTTTTTCCACTCCTGCTCTCTCTCTCTCTCTCTCTCTCGCGCGCGCTCTCTCTCTCTCTCTGGAAAACACACACTCATTCTCTTCCTGGCCTATTATTCAGACTCGGCCGCTAAAGCACGACAACGAGCCGTGATTTGTTGTTTGTTGTTTGTTGCAGCAGCAGCAGCAGCTCCAGCTGCAGCAGCTTTATATGGGGCAGCAGCTGTAGCAGACAGTGACTGATCGTCTTTCCATGGCCTGTCATCCGTCCAGCACAGGCTCCTACACCGTGGTCATCATCCCACTCAGGACCAGCCTCTACAGCCTGGACGCACTTCGCTTCTACCTATGGGTGAGGAGGGGAGGATGAATGTGTGTGTGTGAGTGTGTGTGAGTGATCTTAATCAGTTCATGTCATGGTGTCTTTCCTCTGAGTCACTTTGTTTCCTTGTCTACAGCTATTTTTAACAGCAGGGCGGTAAAAGTGCTGCAGTTAACACATTTTTTAATCTGTGCGTCTGTCACTACTCTGTTACTTTTGGCAAAAAGTAAGGAAAAAAAGTGTGAAGTGTAGCCAAAAACAAAGCAGAGGCAGGTTTGTGTCCCTCTAGGCTCGTGTAACACGTGTTTTCTGTGGCAGATTCATTCAGCTAAATGTCAACATTCAACACTAATTCTACACATGTATGCACAGGACACGTCAAACAGTATGTCGTGCAAGCAAGTACAAGAACACGAAGGAGTGGCTCAGAGCAGTAACGGCATCTAAACCGTGTTTTGACGAGGGACGCGTTCGCCTTACGTTCGACCTTGTTTTTTCTTTGTCAGTTGTCTTTGTGTCAGAAATGTGGACCAGACAATTATTTAGAATGACAAAGTGGAGTTTAGCCAGTGATGACCATACAGAGGTCAAAGTGCAAGAGATACAAGTTTTCTTTCATTCCAAGTGCAATTAATCAATCAGACATGTCTTGTGTCCTTATGTCTTGTGTCCTTATGTCTTGTGTCCTTATGTTTTGTGTCCTGTCTTGTGTCCTTGTATCCTGTCTTGTGTCCTTATGTCTTGTGTCCTTATGTTTTGTGTCTTATGTCTTGTGTCCTTATGTCTTGTTTCCTGTTGCGTGTCCTTATGTTTTGTGTCCTTATGTCTTGTGTCCTGTGTCCTGTGTCCTTTTGTCTTGTTTCCTGTTGCGTGTCCTTATGTTTTGTGTCTTATGTCTTGTGTTCTTATGTTTTGTGTCCTTATGTCTTGTGTCCTGTCTTGTGTCCTTATGTCTTGTGTCCTGTCTTGTCTTCTTATGTCTTGTGTCCTTGTGTCTTTTGTCCTTATGTCTTGTGTCTTGTGTCCTTGTGTCCTTATATCTTGTGTCTTTATGTCTTGTGTCTTTTTAACCACAGCTACAAAGACTAATGGTAGGTTTAGGGCACAAGGGGCAGGGGCAGGCCATCGCCCCCACAATATCTAACAACCCATGTGTAGGGTTAGGCATCCCCAAAAAGACTGATGGTAGGGTCGGGGCCTGAGAACTTGTGGGACAATAAAAGTTTGAACTGAATTGAGAAATCAGTGGAAATGTCAATTTGAGCACTAAGATTCCATCAAATAATCTTAAACTTTCTCTGAACAATTCAGTATTTTTGTCATGTGATTTTAACACACAAATAAATTGTTGTTCAATTATAATTTTTACGAAAGAATAATATTCTGTTGCTTTTGTTGTCCAACAATAAAATGAGATTTTATTTAAAGCCACATAGATGACCCTTAAAGACTGAGTGCAATCTTAACGCCGAAGGGTTTAATAAAGTGATAAAGAGACTTGTGAGATTATATTTTGGTGCAGACAGAAGAGGTTTTATATTTTAAGTATTTAATCGGTGACATATTAACATGTCTTACCGGTTTGTGAAATAGATCGTCTTTAATCTGTAGTACATCAAAGGGGAACTAAACTTTTTAATCCAATGGAATCTGACAGTGTCATTATCGTGGTGTCTTAAACCAGGTTTTTCCATCTGTGCCTCATGTCTGAGTGTTGTTCTGCACGGCTGCCGTCAAACCAGTGACACATTCCCACATGTCAAGTTTGCTCCTCGCAGCTTTCTGTTAAAACCTCAGTGTATGTAACGGGGTTCCGCCCACTGTAAACCTGTCATCATTAAAGGAGAAGAAACTGTAAAAAGCAGCAGTAATGTGTCTCACATTGTTATGGCTCGCAGCAAAATCTTATGTAACGCAGGAACTTGTTTGCCTTTTTCGATTAGGGTTGGGAGACGAACTGTCTGACGATATGTTTTTTAAAACACTGGCCCCAAAAATTAATTAAAAATGTAATTAAAAAAAGCATGATATATTTCCTTGCCAATTTGCTTCTTCAGTACTATGTCGTAAATCTTAAAATTTATGGTCGTCAACTGGTTGAAGGTAATTGTGAAATGATTATAACTCCCTGCACTTGACCTTTTTAGGGGCCATTTTGTATTGTATATTTATTTATTATATTTTTAGTTGCAAAGATATATTATATATAGTATAGTATATCTCGCAGTATATTGATTAAAACAAAATCTCTGTATCATGATATTATTACCGATCCAATCCAACTTTATTCATAAAGCACTTTAAAAACAACATCAAAGATAAATAAAACAAATAAGATATACAAATGTAAGACCTACACATACAGTAAAACAATAAAATACTGTGTAAAGAATAAAAATGTTAAGGTGATCTGAAGAATTTTGCAAGAGTTACAGTTAAAAGACATATTTTGTGTTCCCACTAGCCATGCAGCACGCTTTCACTCAGTGAGATACTGCCCTCGCCTTCCTTTGAGTTGTATGTAGGTTACCATGGCAACTATGGTAGTGGCCAACAGGAAGTTGCCAGTAGGAATTATTTTATTCTATTTACTTATGATGACAATAACAACAATCAGTATTTATTTATTTTTAAATTAGACCCTACAGTATTTCAGATACAGGGCCTCTACCAAACGGTTGAGACGTCTGTTCATAATAAACCTGGTTTGCATAATTCATAAAGTACAAAATTCAGAACATTAAGTCACATTAAGTGTTAGTGAGTTCAGCTTGATGCATTTTTCAGTGAGGTATAGTGACTTAAAGTGTGGTCAACCAAATGGTTGAGTTAGTACCCTAAAGGTGCCATATGTAAGAAGGTGACCAAAAACGGTTACTACATTCAAATTCAAAATACTGAGGTCTTTTAGGTTTCGTTTTCTGACGTAACTGGCAACCCGTGGTTGCTCGGCAGCTGAGACTCTACTGACTGCAATGATTGGTAGACGGCAGTAGGTGGCGCCACATGCCAAAGCAAAATATTTTTTTTAATGCAAATATGTTGGCTCTACTGTTGTTGTTGGTGAGTTCAGTTTGTTATATGAACATTATTCCTGAGTCTCTGTGACATATTAGGAGGATGTTATGGCCAGTTGCTT
Source organism: Microchirus variegatus (assembly GCF_963457635.1). Taxonomy (NCBI): domain Eukaryota; kingdom Metazoa; phylum Chordata; class Actinopteri; order Pleuronectiformes; family Soleidae; genus Microchirus; species Microchirus variegatus. The sequence goes on from NC_139821.1 coordinate 11,721,354, forward strand.
TAGATTTATTACATAATGCACCTTTAAAGGGTTAGAATGATAGAAAAGCAACCTCATGTCAACCCTTGAATTAGATGCACCACAGCAGCAGAAGTTTATTACCACACATAAATTGACTGGTGAGTGTATAAATGCAAGTGAGTGTAGACAATGGAGCTAAAGGCCTCCTGATGTTCTGTTGATTTAGTGCCGTGTGCAGACAAAGCCTTGGGGCCTCTGGAAGACAACAGGCACCCACTGTGCCGGTCACGTCGCTTTACACCCTGGCTGCATTGTCCGTGGTCACGATTGTTTATTCAGCGTTCTGGTGCCTTCAGAATACACATGTAAAACATACATGTACATGCGCTGCGGCAAAACCAGATTATGTCACCAACATCAACGCTGAAGTTCTTTTATTTTGTGGGAATGTGATGTGGTGAGAATATTGTGTTTTTGTTTCAGCCGATTCACCTCAGTGTCGTGTTTGTACCTGCTGCAGATTCAGCGCATGAGGGATATGGAGAAGGAGAAGGACGCTCTTTGGTCTGGTCTGGAGATTCTGGAGAAGTCTCGGCTCTGGTACGACCAGCAGCTGGAGGAGAACAGGGCCCGACAGGACAACGTCGAGACTAAAGGGAAGTTTGACTCCTGCAGGGACGGCGCAGCTCAGGTACAGGACGGTGCTGGAATTTCAGCATTTCTTCTCCCATACACACAAAGAACATTTTAAATTTAAGCATGTTTTGCTTAAATTGTTAAATAAGTTTGTTTTGCTGAGATAAATGTTGTCTGTCTACCTGAATAGATTTTTTTTCCATTCAACCCAGAAATTTGATTAACCCTTAAACACACATTTTTGTGTTTTTGGCTTTTCATTTCTGGACTACTCTATCCTTTTTTTATGCATATTTTTAAAGATGTATTCTATGGAGGACTTAAAAAAAATACACTCAAAAATGCACAACCTGGCATACTATGGAGGAAAAAACCTGACGTAATAATAAATAAATAAATACAGGAATAAATAAATACAGGAATAAATAAATAAATAAGGAATACATAAATAAATAAATAAATAAATGCATACAGGAATAAATAAACAAGTGCTTCACATGTATTTCTACATACTATGGAGGACAAAACCTGACGTAATAATAAATAAATAAATACAGGAATAAATAAATAAATAAATAAATAAGGAATAAATACATACAGGAATACATAAATAAGTGCTACATGTATTTCTACATTTCAGTTCACCTATATTTATTTCTGTATTTATTTATTATTATGTCGGGTTTTGTCCTCCATAGTATGCCAGGTTGTGCATTTTTTAGTGTATTTTTTATAAAAAAAAAATTAAAAAAATTGTCTAAAATACTCACACTAACACACCTACTCACAAAAATGTGCTAATTGAAACCCATTCAAATGACTAATTTTGATGACAAAATGTTTTAATTATTAATTAGTTGATATGTATGGAAAGGGCCGGTTCATTTTTATGAGCACATTTTGGTGCTCTAGGTGTGTTGTAATTTTTTTTTTTTTTTATGTTTATTTTTTATTTATGAAATATGAAATAATCTTTCACATATACCAGTATGAGTAAATTAATTGAAAACAATTAATTTATAGAGGTTTTTAGACCATAAAATGAAGACGCATCATGACAAAAACTTGACAATTTAAGGGTTACACATTTTAAAAAATCATTAACATTTGATGTGTATGGAAAGGACGATACCATACTCAGTATCATTATTGGTCCGATACATGTCAAAAACATTGAATCTGATATTGGAAAAACAAACATATTAATAAGCAATATGACTTACTATTTCATGGTTCACTAAATTAAAGACTGAACTGAACACAAGTTGACATGATGTTCAAATCCTACTCCTCCCTCATTTATATTATAATGTTTATCCCACATAATCAGTGCTACTACTACTACTACTACTACTACTACTACTACTAATAATAATAATAATAATAATTCTAAGTTTCTGATCATCTCACCTTTCAGACTCGGTCCTGCCTCCTCAGGTCTCGTATCCTCAGGGTTAATGGTTCTCTGGGCTCAGTGATGTCTGAACCAAACGTAATGACCAAAAGCGACCCTTCCCTGCCTGAAACTGTGGCGGACAGCGACCTCCGGTGGCACAACTCGGTACTGACTCAGGTAAGGTGGAGAGATGCAGAGGTGATTCTAGACTCTGTAGGGGCCCTAAGCAAAAATTCCCAGGGGGCCCTTCCAAACAGTGTTCATCACCATTATGTTATGAATAACACACCAACGAAAAATGTATGCATTCAAAATATTTTTTTTTTCCAAAATGAATGAAATAACATGGAAAAACCTTGTAATTAAAAAGTATGTGAAATTATAAATGTAAAGAACAATAGAATACTGTAAATAGCTTTTAAAAAAACGATATAACATTGTAAAAAAAAAATACATTACACTGTAAAGAGTCCACATTATAAAACAATATAAATATATAGAACAATAAAATACTGTAAATAACTGAAAAAAACATATAAACTGAGTTAAAAAAAGACCCCCTTAACCCCATGTTGGTTTGGATTATGGTTCGAGTGTGTGTGTGTGTGTGTGTGTGTGTGTGTGTGTGTGTGTGTGTGTGTGTGTGTGTGTGTGTGTGTGTGTGTGTGTGTGTGTGTGTGCGTGCGTGCGTGCGTGCGTGCGTGCGTGCGTGCGTGCGTGCGTGCGTGCGTGCGTGCGTGCGTGCGTGCGTGCGTGCGTTCGTGTGGCATCTGTAACGTTCATCTTTCTTCGTCGACAGGAGCTGAGTGACAAAAATCATCGGATCTCCACGTTGGAGCTGGAGAAAGACGCCCTCCTTGAGCAGCTGTATGAACTGCAGGCTCACTGATTTTCCAGCACACACACACACACAAATGAATGTCATCCACTTAAATGCTTCCTAACAGCCTGTATGTAAATATGTATTTAAATTAATAAATGGCAGTTAATAAACGTAAAACTTCATCCTGTGTAGTTCTTTTTGGGTGAACTAGTTTCTGCTTGGTGATAAATCTCTCAGCCTTGTTTGATTTGATTAATTACCTAATGTAATAATTATAGCATATAATTACTGTTTTTTTAACGTTACCAAGAGACTAAAATCCCCAGCTTCCAAAAGCAGATATTTATAGTTTAAAATACAGGAAGGAAGCGGCACAGTTGTCATTAATGCCTCAAAGAAATGATAATAATACGATATACAATACAGCACTTTTCTCTCCAATTCATGAGCACCTTTTATTTTTGGCGTTTTATGCAGATATATACGCTTTAATTTGTTTTCTCTAGTGTTTTTTTTATACCTTCTCTTTTTTTTTAGTAATAACGTGGACTTTGACCTCTGTGCTAATGTGTGTCTGCAGTGTTGAGAAACAACTCCACAACTCTATCTTCCGTTTGGCGTTTCCGTCTCTCGATGAGGGCTCTCTGTCTCGACACGTAGTAGCAAACCTTTCCCGGTGGTCCCGCGCTGATCTGTACTTCATCTGATAAACTTTATCTCAGCCAGTCATCGAGCGTGTTTGCGGGTTTTTTCTCTTCCTCCTTCACTGCACAAATGTGTAGGAGAAAACATTTGCAGGCAGGTTTCAGATAAAAAAAGAAAAAAGAAAAGCCAAATCTGTTGCGTGATGGAAATAAGTGTCACACCCTCAAAGAGTTCTGAAGTGGGGCTTTTTTTCCACTTTAAAATCAACCTTTATTTGTTTCCATACCCTTAATAAGAAGCTCTGTTGTCATTGTCCCTGAGTGTTTACCCACGTTTTACTCTGGGGCCCATGGTGGCCCTGTGTCCGACCAAAGAAAGGCAGGCACATAACAGCTACAGCAGTGAAGTTAGACGGCAGCAAACCTTAGGTTAACGGGAAAAAAGCCCTTTAGATTAAGTAATTTACCCCACTTCACTGAAACGTGTTGAAAAAGATGAACCTGCTTTGCTTTTCCATTATACGGCACAGCTCGACTGGACTGGACTCTACTTGTTTTTTTTAGTGATAGTCCCTAGTACACTCTTTGGTTGGTGAGGTTCCAAGCTGAAAGCTGAACCGATGCCCTAAATGTGGTGTCAACAGACTGCCGGCCACTGATTGGCAGAGCGCCGTCAACACAGGGAGAGTCACGAACGCGACGTCGGACACAAGAATCAAACCGAACAATGTCAAACTGTAGATGAGTCAAAAAGACTTAGAAATCCCAAAGACATATCTAATGGCGTTTTTCCACTAACGCAACTCGGCTCGGCACGGCATGGCTATTTTGCTTTTCCATTATTGATAGTACCTGCCTGGTACCTGGTACTTTTTTTTTGTGCCTGCTCTGGCGAGATACAGTCAGGTCCATCAAGAGTAAGGATGTGAATCTTTGGGTGGCTCACGATTCGATTCCGATTCTTAGGGTCACGATTCAATTCAAAATCGATTCTCGATTCAACCGATTCGATTCCTACGATTCTCGGTTCAAAAATTGATACAATGCATAGTGTGTTTAAAAAGGCAAATTATGTACACAAATAACACAAACTGGTGTTTTATGTGGTTTTAATAGAAACTTAAAAGTTTAGAAGTTTCTGAATATGATTCGTGGATGATTAGAATGGTGATTCCTATGTGAATTGATTTCCCCCCCACCCACCCCTAATAAATAGTCAATTAAAAATAGTCAGTCAATTTTCCCATTACTTTTGGTTCCCTAAAAAGTGAGAGGCACATATAGAAAGTGTTGTAATTCCTACACCGATCAACTGATTTGGATGTAAATACCCTCAAATTAAAGCTGAAAGTGTACAGTTCAAGCTCATCATGTTCGTTTCATTTCAAATCCATTGAGCCAAAAAGAATGTACCAATATTTATGGACCTGACTGTACCAAGCGAGCTGAGCCGATTCTATGCGTGACGTTGCCAGACTGCCGGGGCACTGGTCAGAGTGTCGTCACAGGAAGAGACACAAGAAACCGAACAATGCCGAACTGTAGATCAGTTAAAAACCTGAAAACGTAGCTTAATCTCCAACAATCTCCAACAATGAGCCGAGCCGTGCCGTGCCGTGCCATGCAGGTACTGTATAGTGGAAAAGTATCATTAGATTTCTTAGATAGCACCTTTAAATTGTACCATTTACTTTTAAATTTGACTAGATCCTTGAACGCAGCAGGTTTTCCAGTCGGATCCAGTGTTGCCTGCAGCAGGGACTTAGTGCAGGAATCTGATTAGAATCAGACTGTGTGCATCAGGAAAGAAAACATCCATCATGGCAAAGGCTTTCATTTAAGTGGCTTCATGTTCTTTATCTAGCAGAGTGCCACTGAACCATCAAACCCAGGGTACCAGCACTTTTACTCTAATTATTATTGGATCTAATTCACAATCCGCACAGGCAAACACCTTTTGGTTGAGGGTTCGTCATGCCTTCATGGCTGTCAATGCCATTCTTCCATTGCAAGGTTCACTTCAACTGCTGGTGCCTCGAAATCCCTCTTACTTGTGTGTACAATATCATGTTTGCTTTTTGTTTTTTTCTTCTCCCCAGTTTGTGGTTGTGGTATTACTGGAAATGGGGGGAGAAGGAGAGTTGCTTCCATGCAGGCCAGCGGAGGTGGGAAGCATAAACTGGGTGTTTGTGGCTGAGGGCTCCCTGATAAATGCATTCCACGCTCTAATAGGAGGGGAAAAACTTCCTGAGGAGGTAGAGATATAGTGCGGTGAGTTGGTGGTCTGACAAACAGGTAACTAAAAACAACGCACACAACTTTCTTCAGTGCACACTCTTTGATTTCCATTCTTAAGGAACCGGTTCAGCCTGCACTGCTGTAACATAATGTTCACTTCCACTGTCGAGAACTATAAATGTTTTAAGACATGATAGGAATTTATTTAAATATGCACAGGTATAATTAAAGAAATGACGAAAGGCTGCATTTCATTCACGCACAGCTCTTCTCTAGCAGGTTTTCTGGTTCTATGGGGTTATGTAGAGTACAGCAGCGTCATGTAAAGGTAATTATCACTATTAATTAAGGAAAGGTAAGGTAAAACAAACACTTTAAAGGCTAGATGACTATTTTTTCTTTATTTATTTATTCGAGGTTTATTCATGGTTTATGGTTTATCATCACTACAGTCTGCACAGACTTTACACCACAATGAAGATGCTTGTTGAGTCGTCTTTGTTATGATTTGCTCACAGAGTCAGCAAATGTTTGTCCACAGGAGTTTAATAGCAATAATAAACCACAAAATTCAAATAAAAGATTGTCCACAAACAATGATTTTGGTCACTGAAAAGAACATTTAGTCCTATAATCTTGGATTTTGTACAATTAAAAAATCTCACTATATGGCAATAAATAAATAAAGGCACATGGCAGCACAAAAATGACAATTGTTTAATTGTCATTTCATTTTTATTGTTTGAATTTCATTGAAATTACCTTCTTAAAATCGCCATTTACTTTGGAAATGTAGTTTTTGCTTGACAGGAAATGACACATGTACATTGATCAAAAGTTAAACCTTGCTGTTGAAATAATATGGTCAAGTTGTGTTTAAGGCAGCAGGTGAACTCGTGCATCTTTGTCCATTTTGTCACGTTACAACTTAAACAACTTAACTTGTCCCTTTATTGACTCTAAATCACACTGGGTAAATAATCAGCGACATCTAGACCAGGTCCCCGCTGACGCTGAGTCCACTTTTGGATTCTCCATCCCTGCTGCACTCCATCCTCTGCCGCGGCAGTGGCGCAAGGTTGCGCGCGTCTCCAAATGGCATCTCCATGCCGGACACGCTAATATCCAGCACGCTCTGCAGGTGTTTGATGTAGTCTATGGCTGCCCGCAGTGTCTCCACTTTGCTGAGCCGCTTGTCCTCAAACTCCTCCGGCAGATGCTCCCTGAGCCGCGCGTAACCCTCGTTTACGCAGCGCACCCGGTGTCTCTCCCTCTCGTTCCTTTTCCGGATAAACGCGGGCTCGAAGGAATAATCGCACACGCCGAGGTGTCCGTGAAAGGGGAAATATGTTATCCGTCTGTAGGGCGACATCTGGCCGTGCCCAGGGTCCAGGTATGTAGCGTCCAGGTGCAAAGGCAGTCCGAGTCGAAGCGCATCTTTGCAGTGCGCCCCGCTGTCGTTCATGGAGATGCCATGCAGAGACAGCGGAGGGACAAAAGGAATATGATCCATTAACTGTTTGCTGTGATAAGACATCTGTGTAAGAGAAAGTAAAAATAAAAAAACAGACATTTATACACACACACAAAAGACAATTTTGGATATTTGGCCAAATGATTCCAGAGCCTCACCGTGTCAGAGTGTCACTCTCCCCACAATCATCTCGTGGTTTCTTCTCTTGTGTCTCGCCACGCGATCAGGTTAGATGTCACCTTTAATAAGTCGACTGACTTCCACCAGAACAGACTGAGTGACAGCTTGTTAGTGTTACACACACACACACACACACACACACACACACCCACACACAGATATACACACACACAGGGTGGGTGTGACCCCGGGGCGGGCATGCAGCCATGAAGGTTTCTCATCAAGATAAAACTGTTATTATATATATATACTTATTATTATTATTATTATTATTATTATCCATAATGGGGTGTTTGACAAAAAGTGGTTATATATACCTTTACCTAAAAATATATACGTATATATATATATATATATATATATATATATATAAGGATTTTTTTTTTCCACACAACTTTTAATGAACATCTAGCACATGGGTGTCAAACTCTGGCCCGCGGGCCAAATTTGGCCCGCCATGTAATTTCATTTGGCCCTTGAGGCAATATCGAATTAACATTAGAGCTGGGGCGATCTGGCAACTTTGATGGTCAGTATAGCGGTATTTTCAAATGTATTAGCTTGTGGAAAAAGTTAATGTTGATATTTACCTCAGAAGGCTGCAAATAGAAAAGAGGCATTACATTTTTTATTTAAATTTTATTTGATATGCCATTGATATTTTTAAAGGTTAATTTGTTCAACCTTGGCCCGCGGCTTTGTTCAGTTTTAAATTTTGGCCCACTCTGTATTTGAGTTCGACACCCCTGATCTAGCACATTACATCAATGCAATTAACAATTATTTTATACCTAATAAGTTTTTATAATAATAATGGAACGAGGAACAGGGGCACAATAACAAAATAGCAAGACAAGAAGAAGATACCTAACAATCTGATTTCACTTAACATTAATAATAATCTAAACACGTTTCAACTTAAAATAAAGGGTTACAATGTTTACACATTGAAATGATCAATATTAATGAGATTATTTTATTTTATATTTTATATTTATTTCCCTTATTAGTTTCCTCATAACACATATAGGCAGTTAAAGAAAAACACAGATAAATGCCTTTTTAAATGATTTTTTTAAAAATTACCCAAAATACAAAAAAGAACGTGTTTAATCTTATAAGTGTGTTCGTTTACGCTGAAAAAAAACCTGACCTAAATACACCCACCATTCCCATCAGTCGCCACTGCGCATGCGTCATAGGACTGCTTACTGTCATGGCCCCGTCCAGGGACGTATTGTGCTGGTATGTTATTGTTTTTCCGGCTTCTTTCCTCTTAAATGTACATTGTTCTTGCAATAAAGCTTAAGCATTCGAGAGTGACGCAGTGTGTGTGCACGTTTCCTAAACCCGTAGCGCTGCGTTTTTCTCTGTTTTCACGTTGTGTGGAGATGTAATTTAGCAAGGCTAACGTTAGCAGTGTGGAAGTGTCGTTGTTAGCAAAGCAGTGGTTTTAAATAACGAGCTGCTCTCGCTTTGCCCTTGCAAATACATCATTTGTAAGGATTCTGAAATGTGTCTGAAGTGGTTTTCATGTTTTTGACAGTGACACAAATATAAAAGTACTTTTCATCGGGACAAGGCTACTGATGGACATCAGCTCTTAAAGCCAGGTAAGCTAATGTAGCTACTCACATTGTGTAATGTCTATTTCTTTTAGCTTTTTGGAAAACATTTATGAGGGTTTATTGGCAATTTTTAAGAAGAAGAAAAGTAATTAAGTCTTGTTGAATGAAAGTACATACGCTACAACAACAGCAACGGAAAGAACATCAACAATGAAAACAAACAGGCTAAGAAACGAACTGTGTATGTCTATTTATTAATATGTTGAATAATTAAATAACTTGTCTTTGTTAAATGTTGACATAATGTCCAGCACCAGTCATTGGCTCAGTGGCCCAATTTTACCCACAATTCACAGCTGGACAGAGTCTGCACCAGCACTAGTTGAGTACAGTCAGCATGGCTAGTTGGCACAGAAATCTGTTAGTGTGTGAGGGGTAAAGAATCAAATCAGCAAGTGTGTGAGAGTGTAACAGACCAGTGAAAGTTGTGTCATGTGTCCTCAGCTTTTATATATCTGCAGCATTAACAGTGTTGTTAATTTCGGTGATGATGATGATTATGATGTCTCCCAGGATGAACGACATGAACCTGAGTCCTGTGGGCATGGACCAGCTCAGTGTGCCCTCAGTGAGTGCCAGCCACCTGGGTCTGCCCACCTCCCCCACACACAACCCCATCCCCACAACAGGTATGGACGGTATTCACAGGCTTGTAAAAGATAACGCATTAACAGATGTGATACATCCTCCCCATGTGTGGAAAGTCGATGACAGTGATGATCTGATCTGAATTGCAAACCTAGTTAAACAGCTGGAGCATGAGATATACACAAGTAGAATTAATCATTAAATACTAAATCTGTTTGGTTTTAAAATGTGTGATGGGTTCTTTTTATTTATTAAAGTTAAACTGCTTTCAGACATACATTGAACTCTTTACACCAATAATGTTCATGTCCACAGTAGTTGCTCCTGATTTGTCTGCCAGCTCCTTATTATCTACAGATTATATTCAAGTGAGATTGATGTGAGAACTAATCTGGAGATTTTACCGCTGTTCAGAACGTGTCTCACACAGACCGTCTCTTGTTTGATTTTGTCATATACTATAGACTGCAAACTCTAAATGTCTGGATCCTAATTTCTGGATATAACCTGGAGTTCATGTCTGAAACTGACTTTACAGTATTCTTTTCTACATCCCTGTGTGGGGTATTTGATTTAGGCATGCCAGTGGCCATCCCCAGCCTGGGTCCTTCCCTGGGCTCCCTCCCTTCTGCCCTCTCGCTGATGCTACCCATGGGTCCACTGAGTGACAGAGGAGTGATGTGCGGTCTTCCGGAGAGAAACTACTCCTTGCCGCCTCCTCCATACCCACACCTGGAGAGCAGCTACTTCCGACACATATTGCCAGGTAAACTGTCTGTTTTGAATATTATCTGTTGAAACTTTCAGCTGAAGAAGATTATGTTGATGAACCATTAATACATGCTTCCTAATGTATTAAAGATCATGGACTTCTCTTCTCTCTTTAGGGATCCTGTCTTATCTGGCAGACCGTCCACCACCTCAATACATTCATCCCAGCAGTCTTAACATGGATGGGACCCTGTCTGTGGCTAGCAACAATCCCTCAGGACTTGATCCCTACAGTGGCCCAGTGGGCCCCCTGGAGCAGGGTCTGGTACCTATAGATTCCAGGCAGGTCAGTGGGCAGGTTGACCTCCACCAGACTGGTGCACATGAACTAGACTCCACAGGGTTGGCCATGGAGTCACGCGCCAGCAGCCCGATGTCCCCAGATAGGATGGGAGAGGAGCTGGCCTCTATGGATGGAGTCGGAGTGGTGGCGGTGTCTGACTCGCAGCAGCTTGGTGGTGGAAGGCAGCCTCAGCCGCATGAGGGCATGACTGGTGTGGACTCATCTGGTGGGGTGTTGCCTCTCCATGGGCCCTCTGTGCTTGAACTCCCAGTCGTTATGGATCCAGATCACATGGGAGGTCGAGTTGGAAACACTGGGGCAGGAGCAGGAGGACTTAGGGAGCAGCTCCATTCGAATGGGGAGCTAAACTCAGGAGTTGTCAGTGTGGTGCTAACTGGCTCCATGACAAGTCAGGGTCAGCTGGAGCCGGTGCCTCTCCATGGACACTCTGGTATGGGGCTGGAGTCGGTGAACGTGTCCCCCATCACTGCAGAAGTGTCACTGGGGCCGGAAAACAACCTGGTGTTGGTGAACTCCTCCTTGCAGCTCGAAGACTCTACGTCCAATAAGGAGAACATGGTCACCGCCTTCACCATCTGTGAGTTTTTATTGCAGTCCCTGCAGACATTTTGAGGATTTGAGGAAAGTGCTTGAAAAAAAACGTATATTTTAACTTTAATGTTTTGCTGGTTTTGTTGTTCTCTAGGGTGCACACTATGTGAGCGCTCGTATACCTCAGACTGTCCAGAACATGGCCCAGTCACCTTCATCCCTGACGCTCCCATCCAAAGCCGCGCTCGCCTCTCTCTGCCACGTCCACTGTGTCTGCGTATCTCAGTGGCCGATGAACCACTTGGTAAGAAAATAATAAGTAAATAAGACTTTTTTTGTGGCTGTTCAATCATAACCAACCTTATTCACCAATATGTGGACAGTCATATCTGATGATTTAACAGACGGTTTTCCTTTTATTTTTGTTCATATGTGTAAACTGATTCAAGTTTTTCTTAAACATGCAACCTTGCAATTAATGTCTCAATATCATCATACTTTTCAAGAAACACAACAGTTTTTAACAAGAGAGCATTAACAAAGTAAAGGTACCTTTAGGATTTTAACATTTCCTTATGGAAAGAAAAATAGTATACAATTAAATTACTGACAATATATTCTTATCTTAGGTGTTTTTGCACGTGATGTCATCGCTCAGAGGACCTGCTTCGGGCCAATGGTTGGCCAGCATTGTAGCAACGTGGATCTGTCTAATTGGCCAGAAAAAGACACACCTCAAATATGGAAGGTCAGTACAGTGACTTTTATTGATCTGTAACTTTCATGCACAAAACCATGCTAAGTGGATGAAAAATCATTAGCCTTTTTCTCTCTCTGCAGATGTATCACAACAATGTGCTGGAGTTCTACATTGTAACAACAGATGAGAACGAATGCAACTGGATGATGTTTGTGCGCAGGGCAAGGTATGACATAGCAGCAGTGCTTTTGTCATGATATTTCACTTTAAATAACAAGAAATCAATAAATATTTTTTTTAATTTGCTGTGTGGTTTTAGGACTCGTGAGGAGCAGAACCTGGTGGCATACCCTGCAAATGGTAAACTCTTCTTCTGTACAACCACAGAGATCCATCCAGATCAGGAGCTGCTCTTTTATTACAGTCGAGACTACTGCAGGGTAATGGGTGAGTCGACTATATATATAAAGAACCCGCCTACCATCAGACGTAGTTGATAATAAACTGATAATTTTGCTTTATTTGTGTCACTGCAGGTGTACCTCAGGTGCCTGAGGGCCAGATCTGCCAATGTGGCGAAGAGTGCTCATCCTTCTCTGAGCTCAAGTCTCATCTCGGCAGCCATAATAGTAACCACAACCATCATCAACCTCCACACAGCCACAGCCCATCACAACAGGACCACTCTCAGCAACAGCAACAGCAACAGCAACAGCAACAGCAACAGCAACAGCAACAACATCAGCAGCAAGAACAACAACCACCACCACAACAACAACAACACCCTCATCAGGAAGAGAAGCTCACCAATGGGACCTCCAGCTCCTCCTCATCACCATGGCCCTGCCACACTCAAACTGCAGGACAAACAAACAATGACAACACCAGTGGCAGCAGAGACAACAGTGACAGGAGCTCTAATAATGGAAATGTCAGAGCAAAAGGACAGGGCCATGTGCGGGAGAAGAAATTCAAGTGCAGCATGTGTTCTCGGGCTTTCATTACATCCACCAAGCTCAATGTGCATTTTATGGGACACTTGGGGATGAAACCTCATAAGTGTGAATACTGCAGCAAGGCCTTCAGCGATCCCAGTAACCTCAGGAAGCACCTAAAGATTCACACAGGTACTGGCGGGCATAGTGGAAGTTTGATTTTTCACAACATCTGTATTTCACTATATGGGTGTACATTTTGAAAACATTTATTTCCAAAAAAGCCACATGAAAACTAACACTTCAGAAAAATGGAAGCTTTTTTTTCCCCTCAAATATGTGTCAGAAAATGTACACGTGATTAGCATCACAAAAGAAGGTGATTTAAAAGTAATTTCTTAGCACTGTTCCACTCTTTTAATACATCACCTCAAGCTCGTTGAAAGAATAGTCTCAACACATGAGATGAGAAACTAAATAATATAATATAATATTACTTTTGTATTTCTGAAATGTGTGGAACTCCTTTTCCGTCTCGCAGGTCAGAAGAACTATCGATGCACCGTTTGCGAAAAGTCGTTCACGCAGAAATCCCATGTGGCCTCACACATGCTCATCCACACCGGTGCAGAGAAGCTCAAGTGTGACCTGTGTGACCGGGCTTTCATCAGGAAGCATGACCTGACGCAGCACATGTTCTCTCACACACAGTATGTAACTTATTTATTATATTCTAAAAGAAGCTGCGAAAGTAATCAGACTTTTTATAGCCAGTGTCTGGTATCCAGACTTTCAAATTTTAACAATGTAATGTCACTATAATGAGTATAATTTTTTGGATAAATGTTGAAAGCTGGGACTCTTCAAATTGTCTGACAGCCATTGTACAGTCAGTCTTGAAGCAGTGAATTGGTAGAAATGTAAGCTACTGAATAAAGCAAGCTCTCCTTGCTTTTTCCAGTGTTTTCTTTCTCTTTTTAGTAAAATGGTTGAATGATTGACCACCTGCTCATCATGGCTTAGTTGCTGACTTCATCTGTTTTTTGCTCCCTATTCTTTGTAATTTATTCACTTAATTTAATGTGAAGATTGATGGACGGTCAACTTCACCTTTGTGCCATTTGTTTACTTTTCCGTGAATGTGCGAGAGACATTTTCATTGGTTAATGCATCAGATTTATGTAAAGATGCAGTAGCACAAGAACGCAGCCTCTGTAAAGCAAGGCCCTTGCGTGAAGAACATTAAAAAGGCTTATTCTTAGGCTATTAAAAACAAAATACATTAATTTGAAAGCAACTATATACTTGTGTACAGTTTACTCCGTCCTACATAGCGCACACACTAGACCTTTAACTGAGCATCTCTTTGCTTTCGTTTTAAGAATTGAATGTTTTGTCCCTTCTCTGTTATCTGATATCTTACCCTCTCTCCCATCTCCACCACAGTGAGCGCAGGATACAGTGTCCAAAGTGCAACAAACCCTTCCTCAAGACCAACCACCTGAAGAAACACATGAACTCTCACGAGGGCCGCAGAGACTTTGTCTGCGAAAAATGCTACAAAGCTTTCCTCACCAAATACCACCTCACCCGTCACCTCAAGATATGCAAAGGACCCAAGACAGAGAAAGCATCCCATAAAGAGCAGGACGTGGATGAGGAAGAGGAGGAGGAGGAAGAGGAGGATGAGGAGGATGGCAGCAGGGGAGGAGGAGAAAGACTGATTGACTCAGCCAATGATGAAGACTGTGGTTTAGATGTGGGAGGATATAACTCTGAAAAGTCCCTTTCGCCCCCGCATTGATAACACTGTGCCTCATGTTTATTCAAGAACTTTTTTGCAGAATATCAGATGAATTTGAATGGCCACCTTTAACATAAGTGAAATATTTTTGTTTCTTTTATGCATAGCAGTGCTTCTACAATAATCTTAACTCTCAAAGATCTGACTCCGTTTCTCTTGTTTCTTTTAAGGGAAGCCTGTGCAATATTGTTGATTGATAGGATTCACATGAGAATCGATTCATTTTTCTTCTTCGATCAGATTTTCTATCATAGCCTCACTAACATGGTGTTAAAGTCTGATATTATATATTCTGTAGTTGAACATTGTCATTTGACATTTCTGATGCCATATTTATTATTATGTAATTCCTGTATACCCTGGGCCTTTGCTCTTAATTTATCAAATGCATCAATCTAATTATTTTAGATTGCCTGCGTTATTGGAACAGAGACTTTGCATTATTGTAATAGTCCTCTGTGTGAATGTTGAATAAATGTTTTTTTAAAATGTTACATCTGTCACATCTTGATTTCTTCTTTTACACAATATTTTAATTTCATTTTTTTTAATCACAGTAAGTCGATGACCACACACATATATGTAATATTGTACCTGTTGAAGGTATCAGAAACACGTTTAACTTTTATTAATGCATTGCAATTTATATTCACCGTTTTGTGCAATATCTAAATGTAAGAAACAATTTACTGTATATCGAAGTAAACCTTTAGTAAGTGTTTTTGTACTTTTTCCTTAGTTACATTTGACTATAGTTGTCAGTATTTGTATGATTATAATGATGATAATAATAATAATAATAACAATATTAAAATGTGCACTTACACATAGAAAAATGGTAGGTTAAAATGTTATTATTTTAAAAACGTTTCGTTTTCTGTCAGGGCTCGGTGCTAGCGGAAGTAGTCACTCTGGCTTCCGGTCCAGTACAAATTATGCAGCGCCGCAGTTGTCATTCACTTCAGCGTGGTAGGAATTATCTTCTTTTTTCCCTCCCGTTTGTACTTAACTTGTGATATTCTTGGGTAATATTATTGTCTCATGTCTTATAAATCATGGGAACACATTTCAACAAACCATATTTTTTCCAAAGCTCCTTTTCCTTTGGTGTTTTGTGTTAGCTAGCTAATATTAGCTCGTCGTAGCTAGAAGGGGAGCTACAGTTATGCCAGTGAACAGTTAGTTCTGTAAATTACGCTGTGCTTTTTGTGTTTGGGGATTTTTGGGGGTCTACCGCTGTGGTTAACTGCTCTTTTTTCGTGTCAGCCTAAACGGTGAGACAAGAAGATGTTGGCCCCACAGAAGGAGGGGGTGCCCAGTGTGATAGACAATGCGCTGAGGATGAGGAGAGAGGAGCAGGCTCGACAGGTGGTGCTCGTCTGGGCTGTGCTCAACGTCTCCCTCGCTGGAATGATTTACACTGAGATGTAAGTTCTGGTTCACTCTCCCCTTGTTTTCATGCGTGTCTTCGAGTATACTGTGTGATAATGTATGTGTCTTGTTTACCCTTTCAATTAGGTCAGGGAAACTGCTCAGCCGATACTATAACATCACATACTGGCCAATCTGGTACATTGGTGAGATCCTACACCACACTTTAATTTATTATAAGCATATCTGCTGTCATTTTCCATAGAAGACCTGTTGTGCTATGTGTGTGTATCTTTCTCTGTTCTTCGCAGAACTGGTGCTGGCATCTCTCTTCAGCCTCAATGCTCTTTTTGACTTTTGGAAATATTTCAAATACACCATGGCTCCCTCCACTATTGCTGTATCCCCTGAGCAGCATCTCCTTCTGGGGCTGAGGAACACAAGTGAGGCTCACTCTTGTCAGCACACTGTTAATATTTCACTAATTGCTTCATCAGTATTTGTGCAAGAATGTTATTGGATTTTGGGTCATTGTTCTTCATTGTCTTGCAGGTATTCAGGCCTCTCCACCACAGAAGCCAGAAAAAAAGGAGACCCCAGCTCCAACCCAGTTGTCTCCATTGCAGGGTCAGAGTGTACTGAGTTTCAGCCCTTCCCGTTCGGCAAACACTAACCCCAAGTTCTCCCCGAGCTGTGTACCTGGATATAGCCCTCCTCTCAGCAGTCCACCCACCCCAAACAGTGTGGGGGGGCCTTTCTCACCCTCAGTGCCATTCGGAAAGGTACGTTCATCACAGCACTGATATAGTTGCTGGGAAAAGCATAAGTAAATCAATGTAATAACTGTACTTTGTGTTATTTTCATTTCAGGTGTTAAACTACAGCCCATCCCCAGGTTCTTCTCCCTACCCCAGCAGCATTGGTCCAGCAGAGGGCTCCAGCTTGAGGGCTCGATACCGCACTTCACCCTCAGTATATAATTCCCCAGGAATCAAGGAGGACTACATGGATGATCAGAAAAGCTTGGAGAGGTTCCTCCGCACAGAGGAAGAGAGGAGTCACCGCAGCCAACTAGGTAGAAAATGCCAGGAACACAAACAGAGCTATTAAGCTTAATGTTTTTGCACCATCACTGGTATATTTGAATCAGACATGTTTAGACCAATAATACATTGTTTGTGTGAGCTTAAATAAAAATAGTATGAAGATACACTGTACAAAATACTGAATTGTTACCTTTCAACTAAAGAGATTAATGGATGACATTTGTAGGTAGTCCAGAGTCTGTCTCTCCAAACCACAGTCCAACATTTTGGAACTATAACCGCTCTGTGGGGGACTACGCTCAGAGCCTGAGGAAATTCCTGTACCAGCCAGCCTGCCGCTCTCAGGCTCCATCTGCACACAAGGATGAGATAGACCTGGGCTCCAAACAGGCTGCAGAGGAGGTCTGTCTGCTCATTAGTTTTGTGTGGCATAGTGTTGCTTTTTGGTATCAAAGTGGGATGTATGGTTAACATGAGGTTCTTTTCCCCCCTCCTGTTATGTAGGTGTGGGCCAGAATCACAACCAGTCGCCCTGTAGTTGACCGCATTGATAGCTGGACTGCCAAGCTTAGGAATGTAAGTGTCCAAATATAAAGAACTACATTGCTCTCTTGATTTCAGCAATTTTATTGTTGATTTTTGTCATGTCTTCAAAAATACAAATGGTTTTATTTGGTATAAAAATATTTTGTTTCTTTGCAGTGGATAAGTGACACGATCCTGGTGCCCATGGTCAAGGAAATTGACTCTGTCAACAGCCAGCTCAGAAGGATGGGCTGCCCTGAACTCCAGATAGGAGGTAAACCACCACAAGAATATGTGTATCATGGCAAATATACAAATTAAAAACTGTTGCTAGGTTCAGGGAGATAAAAAGTGCAGGAGTGATGATACATTTCATTACTCATGTTTTGTGTAATGTCATTTTTTTTAGCCAAAAATCATGAGCTATTGCTCCAGAAATTTTAATGAACATGCAGAGTTGAGGAAATGTTTTTTTTCCCTCAACTTATGGTATGTTTATGAATTATTTTACACAGCAAGTAAGCTGCACGTGTAGGAAATTAACCCACACCAAAAAGCCCATTCTGAAATACTGATATCCAATACTCACAGAGTTGTACTTGTTTTGCCCATCTCCTCCATCAGATGCCAGCATAAGCAGCCTGAAGCAGGCAGCAGTGATGAAAGCCTGTTCCATCCCCACCATGAACTCTATTGTCCAATACCTGGACGTCACACCCAACCAGGAGTATCTAGTGGACCGTATAAAAGGTAGGTCCCATTGCAACGACCATGTATGTGTTTTTAGTGGTTGTAAAGTGTACTGATTTGATTTTGCATGTGTATTTGTGTGAATATCAGCAAAAATTTCACTGACCTGAGGCTTTTTTTTTGTTCTATAGAAGCTGAGCTGTGACTTATTTAATTTGAATAATAATAGATGTTACATTTTAAGTCTCAGCATTCATCGAATACAGTACAAAGGTGGCTATGGAGACTTTTATATGTGCAGTGCTCCAATTTGAAAATAATTAGAGACATGGTTATTGAATTGAGAGCTGTAAATGATTGAGGGGGAAACGGCCAATGTCTGAAATGGCAAAATTTAAAGTATTAGTTTCTCAAATAAATAGAACAGGTTTTGTGGTTGACCAGAAAATCATTTACACGAAAGAAAACCCCTCAGTGTGGGTGAAAATGCTAATGCAAAACGTTTTAATGCGTGTAATGTCTGAGCACTCAGCACAGAATGATCCTTTGGATCTGTGCATTCACCTTTTCGCTACAGTCAAAGGCATCTAAAGTCTTTAGAGGACATTTCTTTGTGTCGACTGGACACAAAGTAATCAGAAATCAATACTTTTTGTCTGAGCTGTAAACTGGTTGCGTGTTTTCATGTGTTTTAATCTTCTGTTCGGTCAGAGTTGTCTCACAGCGGCTGCATGAGTTCCTTCCGCTGGGAAAGAGGTGGTGATCTGAAGAACAGGAAGTGGGACACAGACCTCCCCTCTGATTGTGCTGTAGGTACAAACGTGCACCCATGTATACAGATCTAGTTGTTTAAAAAGTTTCCAAGTAAAATAATCACTGCTCAGGATTTAATCCAATTTACATCCGCTGTATTTTTTGTTTGTTATTGCCTAATGTTTCAGCATCGAGATAGAATTACCATAAAAGTACATATATTGACTTATATCCTATTATAATACGTTGTCTCCTATTGCTGGGTCACTCTTGTCTATTCCCTCAGATCCTCATGCACATGTTTTGCACATACTTGGACTCCAGACTCCCCCCACACCCAAAGTACCCAGACGGAAAGACTTTTACTTCACAGCACTTCAGTCACACCCCAGACAAACCTGGTAAATACACACACTCATGGTTTCCACTGAATGCTTCTCATTTTTTTTGATTCAGACTTTTTCATGATATTTTACATCAGTTTCTCGCAGTTTAGTTCTTGTGCTCTTTTCGTACTGTTTCATAGATGTTACCAAAGAGAACCTCCTCTGCATCCACCAAAGCAGCACCACTCCACCTCACTACCAGCTCATCTACCAGGGAAACATCTACAGTCTTCCCAAGGTGATAATCAAAAATGACATCTTATATTTTGTTAATTTCCTTTTCCAGTTCTTACAATTTTTGTCCGACTGACTTGATATTGAATTGACTGTCTCATTGTAGGTACATACGATTAAATAATACATTGTGTATAAAGATGGATAACATTAAATGCAATCTGCAGTCTATTACTGTCCAAAGTGTTTATTCCCACGAATGCACAAAACATGACAATACATAAGCTGAAGGGCTGTAAGATAGCTTACCTTCATTTTCTCCATTGGACGTGAATGTTCACCTATTCCCACATGTAGTGTGTAACTGCTATAAAGCCAGCAAACTCGGGGCTTTTGAAGAGACGTTGTAAAACAGTTCAGGCTGTTTTGCTGTCCACCAACATTTTAATTCCCGATGACCTAATGCACCTCAAATTCTGTTTCAGGGCAGGAACAACCTTTTCCATACAATACTCATGTTTCTCTATGTCATTAAGACTAAGGAGTCAGGGATGCTGGGGTGAGTAATGCTGCTACAGAAATGTTATTTGTGGCCAGCTTGGCAAAAAAAACAAAAACACAAAACAGACAATTGTATCCAGTATTGATCTGTTTATTTGAAGTAATTGGTTTTACTTCGCTTGGTTTCTGTGGGGAAAATAAATTGCCTTTTGTGTTTTTTCAGGAGAGTAAATCTCGGCCTCTCTGGTGTGAACATCCTGTGGATATTTGAAGACTGATGCATTTATAATTTACAAGCAACCACAAGCTACAAATGGACGATTTTCAGTCTCATCAGTGCTGCATACACTGGTTGTCTCACCTAACATGACGGCTCTTTAAGAGGCTAAGTGTGGAAAAAAACTGTGCTTCTGTTTGTACTTCATAACAAATGCACATTTTTGGACATTTACACAATTTTTTTATCTAAAAATCAGCAGCATGCTGTGTTTTCTGTTACACCAGTGAGCTTATAATACAATGCATAGCTGTATTTTTTTCAAGCATTGGTTTGCTGATTTTCAGAATGTACCAGCATGGTAGACTTGTAAATAATATACCTCACAACTTGTGAATTGCAAAGGGTTAAATCCTTTTCAGCTTGAATGTAAATACAGTATGTGCCGTCTTCATATTTCTGTAGCATCATAGTGACCTTTCACAGCTAATGCTGTTTTATTTTTTTTAGTTCTGCCTTGGAATTAATGCCTGCAGTAATAGGGATACTCCTGGTATGTGTTTGAATTAACTTGCACAAAATGCTCAATGATACTAGTTTTGGTATTTGTTGTGGATTCTTTTCCATGTTTTCCATATAACTAGGCCACAGTGCCACATAATTATGACTTGAGTTGAATCTGACGTGCTGGAAAACAAATTGGAAAAACCTCTGAATCACCAAAGTTAATTTTTTGTATGTACAGTATGCAGTGTGTCACCCATTCGTGATGTGTAAAGCTTTTTACATGTTCACTTCTGTTTTACAAAATGTTCCCTGGGACTAAATTAAATAAAATTTTGGTATAAAATTTTACTTTTTGTTTCATGTCTCTCAAATTGTACTTGGTATATTTGACTATTTCAAACAACCGCTTGGTGGCGGTGTAGTTCAATATTTCTTTTTCTCCGGATTTGACCTTCTGTTCCAATTTTTTTCTGAGACACTGCACGTCCACTGCGTGAGTTGTGTACCTGCGTGAGTTGTGTACCTGCGTTAACAGCGACAAGCGACATGTATGAACGGTTTTAGAATGTTTGTCAATATTGGATGACGGGAATCCCTTTTGGGTTAGGGATGTTATTTGTGATGTGGCAGCGTGTCCTTCAAAATGTATGACGATATAAGTGACGTAAATCTATCCAGTTTCATGTGAGAAACAGAGTTGATGGTATAGAAATTAGTTTTTTCATGTCTAGCATTAAGAGATAGAGGTTTGATTGTTCCTTGAACAGATTATGTGGCATAACCCGTGTTTGTTTTGTAGTTTCTCGTTTTCCTTTTTTATCTAAGGACTTTATTTCCCAAAATGCATTTCACGGCGCAGCTCTACCTGCTTGGAAATGTAGTCAAAGTGTCAAATAAAACAGCTTTTCTGTTGATTATAATTCATAAACAAGTTATATTATTGTTTATTCTCCATACTAATAAACACTGTAGAAAGGTCAGTGGTATGCCCTTGATTTGTATTACAGGGAGTCCACAAGGGGAGGGTCTGAGAAACAGAAGCACTACAACAACCACAATGCACTGCGCCCATCGCCGCTCCACTCCGCTCATATCCGCTTGACTCGTTATTAGTGTTGAAAAAGGACTTTGTGAAACTGCAGCGATGTCAGTCCAGGTTGTGGCAGCGAAAATGGCAGAGGTCGAACTCAAAGACGTTCCCACCGGCAAAGACCTGGCGGCTGGATCCCCGCTGACACCCACGTCGCAAGGCAAGAGTCTCGGCAGGAACGAGCCACACGAGGCCGGTTCCTCTGCCGTTGCGTCCCCTACAGCGGAGCCCTCCGCAAAAGCCGGGGGAGCCAGCCTTGGCTTGCTCACGCCGAACCCCATGAAGATGCCGCAGGCGTCGGCTATGAAGCGGTCGGACCCGCAGGAGAACGGCGGAGAGGCTTTTGTCAACCGTGACGGCACCGTGGCCGAGGCTCCACGAATGAAGAAGGTGAGGGAGACCGCATTTTTTTCCTTCTCTCGCCATAACCGCCAGCATTCTCGCTGTTATTGAACCACCACTAAGCACCTCGCCGCAATGAAAGCTCCCTGGGAAATCTGGCATTGTGTGACGATGCTAGCAGGCTAGTCGGTCCAAAAGCTGATTCAGCTCTGTCAGTTAACGCTGTAAATAATGGTGTGTGGTGCTAATAACACAGCAGGGGGTTTAAGAAGTGCCAAACACCGTATTTTAAAAAGGTCTAACCATCTAATTTGGAGAGACATGTTCGTAACTACACGTAACGTTCACGTCCAAGTTGCTATAAGTTTTGATATTGTGTTTTTAAGAAAGAAAGACGTTATTGACCCTATTCGATATGCTTATTTATGATTATAATACCACACTTGTTTTGTTTGTGGATGTTTAAATAATTAATAGTTTTTGTTGTAAACTTTTTTTCAACCAGAGAGTCCTCATTGACATTAAAATCTGTTTTGTTAGAGGGTCCTGGTTTTGACGGGGAAGAAAATGAGAAGCAAATGCAGTACATTTGAAATAAGTATGAGGCATAACACTTAAAACATTTTTATTATGAAATATACATCTAAAAGTGTGCATCTAAAGGTGTACACTATGTGAATTATCAGCATTTATCTACTGATTTACTAGTAATTCTAGTTTATATTTATAGTTCTGTGATCTTATGCTTCAAAATCACTTGAATACTTACTGGAGTACAATACTCAAATGTAATCTGATCTTTTTACTTTAGTAAAATTTAGGAAAAAAACAACAACTGCGACTTCCATTTGACCATATCTCACCACTGTGCTAGCACATGATGTACAGCACTATATATATGCTGGTTTTTAAAGGGAGATTTCTGTGATACAAATATTATATGTTGCTGGTTTGCCTTGTTGAAACTGCAGGTTGTGTAATTTCTGCATTCAGATTGACTTCAGGTCAGGTTTTTTTCAGCATATTTCCATTTTACTGCTTAAATGCTGTGGTAAATTAATTTTTGTCACCTGGAGTGTTGTCGAACTCGAACACGATAGCAGCCACTAATCTGTCACTCTTGGCAAGTTGGATCCCAAATCTGCCTGGTTTTGTTTGTGCCCTAGAAACACGTCATCTATCTGCATGTCACACAGTCTTGATTAGGACAGAAGTGGCTATTTAGGGCAATGTTCAAGGAAAGAGTTGTTTCTTTCTTTGAGAGTTATCACCAGATGTTGAGAGATTTATAACCTGTGGTCACTGTACTGCACTTTATCATCTGTTTGGGCATTTGTCCGCTTATTGGGATGAGGTTGAGTGGGTGACTGCAGAGATGGCGTCCTGCTCCTTAGCACCACCAAAATGAAGGGAGGTCATTATTTACATCAGAGAAAAAAAAAAGAACTGGGACATTCAGCTCGTTCTCATCAGCTGGGAACTTCTGCTTCCTGGGGGTGCACATAGAGGAGGACCTGACGTGGAGCGCTAACATCACACAGGTCTTAAAGTAGGCACAGCAGAGACTTAATTTCCTGACGGTCCTCGGGAAGAACCACTTCTACCAGCAAATCAGCTTGTGTCCTTCTATTGCTGCTCTATAGGGAGCATACTAACATACTGTGTCAGTATGTGGTTTGCTGGCTGCACAGCGGCAGAGAGGAAAGCTCTTCAGAGGGTCGTCACCTCTGCCCAGATGATGATGATCGGATGTCCTCTCCTCTCTCTGGAACGACTGTACACTTCATGCTGCCTCAAGAGCATAGGACAGACTGAAAGATCCACCAAGGGGACGTGCAGTGTCTCGTATGTGTGCACCTGCTCGTTTTTAAAGACATATTTATCCTTTCTCTTTGCAATTGTAAATTCTTTGCATCTAAATAATTATTTTTCAGTCCTAGTCTTGGAAAGAGTAAAGCGTAGAGGCAGAAGGAGCAAGTGGTTTGTAATTCACTCAACACCCACATCCACAATTACGCCCAGGCAGTCATCCCATCCTGTTGGACAACCCCTAAGGAAATCTTACTAGAAGAGCCACGCAGCAATATCTGGACAAAATAGTGTGAGGATGGACCGCGGACTGACAGAAGCTCAGAGCAGATGGCTTTACATACCTCAGACTCTCACAGCAAGAAAGCATATGGAAGTCAACCTGCAGCAGGAAGCACTGGGCCCACGGGGCGAACCACATTTGAGGCGTAGTGCGAAGGTGGACGTAGATGGCAACAGCCATGTCTGGATTATTGTGGAGACCAAGTTCACATACAGGAACATGGTACAGAGCGGAGCATTCATTTCCAAAGTTGTGCTGATTACATTTATTAACACACCAGGAGCTTATAATGTATTATCTAATGAAATAATGATAGGTGTCTCTTGGTTGCCTGATAGTGTGAGTGTTGTATAATGATGCTATTGTTTCAAATCTCTTATTTGACATAAGAGGGCGTATTATTGAATTTCATTGTCGATGTGTCTGTGTTTTGTTCATATAATGCACAAATAAGCCATCGTAAAGAACGATAGACTGTAAATAAAATAAGACGGAGCGCAATCCATTACATTAATGTAAATACTTTGTTGTCACTGCATTGGTCCGGTCCATCACTTCAGCGTATATAACCAGTGGGACAGAAGGCTGCCTGCTGCCTATTTATAGATCATGAGGCATGGTCAGTCTTATAGCGCAATGCATTATAGATATCCAACCACAGCCTGGCCTTTAGAATCAGCTGAATTCTGCCTGCAATGTGCAGCAAAGGGTAACTGAAGCAGCAGCAGTGATGATGCAGGCAGCCTTGTTGACTGACTGAGTGAGTGGATGACGGGCAAGCCTGTAATCCATGCCTTTATCGTGTCATCACACGAGGGGATTAAAAGGCCAGCTCTCTGTTGCAGGTTGGCCCAGATGTAAGCTTTTTGAGTCACCGCTGATTGTTGCTGTATCACGCATAGCTCGTCATGTGTATGTCTGGTGTTTTGTAAAGTTGTGGGTGATACCTGCGGTTGGAAGGGGAAGAAACTAGCCAGTTATTGGCCAAGGCCTTGGCTACACTGTACGCGTGATGCGACAGCTGCTTTACTCACCTGCTGCGTCTCATGCATCTCTGCTGTTCACACAGGGAGTGAGTCTGATGCAGAGCTGTTGCTATGTTTTTACACAGAGTGCAATTTAAATAATGCACTTTTAAACACTCCAAATACTCCTTTTGTATTCAACTAAATGCCAGTGCTTTTCGTTATAAAGCCGCTCACCAGGTGGTCCTGCAAGTAATCTCAAATGCTAGAGTGAGTGGTTTTACTTTGAAATGGGTATAAGAAGTGTTGTTTGACATAAGCAACATATTTACAATTCCAAAATGTGGGGAAAGATAATTTGTGCTCAGTATGTTTACAAAATAAGTATTGTGTTTGTGTCTGCCTAAATATACAGAAATTTCAATTAAAAAATGTCAAAGTCAGACTAACGACATAAGTTGCCGTTACATAGAAGACAACAGCAAGAGAAACATAGCAAAATCCAGACTTCTGCATTTGCATTGGACTGATCATGAGATAAATTATTTGAGCTGGCAAAGCATAAATTGAACATTTTCAAGTTCATGGATGGGAGGAAGACTTGATTGGCTCTTGATATGATGCCAATTAGCTGCCAGCTAGAGTTGTTTTGGACAGTGGTATCATAACTGACTAATACTAACAGTCGGGCTACAACCATAGCTTGACTTATCTGTGTCTGGAAACATAGCGACCGTCTATTTCGAAGCTTGTGGTACAGGCAGGTGTCTTTTCTCAAAAAGAGCCACATGGTGCAGTCATATGAGGGTTAGGGTTAGTTTCTCATGGGCGTCATGATTCCTCTAACATGTGCATTAAATTTTCCCGTTCTGCAACGTTTTATTTCCACACTGGGTCACTACGGTCACCGACCTGATTTTCTTATTTGAAACACATTGGACCTGTCGGACACACTGACCCAAACACAAGGCTTTTCACCAATCGACCTTTGAACGAGTTCACTTCCTAATAGATTTAGGAAAGAATGCACAATGATCTCTATGAATGACATCAGGAACATTGCGTCATTTTGCTCTGATGTAAAGTTGTGTCACATCCTACTAAGCTGCTGTTGATGTTAATGCTTGTTAACCCGTCATTCAGCCTTTTTCTGACTTACTGAAAGCGTTACAGGTCCACTGTGTGAATTAGTCAGAATTGGTGATAGAATTCTTAAAATTAAAGATGCGACTGCACGAGTTATCTCGTCGAAGTTTAAGGTCACCCTGATCTGTGCCCCGTCAGCATTGTCGTCTTCATGGAAAGCGTCTTTATCTTCCCGTGGCTGTCCTTGGCTACAAAGGAGAACGCATAATTTTCCTGCCCCTGGGCTCTCATTTGTGAGTCACCTCAGTGATTAAAAATGGCTTGCATATAAGTTTGTTAGTGAACACACAGTGATAATTACTCACACATCTTCCTAAGGGGATTCTGTCTTCTTTTACTGTAGTGTTGACCTCGTTGAATCACTCTATTGTCTTTAAAAAAAAGGGAAAAAAAAGGATCAAGTTTTTTAACTTTTTTACACATACAGATCTAGCCACACAGTGAGTATGCTGGTGTCTGGTATTTGCTGTTTGGCTTCAGCAGACTAGTAAGATTGTGCTCACTTTCTGCCTGTCTTTACCACACAACACAAATGGAGAATCTCTTTTATGGCATACCGACATACATTCATCCTTTTTGGTCTGAATTTGGAGAACTGCCCCCAAAAAATAAATCCAGTTATCCCACCTCCTTTTTTTCACGATATTGAGCTAAAACAAAAGTTAAGCCTTTGCTTTTGAGTGTTGATAAAAACCTTTCCATACTCACTTGCTGGAAGGCACACTTTTTTTTAATTTCATTAATGGATTTGAACCTGAACCCTTCAGTAGTATTCGATTCTGTTACCTAAATGTCCCTGTCAGCTCTTTGCAGCACTGTAATATATTAAACACTGTCATGCCGATTCTTGTGCTGACATGAGCTTTCGCCGGTTATCGAGTCTTCATGGAGGAGGGAAAATATGTTTGAACATTGTCAGAGGTTAATGGGGAGGCCAGGAGGATGATGACGATGACGACGACAACCGACTGACCCGATTTGGTAGTTTAAGATGTCCGCTCCCTACTGGCAAAGAAGTGAGATTCCTAGCAAATCTATTAAAATGTCAAGTTCGATTGTTGTGCTGAATCTAGCCTAAATGAAAGAATCATAGTTAAATTATAAAGTGCTAAGTCTCGCTTAACAGAGCCCTATTATACCTCAAAAGGCTCCCAAAATGTAGTCTTATGGTCAGGCCTGCAATTGTCATAAGGCCACAGTATACTTCTCCGACTGCGTAACCACGGAGAGCCCTCGAGCCTTTATAGTTAACCGTTGTGGTGCCGGATACGCAACGCAATTTCCCGCCTGATCAGTAGGGGTTGCTACGCAAGGTTGTTGTGCTTCTTGCTACAGTGAGCAATGGCGTCCGAGAGAGAAAGACTGTTGTCGTTGCAGCTGAATAACATTGAAAAAGTGGCCGTTTCTCACCTGAAATAAATATTTTCTGTGTCCTGGAACTCGGTTTTTAAGATCATTTGAGGCGAGAAATTGGCTATTTAGAGTCTAAACATGTGGTTTGTGTATTAAGATATGACGTAGTTTGGCAGCGACGTTTTCGGTGGTGATCAGCTCCGCCTCTGGACCCTCGGTACGCACAGTGGCCGGCACAGAGCAGCGTTATCTCGACCTGTCCTGAGGACCAATCACAGTCCTTGCCGTCTCCGTTGTCCCTTGATGGAGTGACGGACACTTTAAAAATAATTTGTGCACCCGGAGACGACGGAGAGACTCTCCGACAGGCTCTCTGGTGACATACAGGGGTCTCCGTAACCTACGTAGAGCACTTAACGCAGAAGTATACATAGGGCTTTACTGACCTTTGACACATACAGGGGCATAAATTCCCCACAAAAAAATCCATTGTTACCTGGTAACTCTTCAGCCTAACAAGCTGTCTTTGTCTTTGAGGACAAAATAGAACGTCATCACTGCGACATCATGATGACACTGCGCTGCCAGTTCTTTGATCTCATCCTACAGATGTTCTACATTACAAGTTAAAGGCTCACCAAAATTCCAAAAAGGAATTGGCATTCTTCCCTCTCCACTTTTCCCACGAGGCAAAAAGGCACCAGTTTGAGATTTGAATATACCACACCATTCCCATAATCGGCTACTATCTACACTGATATGGCGGATCCAAGGAACCTGTACGCACTTTACACCACTGCAGCTGGTGCAGGAGATTTAAATCACGACTCCCACTCTGAGGCCACCGCATCACTGCCTGAGCAGGATGTGAAAACATTAGCTGAGGAGGAGGAGGTACTCCTTAAAATGCAGGCCAAACTATTTCGTTATGCCACTGAGAAGAGCCCCCCAGAGTGGAAGGAGAGAGGAACTGGTGTGGTCAAGATACTGAAACACAAACAGAAGGGCATGATCCGCCTCTTAATGAGGAGAAACCGGACTTTGAAGGTTTGTGCTAATCATTGTTTTATACCCATGATGGAACTGAAGCCCAATGCTGGCAATAACAGAGCATGGGTATGGTCCACACCAGCAGACTTTGCTGATGGATGTCCCAAACCTGAAATCCTGGCAATATGCTTTTTTAACGCACACAATGCCCAGAAGTTCAAGTTGATGTTCGATAAGTGCAGGGAGGAGGTCAGAAGAAATCTCGAGGAAAAAGGTAACGCTGACAGCAGAGATAAGGTCACAGAAGAGCTGGAAGAGCTCTCGGTATACGAGGCCAAAGAAGAAAAGAAGGGAGAAGAAAGATGGTAGACTGCGGCAGGCGAACAAGAAAAAAAGATGAGAACAAATCTAAAGTGGGTGGTTCATCACAGTTCGGTGCAGCAATGTTTTGGCTTAAATTCAGAACCAGGAAATAGTTAGTACTTTTAAGATTAAAATGACATTCAGGGAAGCCCAGAAAGAGGAAAGTCTCCTCAATGTTCCAGAACATCATGTCTTTAGTAGTTTTACTATTCAGTGCAATAGATACGTGTATGTGCTTTAGTCTCTGTCTTAAATGAGTGTAAACGCAACAATAGTGTAACAATAGTTCTGTTGTGTTTTCACTGAACTGGAGTGAGTATAAATAAGTGCTCAAATAAAAATAATTAAAGAGTCACTCACCGGCTCCACTCCAATGATTGGCTTTTGTTTTGGTTGTCATCATCTGATCATTTATAGTGCGTGTAATTTGTTTACATTTCTAGAACTCCTGGTTTCATATCCTCGTCTGGATAAGGAGGTCTAGACATTTTTATCTATTGGTGTCATACAACAAGGCAAGGTTATTTATACAGGGTTGGAAAGGCTCTGTTCAATCCTGTCCAGGTTGGGATTATTCGGTCTTAAATGGACTGGATCTTTCCAAAGGTCAGTTTTTGCGCACACAGTTGGAACGGCAATTGAAATTTAGCAGGACAACGCTGCTCTGAGCTTGTCATTGTATTGCTGTTAATCGAGGTTGTCGGGCACATCAGCTGTTCCCAAATTTAAGACTGCTGGTGGCCCACTTTGATATCTGAAAATTCTCAGAGGCCCACCTAAACCTTGAATCATAACTCTGATCAACACATGAGACTAGGATCAATAATTCCCATTTATATATTTGTCTTTTAAATGTAAACATGGGAAAATTCACTGCAGATTTAATATTCAATCCACTTTTATCCTTTAACAGGCAGGAAAATGTCATACACATTAAAATCAATCACAGCTTGGGCTCAGTGTAAGGGGCGTTTAGCATATCCACTGCTGTGTTGAATGTTTCGAATCCTTGTCATCAACGCTCGTTCCGATTGGTTCGCTGTAAATCCGTTGAAAGCGAAAGCTTGAAAAGAACGACCTCGTTCTCGAGGAAAAAAGTAAAAGCCAAAAACACAACTAGGGTTGCAAAAAAACACACAACTAGCGAAGTAGTAAAATATATGACTGATTTTCTGTCAGAATCACCTGAGTGAGCGATATCAGCTGTTTCTCCTTACTGTGGTGCTGAAATTTGATAACTGCCCATTTTAGTAGGACACTGCAGTTCTTTATTCAATGGACACAACTGTTCCAGTTTTGCTGCGTCTTCAGCTGTAATGACACTTGAGACTGTGTCGCCTTAAACCCTGGCTCTTCTGTTTAGTTCTGTCACGCTGCATCAGATTTACTTCTTTTGGCCGTGATCCTGGTCAGCGATGGCGTGACATAACCACTATGCGTTTCCTTCACCCTGCCCATGACCTGACAGGCATGCAGCCAGAGGGGACCACCCTGAATGCCATGTCAAGCTACTGTTGTATGTTATTCTTTGACCTGCTTGTGTTGCAGAAATATATTATTATTATTTTATTATTTGAAATCTCCATTTGGCCACTACTGTCACAAAGCCTGCCCATTTCTCACCCTTGACCTGGAGGTATTCAGTATGTGCTTGATAGATGCAAAGTGTTAGAGAGCTCTATTACGGTCAAACTCTGCCAGGAAGCAGAACATGAAATGCGTCTCAAAATAAATGCTTATAGGATCTTGCTGGTGCCGTGTGTAATTTTGCATCGCTTGGCTCCCTGTGCCACCATCGAAGAACGTGTATATTTGGCCAATTTTGTCTTCAGAGCTGGATTTATCACCTATGAGTGAAGCTGTAATTCAGATTTTTCTTTTGTGCTCTTGCACCGTTTTCCTCAAATTACCATGCCAGAACACTCATAATAGTTTTTTTCGTTCTCCTCTGTTTTCTGCTGTCCCTGTTTGTTTCCTCCGGTCAGTCTACTCAACAATAGCTTTTTATGTCCAGGGCTTGCTTTCTCCAGTTCTCACTGTACTCTTGTATTGGGGCAAGCACATTCTACCCTCTCGCAGTGTTGATCTTAACACCACACAGCAAAGGCATGTGTGAGAACGCACTTTCATAACCAACTTCATTCGTGTCACTGAGGCTCTCAAGAAATGGCTGCTGGTACTTAACACCAGTTTGAGTTTCTCTCACCCTGAGGTTGCCAGATAGCGATCTCATCACCCCTTCTTCAGACGGGATGTTCTAGCCTCTACATTTCTGTCAGACTGTGTGGTTGAATAATGAAGTGAAAATCACAAGATTTCACCGAGATCATAATTTTCTTCCACACCAATTTCGGATTATCTGACCAATATTTGCAGCAGCTGCTAACTTAATCTAATCTTTAAGTCCCTGACGGACATTAAATTACATTTCTACTTCATAATTCATTTTGTCAAGTGGCAGTTTCTTCTCAACATGAAAACAAACGCACACGTCAACAGGTAGTGAGAGTAATCCAGGGTTCATAGTGTGTTTTCTTGTGAGCTTTGACAAAGAGCAGCTAAAATTATACATTCATTGACCCCGGTACATTTTATCAGTTCTTAGGGCTTCACAGCATGTTGAGCTTAGATGAGTGACTTCAAGATGCATTCACTAAACCTCGTAAATTTAATAAATTCTGCAAACACACATGCTGCACGCTGATCACAATTACACCTTGTGGTAATATGCACCACAAATTAAGTAGTCAAAAGATTAATTAATCCAATCATTGAAAAAAAAAATTTGTTTTGTATCTTATTAATATAATCACAACTGTGAAAAAGGATCGTTTTTACAGTCAAACAAATAGTTGAACATTTGTTCTCATTACTAATATGGATTAAGAAATAAGTCACCTCAAAATGCATGAACTCTGAGGATGATCAACTTGGATGCTGAGTCAGTATTGAATGAAATTGTTGCACAACTCACGAGTATTTCTCAAATGATTTACGTTGAACATGTTTTTCAGTCAGTGGCTTTTTTAAGAGGACAATTTGGGTTACAAGAACATTTACATGAAGAATGTGTTGCCACACTTGACCTGTCAGCTTGTGTTCATAATTCCTGTCAGCATCTGCCATTTATCTGTATGCTTCCTTTCTGCGTATTGCTTTCAAATTAAGTTGGCACTATGAAGTCTTGGCTGTCTCACTCGACTTTCCAGTGTCCGTGAGTCCTGAGTGCTCTGGCTGTTCTCTTTGCTGTGCTCAACCTACCAAATTAAATTTTCACACTTTGTATATTGGAGCCATAACACTTATCCCAAGGCTGACAATCGAGTGAACTCTGCCCCGGTTTTTTGGCATGTGGCTCATGGGGTCAGGTATTTGATTTATCTGATGTAGTTGCTTCGTTTTTAGGCTGGTATTGGCAGTATCGCTGCTTCTCCTGTGTGTACCACCCACATGTTTTATCTGCAGCTGTAGCTCCCCAGTTGTAATTCATTCATCCTGCTTCGTCGTTGCCGCCTGTTATAACTGAGCATGTACAGCTCATTGAGTTACACATCATCCCGTCTTAAGCTGTTGTACAAGATCCAGATTCTTGGAAGAGCAAATGTAGTGCTCACATTTCCTGGAAACTGTCGGCTCACAAGAAACCTAATTAGTGTGAAATTTTAAACCCTTGGTGTAGTTACAATTGAACAAGTGATCAACCTTTTTGGTGTGTGTGTATCCTGAGGATCGGTAGGAAGTAGCGGACGCTGAACTTGCTTACCAGCATGACGAGGAATGCAGCTCCATACTCGAGCACTGCATCCAAACAAAGGGCCAACATTGTGTCCAAAAAGTGCTAGCTCACAAAAGGGCCCTCACAAAGCCTGAAATGAACCCCCACACACCCATCTGTCTGCCCTACTTCCTATTAGTCAGACCAAGCCACCAACACTCTGAAAGACGGAGATTATGTCAGATGAGACTATAGCACATTAAGGATATCGATGTAGATATCCAGTACTGTGCAAAAGTCTAGGCCATCATTCGATTTGTTGTTTTAGCAATGCTCTAATGGCCATACAGTATAATTATTTTTCGATCACTTTGGAATGCATCCAGACAATAAGGTAAAATATATTCTTCTATATTCTGACTTGCCCTAAACCTTGAATAACAGCATGACCCTGGCTCTCTTAAACCTGGAGTAGAATCCTTCTTAACATTATTGGTAAAACCTGTTTGTCCTATTTCATGTCAATAGATATCTGCTGTGAAAAAAGTCTGTTACACCGTGTTTCTTTAAGACAGGCCTGAACATTACATAACCATGTATGAGTTAAACTCTCTGACCTTTTGCTACTGGTATAAGACCAACCTTCAGTCGCATCATTCCAATCTAAATGCCAATGATCACAGGATTTGATAGACAATACACACAGACAATTATGTTCTTGATGCAAACTTAAAAACAAATCAATGTTCTATTAATGGAATATGTTGAGCTATAATGCACAATTACTGACTGGACCAAATCAAACCCTGTCACTCACTTCCTATAGGGAATGGAGAAATAAACAGCTGGGTTCACGGCCGAGTTCAATGAATGCACCACATTAACCGTTGTAAAACCACAGATGGAAAAAGACGAGCAATTATTTTTCAATGGAGCTTCAACATCTGCAATTTAGCCCCATCACAACAAGCTTTTTTTTTATCCCAAATGAACACAAATATAAAACACTTGACCAGTCGGATATTATAAACCTAGTTCATATGGAAAATACTGACTGAGCTATTATAGATGTAAAAAAAATATTGATTTACACTAGATTTACGTGATGAATGTCTAACAATTATTGAACCATTACTTCACACCCCTAATTAAATATAGACCCCTCACCCCATAATTGGTTTATTAAAAAAGAAAGTAGCACAAACGCCTGTCCTGTCTGTGATCCTTTGATGTAATTACACCTGCCCTGCAGGAAGAGACGTCAAAAATGTGTAGACGTTTTCTTGGTTTTGCCTTTGATTAATTGTCGCAAATGATTTGTTCTCTGGTGAAAGGATTTACTTCCTCCCAGAGCTTCGATTTAGAAAAAGAGACTAATATGTGAAAAGTATGTCCTAATAGAGACAGATGATCGCGTGCCATTGGTAAATGGATGAGTATGGCTACAGCGCATAGCAGCTTGCTGTAAAGGCATTCTATTGTTGATCCATCACTAGGTCAAAGTATATCTACTTTATGCCACAGTCAGTTTTCTCTCTCTGATTTGAGAGCCACGTGGAGGAGCCAAAAATGGATTTTTAAAAGATCCGATCAATAGTAATGCTGATCACTTTGCCGTCAGTGTGAATGGAGCTTATTTGACCGCTGTCATTAGATGGGATCACAAAGCCTCGGGGCTCTGAACTGTGCCCTGTTTTGGTCGACATGGGCAGTAAAATCATGTTACACAACCCACATTAAGTGTGTGTGGCTAATCTAGTGCCTAATAACAGAGGTATAAATATTTAAGAACCATTGAGAAATTTCAGCGACTCAAAATGGTTTCCTCATAAGAAAGTCAGCTGTTACTCGTCCTTGAAGGACATGTGAATCCTGCATTCTTAATCCTCCCCCATTCAGTGGCAGATAGAGGGGAAAGGCATGTGAAAGAGAAGAGAACAAGAAAGCCCTGACTGTGGTGGCTGTTCCTGTCTCCTCCCTCTCTGGGAAGAAGCAGGTAGGGTTTAATCAGTCACTAAGCCCCATCATTCATTGCCTGTTCTCTTCTAGTATCAGTGTCCCTGGCTTTTACAATGACTATTGGACCATATCAGGACAGAGATTGTTCTAGTGGGCTGTGCAGACATTAGACGACCATGAATACTTTCCATGACTTATTGCAGGACTGCAATCATTCAGAACCACAGGGTCTCGCAGTCAATTACCAATTTGATTTCACAATCCTTCAGTTTTTCCTTATAGATGGACTGTATGCAAATGAACAGTTCGAAAACATGGAGCCATCAAAATCGAGTCCTATTCTAACTTGATTTATAAAGCCAATAAACATTTTCCTGAGGTGTTGACGATGTTAATCGCTAGTTGTCGGTCTTCCTCAATAGAACATGTTGTCAATTTTGTAAATTATGAGGAAAATAGATGACGTATATGAGTGGATACCAGTGTGACTGACAGCTAGTATCTTTGATTGGATGCCTGTTCGCAGGTTTTACATACAGTTTATGTTCATGTACACCTTTTGATGCATTTGATTAATCCAACGGGATGGGGTTAACTGTTATGTCAAAGAAGCATCTGGATTTAATATTCACATTTCAGAAGAATTAAATTCCACATTTGCGTCCATGGAGCTGACATTTGTTTATGGTGGAAATGTGTGGGGCATGTGTTAAAGCACTGGTAATCACACGTGGGCCCAGCAACTGCCAAGTGCATGCGTGGCAGTGGGTGCGTGTGTGTGTGTGTGAGCGTATTCTTACACATGACATGTGAGTCAGTGTGAGCACTTGTCTGTGTCTATAAATCAGCAGGAGCCGTTCTTACATCACACAGCCCCCTTCAGGGCAGCACACTGCAGTCTACACACATGCACACTGACCACCATGCACTAGTAGCTGCCTTCTTCCTTCTCAGGAGGCCTCAGGAGTAATTGACTATTGAATAAGAGCAGCCACCTTCTCTTTCTAGGCTTTCTATTTAAATATTTCTAATGCTCACTATTCACTCTTTTTTCCACCCTGCCACTCTGTCCTTTTGTGCATTTACCATAGTATGGAACAGGGCTGTCTAGGTCATAAAAGCTCATTCACACATACCTCCCGTTTATACATAAGGGCATACACTGAGGGCAAATCTTGTGAATTTGCACATGCATGTTGTCGTCTTTGGTCGATATATTTATTTAGCATGTTTCTCTGTGCAAGTCTGAGCACCTCGGACTTGTGTGCATCAGTTCCTCTGCCCTTGTGCAGTACCAGAGCTTCAAAAGCACAGAGCTGTTCCACTAAAAGCCAGGCCTGTCTTCTAGTCACACACCTGTTTTTCAGTTCTTTCAGCCGTCCTGAGGTTGAGTTCTACTATTGCGTTGTTCTGAAGCTGTTTAAAATGTCATCTGCAAGACATATTCATCTGAGTGACATATTTGCAAATCACAAATATGTGCTCATTATGAAGAGGCAATATTCAGCCACAGGGAAAAGGATGGTCCAAAACACTGCAGTCCTGCTGGCCAATGAAAGCTCAACACACCGTACTTTGGATATTTGGTATGTTGGAATTAAATCATCATGGAACTTGAACATCTGACCAGTATATTGATCATTGCTTTACGAAAGTCCTCATAGTGGTGTTAATAGTAGTTGGTGCTTCTTTCTTAGCATTTAAAGCTCCCATAGACCATAAGTTCCAATTAATGCTGCGTTTTGGTGTGTATCTGCCATTACCTCGTTTATGAAACCCTACATTTTCGAAAACAAACAGTTCAGCCACTGCTGAGAAAGCTGGGTTTTATTGTATTCTCAGGCTCTACAAGTGGTCTGAAAAAGAATGGAATCGATCCTTCTGCTCCAGGGCACATCTGGTTGCGTACATTGAACCGCAGAAGAAGAAAATCGTCCGTTGTGGAGGTGTCTCGCGTGCGACGGTGTCTTTTGACTCTGGGTCTGACTCCTGATAAAAGAGACTGTGACGGGGAGTCGTGACGAAACTATTTTTAAACATTGTTAAAACAATGTTTTGATGAGTAGCAGTGCATCCACCGTTCCAGAGGGGGAGCTGTGCTTCTGAGAGCTGATGTGCTAATTACGTCACTTCCAGGTACCTGGCCAATCACAAGACGGTGCGGAAAGCTCTCGTTGGCTGTCCAATCACAACACAGTTCTGTCTTCTGGGGGTGAGATTTCGGTCTGAAACGGCACAGCTGACGAGAGCTTCAGTGAGGAGAGATTTCGATTGGCTCGTTTATACAAGTTAATGTATGCAAGTAGACCTCCATAACTCACATACTATATATGTGCGATAGGACCAATCTATGAGAGCTTTAAGTAATGAACAGAAAACCACAGTAAAACAAGTTTTGTGCCCCAATCTATGCATTTTTCTATAATATCATTTGAATTTAACAAATTAAACACTGAACTGTTTTCTTTGATTATTATCCATGATAGGAGACGAAATTGCTGGTGTTCTCTAGTCACACATCTTGTCTCTGACTGGAGCCAGCAATCATCCAGGGTCAGTGTGGCCCGAGGTGTGACAGACAGACAGACAGACAGTCTTACGCTCAACAATAATGGCTGCAGGCTTAATTGTCAGCCAAGTGTGTCACTCAGTAAACGGCAGTCTGCTCCGTTAAGACGAGGAAACCTGTCAGCTCTGTCATGTTACATGTCCTCTTTTTTTTCTGAGGGACTATACAGGGCAGGCTGTACCCTTTTTTTATCCATACAGTGTGTTCTGAATCAGACTGGCTCCTTAATCCAGATTTGTTGGTATTGCGTGTGATCTAGATGCAGGGGAGGGTGAGACGGGGAGAAGAATAAAAGGAGAAAACCGTAGGCACCTCTAGGTCTGCTTACAGTCTGTTTTTGATTTTCTTCTACACAGGCACAACAGTAATCCAGAAATAGCAGTTAAGACGGTGAGAAACTTGTGCACAGCTATTTGATCTAAGTGTTGTGTTATCTAAGTGCTTGTTAAACAATACACACAAACTGTGCTCCATTCTCTCATCTGCATCAAGCTGGACGAGAAAGACGAGTGTGGAAGTAGAAAAAAGGGAGAACTGTGAGTGAAGTGTTTAAACGGCAGGCAAAAGAGTAAGTGAAGAGGTTCTTGCATCGAAACTGTGGGGGAAATCTGGAAAACGTCCGCAAAACAATCTGTACTTTCCCCCCGTATCAAGCAAAGGGGTCCGGTTCTAAGTGTTTGGAACTGGACAAACTGCAGTCCGTCAATTTGTTGACGGGTAATCCATCATTCATGTATGATGAACATGAAAAACGGTGGTGTTTTCTCCTCGAAGAAGCGTGTAGTCTTATCATGATAAGTAGCCACATGCTAAGAAGAAGGCACATGGAATGCTGAAATTCCTCCATTGTTGCCATTTGTTTACCGTCTTCTGCTAGGTTTGAATTTATTGGCGAGCTCCACTGTGTGAGATGGGCTGGTTATGAAGTTGCACTATTTACGTTTCTGACGCATATAACCTAAATAGCTCCATAATTTACGTATATGTGGCCCACACACCTTGCGGTGGAAGCACCAGTCAGATGAGGGTGTAGTGTTCCAAACCACACTGTGGTGAGCTGAACTGCACTGAAACAGGCTGGTGAAAACAAAGACTCAAAAGGACTGCTTTAGAGCGAAGGAAACGTCGGATGTACAAGTATACAGTACTTGCATCTACACGCATACTTGTATACCTCTATCAGTGTCTTGAAAGCTCATTGATTCCAATGTACTCATTGTTTATAACCTTCTGATAAGAGGATCAGATGCAGTTGATTTTTGTTTTGTGGTCTATGGAAGGGGGCCATATGGTTGAAGTTGTCGTTAGCACTCTTGTCTTTGTAGCAAGATGACCCGAGTTCACAATCCAGCCAGAACAAGGGTCTTTCTGCATGGAGTTTGCATATTCCCCCCTCTAAATTACTCCCAGAATGGGGACAATCAGGCAGAAACACTTTTAAGGATTTAGCTCCAAGGATATTTCCAGTCATTTGTTTGTTGCATTTAGTGGTCAACAGAACACGCTCTTCCTTTTATTTTCCTGCAGTCTTTTCTTTTTCCCTTTTCTTTTAAACCATCACTCACTTTTCCTGCCCTTCTGGCAGACCACATCTAAACATAAAGCTATTAACTGGACCACTCATCCTTGCACTCAGATCTGTCTGTTTACCTTTTAACTTTGCAAGGTCATTATCATCTATAATGCTGCAATCATCACGTGGAATCTTGGCCTGATACCACGGCTTTGCTGCTGCGTTATCCCTATGTTTGGCTGGTAAGCCTGTCACAAGTCGGACTGTGCCAACACAGTCGTCCATCCATCACCGATAGAGACTTAGTGTCTGTCTGGTAACATGAGATTTCCTGATGAGCACGCGCTTCCCGGAACAGAATTAGTGTTGACACACAAATAAAATAATGTAGTACCAGCTCGTTTTTTTTTAAAGTTTACATTGAAATGGAACAAACCACCGAGTGCTTTGTGTTTACTCATGGTCCGGTGCTCTCCAGTCTTTGTTCTTATTAAGTCTTGGAAAATTGCTTTTAAATCACATGCATTTGTTTAATTAAAGGCATAAAGATAATATGTCATGATGCCAAAGTTTTCCTACAATTGCTACCTCCAGTACTTATTACTCACCATATACCAACCAAAAAAACCAAATGTGTCAATTTGGCTCCTGAAAAAGAGCTGTTTGTCTTACATAACTGTGAATATCTTTGAAGAGTATTATTTTGTACTAGTCCAGGTTCCCCTGCGGGTTTACTTTGAAAGGACGTTGCACCTGGTCTCGTGGCTTGGTCTGATCCAGATCCAGTGCTTGTCTCTATTTCCTGATGCAGTTAGATTAGTCAGATATTATAACAGTACCTGCAGTATTTAGGTTGTCAGTGTCCATCATCCAGTGACTAAGATGTCATGCAGTTGGTCACGATTGCTGTATGATTAAGTAACCTCTAAAAATGAATGTGTGCTCGATTGTCTATGAATATATATATATCAGCACCCTGCCAACTAGTGAATACATTTTCCACAGGTGATCATATTCTGGATGTCTCGGCGACGCTGTTTGTTCAGATTTTAAGTTATTGACATTATAATTGCATCACAAAGCTGTTAGCCGAGTTTTCTCATTCAGGGGGAAATGTACACCGAATAACAAGTTATTCAAATGACCGTTTAATGACCTGGTGACCATTTATGCTGCAGCTTCTTGGTCTAGAGACAGTAGGTCGCCATTTTCGGTTGAGTATTATATTCGTTAAGTCTTTATTTAGTAGTAATTATAGATATTTTACTTATTCTTTCTGTCAAATTCAGTCCCTCCTTGTTCCCGTTGAGTAAAGCCTTGGAAATTACCATTGCTGTGGAACATGACACTGCATGTAATTACCCATATATGAGTGTGATTTTGTGTGTTTATATAATGACATTTGGCACCAGATGGGAGAGCTTATATGTAGACAGGATGAACCGTCAGTGTTGATACTGAATATTTTCGAACCACGTTGTGGTTGACTAGTTTGGGACCAGGGTGAAATGAAGCGTGCAGCAATATTAAGCCATATTAATCAGTTTTATTTGCCTTAATCAATTGTCTTTGTAGTACATTACGTTATCAGCAGGAAACTTTGAGGGAATCTATAATCCTATTGCTTTCCATCTCTCTCAGCAAACCTTGAAGTCTGTGAATGAGTTACTGTTTGCCTGGAGGCTGTTGGTCTGTGTAATCATCCTGTAGCAGAGTGATGCAGCGGGGAAGTAGGATGGTACAGATTTGTCATTGTTGGTTCACCAGAGAGGTTGTATTTTCTCGTAGTTATTTTTATGTTTGCTTAAAAACAAGTTTTCTATCTTCTATCGTGATCGAGGCAAAAACAACATTGCGCAAGTAAAGCTAACACTTTCAGCAGTTACCTGGCCAAAGAAGAGGGAGGGTTTACAGTGGGATAATGG
This sequence comes from Microchirus variegatus, assembly GCF_963457635.1. Taxonomy (NCBI): domain Eukaryota; kingdom Metazoa; phylum Chordata; class Actinopteri; order Pleuronectiformes; family Soleidae; genus Microchirus; species Microchirus variegatus. The sequence continues at coordinate 11,762,159 of NC_139821.1, forward strand.
CAGGGGAAGCTACCTTTTTTTTAAGAGATGTCCCACCCACGTTCAATACAAGAACTTTATGCGCTTTGTGAATAAATGGAGAAATCCTACACTGTTTTGTTTTTTTGTTTTCCTCAGTTGGACAGAAATTCAGAATCCTAAGATTAAAGTCAGAATTGTGAGAATATTTTTTTTGTTTTTACATAATTTACCTAATACTCTTCTGTATGATGTATCGCCATATGATTGTCTTCCAATATATTGATTATCAAACGGAATCGATGCATCGTGATATTATGGGTATCATGGATCGTGTGTCGCGAGGCACCACGTGATTTCCCCACCCCTATTGATCACTTTGCTGCAATCATGCTGCAATTTAGTGATCGATGACACTTGTCAATAGTGAGGTTGGCGTGTTTCCATGTGCAGAGGTTGAGGGAGGACCTTAGACCCGGCCGACAGCGCGAGAGGCCCAGTGTTTTGTTGCTGCGGGGGTCTCTGCTCCATCCCATGACCTCTTTGTGTTTGATTAGGATCAAGTTTGTTCCTACACACAGATCTGGAAACGCATAAAAGGCAAATCTCCCCTGCTCTGAAATTACTTCAAAGGAAGCCAGCTGTGTACGTACTGGGAGGAAAAAGCCTAGTGTATGAGGTTGTATCGCCACAATTTTTTATTTAACTGAAATGTTCAGGAGAAACCTGTAAAGAACGAATTCACAAACGAGACACGCATGGAAAACCTGCAGACAACACACAGCTGGGAAGACACTGCTGTGTGTGTATCACAAACCTACATTTATTGTATTTTGCAGCTGAATACACATTCAAGCACTTGTTGAAGATTACATTATAAATAATTAGTCTCATTATAAAAACGATAGTTATATTGCAAATGATTTGGTAACCACTTCAAAATTAATGGTATTAATGCATAAAGAAGTCTATAAAATTATAAAATTCCCTAGACTTTGAGGAAATGTGAAATCAAATGTATCCAACCAACAGATTTTTGTTTAATATTTACACGTGCAAGAAAACTAGCAAATTTCACATTTAAGAATCTCTAACCAGTTTATTTCTGTTATTGCATTTTAATTAAAATGTCTCAGATGGTAGTCTCAACTCAAGGTACTTTTTTTGTCCCCCAATGAGGCAATTTGTTGTGCAGCAATAGTACAGTACAGATCACACACAATCACACACAGTCACACACACACAGACAAAAGTTTGCCTACCTTGCAGGCATAAGATGGTAGTCTTTAATACAATACTATACTAATAGTCAGAATGCACAGTGCATCCTAGAATTTGCACCTCAATTAAGAATAATAATTACATTATTACCAACATCTATTCATACTTTTACACATTTTAAACATCTTTTTTTCCCCCTCGTTGTAACTTTCCCCAAAGAACAAGTCTTATCACTTAGTATTGCAGGACTGCAGTATTACAGGTCAGTTATCAGGTGTAAAACTGTGGTAGATTATGCTGGGAAAAGGTATGTTCAGATAAATCCCCTTGTTAAACATGAGCCAAAGAAAGGTAGATAATATCAGGCCTGTGTAGATTTAGTTATAAATGTGTTTTCTCAGGGCGAGGTTTCCCGCTGGGTTTATCACGAGTGACATCATCGCCGATGTCAAAGTTCAGCTCTGATGCAGTTGTGGTCGTCGTTCAATTTAATTTTAAATATTCCATATCAAGTTGTGCAGGAGGAGATCTTCGTGCGACTAATCTAACGAGGTTTGAGGCAGCCTCTGGATTTCATTAACCCTCTGTCATTTTTAGGAAAGGAATAGATTTTTCTCACCAAGCTCCTTCGTGTGGAATAAAAAGGGACTGTCAATTTCAACACCTGATTTGAGCATTTTATTTAACCTTTCACCAAGCTGCTTCTCAGGTTATAGTAATCAGTAAGACTGGGTGCTACCTGAGATTCAGATCGTCCTGTTTGTAACCACATCCAACCTACTTTCAATGTTTTTTACAGCGTCTGTTGTTAATATTCTGTCCTGCCCTCTTCTTAGTGAGTGAGGGCACAGTTTGTACAAGCAGACAGGACTTGTTCACCGTTCCTTTGATTTATTATATATTTTTTTACCTGTGCTTTGAAGCCTTAAAGTCCTTGAGAATTTTAAAAATCGGATGTTCTTATTGAATTAGCCTTAAAGGGATTGTCATGAGGAGATTGTGTTCAGATGATGATGATGATGGACACGAGCGGACAGCCTAAGCACACCAAGGTAATGCTGCTTGGTATGTTTGAGGTGAAAATACTGCACCAAGTTTCTTTTAATGTATGGTATATATAAGGCTTATCATTTATATTTACCTTTCTGTTACCTTTGGCATGTGTACTACTAGACTGTTTGTGATATCTAGAACATTTTTGCTGTGAAGTTGGATCGATAGATGCCAGAAAGCAGAGAAATGGAGCCTTGCACCCGCATACTTGTCATTACGGTAGCCCTCAGAACGACCGTCCAATCACAGACGAGATGGGAATCTCAGCGCGCCACACGTTTGTGACGTCATTTTCTCACCACTGTATTCCTAAACACTTGAATAACTATTAAACTTATCAAAATAAATCCAGGCGGCCTTATTATCATGATGGTCATAAGAGGGTTAAGTGAGCGCGAAGCAACTGGAAAAGTGGATTTTGTAGATGCTAGAAACAGGTCACCATCATCACCGTCTTGAGTTTCTTTCACTTAGGAATAATAAAATGAGTATACTTAGCTGTCACCACAACAGTGTTCAATGTGTGACACTGTAATAAGCATCTTTGATAAATTACATCGGTGAGACTTGCACATCCAGACAGCACCTCATCTTTTGTAATTATCTGACTCAATGATGATGTCTAAACCACACACAATGGTTTGACCTTACTTGTGTTTATTTTCCCCTCGACGGTTCGCAAGCTTTTATTGAGTAAAATTTGGTCGGTTTGCGGTGACGTTAATAGAGGACGATGTCAGGTCGGCTGGATAAGCTGAATCTGCAGTTAAATGGCTGTGGGGGGGAACCACACGGGACGCTCTCCCATCACATTTGCCGCCCGCTGCAGCACATCTGTGCCTATTTGCTTTCCTTTTCTCTATTGCCCAGAGGGGCTTCTGTTTTTGCTGCAGATCCCATGGTGTCTGGCGAGCTTGTTGATTGTGTTCAGCTAAGGGATCCACCCTGTCCCGTAACATAGTGTCTCATCACGGAGTTGGAACACACGCAGGCAGTCGTAGCAGAGCTCAGGATTGACATTTTCTCGATTATGACTGTAAATTATAATCAAGTTAAGTAAGCGAGCCTGTATGCTTGACCTTGTAGGTTGCATATAGGGGCTTATTTCTGCTTTACAGTTTCCAGATGGACTTGGAAGGATAGAAATGATGTGTTAAGCGAAGACTTCCACTGTCATGTCACTCCAAAACCCAAATAAAAAAGTCTTTATATTTGTCCTTGACCTTGAAATATCTTGGTAGCCTCTAGCTTTAAGAGGTGGATTTATCGAGCTCCTGTCTGTGCTGGTATTTTGTTTTGTCTGTTTTTGGTACTTTGTGTGCGACACAAAAGGCCACTATGATTTGAAATAGATTTGTTGCATGGCAACATTAGCAACTATAATCAGCGGCGTGTACTTGTGTCTGTATGGGGCCACTTGCGTGAACACAGCGTACCTAAGTGGGACTGCCCACACCCAGCTTCACTTCCCAGTCTCTTGTAATCCCATTTAAATGTGAAACATGCACACAGACGAGTGGAAAGGCAAGTCCCTGGTGAGCATGCGAGAGTCCCAGTATTGAATCAACATTCATTATTCACATGTCATTAGCCTCCCAATCAGTCACCATCCATAATGTAAAGGCGTGCATTGCAACGTGAAGAGAGAGAGAGAGAGAGAGAGGCATAAATAACTGTGGGCAAATCATATCCTGGGACCTTTTTTAATGATTACACACAAGCCGTTGATGGTTTGTGTTAATGTTAAGAGGAGCTTGGTGAATCAGAGCTCCACTACTCCACAAATAGGAATAGAAATCACATAACAACACATACTATTGTGGCGGTGGCAACAAATAAATAAAAAAACTGGGTGGTTTAGTGTTGCGACGATGCGTCCACTTGGGGCTGTGACAGCGCAGCTCTTTTCTCCAACTTTAAAAGAGGCAAATGTGATGTGAAAAGGGATAAAATGTAAAAGTCTGTATGTCACCCAGCCCTAACAGATGTCAAAATAATTGAAATCTCAATAGATACAAGTACAGTGTTAAAAAATCTCGGTCTTCACTCAAAAATAATCAAAGTATCTTTATATGCTATAGCAGTTCTATAAAGAGTAGTTTCATAATTCCACATATTTGTCCAAAGTCGCAATCAATTCATGTGACTTTTACTGAGCATATTAACAAGATGCATTATTTAGAGGCTGGCGATTCTGACTCTTAATCTTTCTGGTCACGTGGTGTAGCTTTGTGTGTAGTTCCTGAGTGCGACAGGATGTGCGGAGTCATTGCAAATGTTACGTTTTGTTTTGTATTCCCTTTTTAAACCTGCGGCGTTGTGTGCTGTAGAGTCAGGAAGAGGATTTGTTCTGACACATCAGACCGGTCAAAGCGTCATTCGCATTAACAACACAGCAGGACGTCTCCACCACACGGCGACGTTTCAGAGCTGCAGCAGAGGCTCCGAGACGTCACCGTTGCCACGTTCGCGACGAGGGCTGTTGGTTTTAAGATGCCCTGCTCTAGTAGTACATATGAAGAGGGTACGTAATGACCTGACGTGTCTCCAGCTGCTCTATATTTTGAGCAGATTGAATGAGCTCCACGTAATGATTTTTCCAGCTGCTGAGTCATGCTGACCTGTTCCTAGTTGGCAGCTCTGATGTACTAGTACAGGAGCAGCGTGTTGTTGTGTGTGTCCACCCGTTGTTGCCAGTGCCTCTCTTACATAACGCCGGGCCTGCAACTAAAGATTATTTTTATAATCTAGTAATCTGTCGTTCTATTTTCTTGACGAATCAATGAGTTGTTCGGTCCATAAAATGATTGATGTTCCCCTGAACTGTTGCAGCTCTACATACAAACATGACGGTGAAGAGCCTTTCGGAGCCTCTCCTGTCACTACCACAGTTTTGTTTCCTCTAGGGCTGCAATGATTATGGATCAGCAATTGATTACTTAATCACCAACTGTTTTGGTAATAAATCAATCCTTTGAGTGTTGTTTTTATGTTTAAAACAAGCTTCCATACAACAACTAAATCAAAGTCTTTCCGGCTGTGATTAATGGACTAAACATTCACAGAGGCTACCGTTTAATTGTTATGTCCCAGTGCAGCAAATACATGCTCGAGTCTGTCATCTAACCTCACTTTGATAAGCCCGAAGAGACCGATGGCCCGTTATAGTCTGTTATTGGGGTCAAGGTTTATTGCCACCATTAGCCGCTCCTCATTAGATTCATAAATCTAGTGGCAGTTTTGTCAATCTTTAATGCATGTTTTTTATGGCCTGTTGTAGTCATTTGTAAGTACATTATTTAACACATTCAAATAAAACACATGTGTAGAACTAGTTCAGTTTGGGTCCATTTTAATAACTCCAATGTGTCCCTTTCTATTTTTCGAAGCAATATGTCGACAGGTTTATGACTGCCATGTTTCCTCTGTAGGCTTTAGATAACATTATTTTTTTTTGTCCTTTAGAGAAAGTTTTTGTGACATTAACTTAGTTTTCAGTAGTTTTCCAGCACTTTTCTATTAACCAGTTTTACCAGTATCAACTGGTAGGGCTTTTCATGATACCAGCAATTCAGGGATCTCAGGGTTCTTGAACAATCGACAATTAAATGACAATACAGAGGTAGTAAGAGAGAGAGAGGGAGGGGGGTACAAGGAAAGGAAGTTGGAAACAATTTATTGCATTGTGATTGCCGGAGTGAGCATGGTCGGACCAGTTCGGCCTGGATTGCAAGAAAAGCAAAAGTTGGCAGAGCGAGAAGAGATGGTAGCCTGTGAACACTGAGGGGCTCCTCCAATGCAAAATACCTTGAAACTCACACCACGCAGACACACCCGCGTGGAAATGCTGAAGAGAAGAAAAGATGGGGAGAGGGCAGTGAGTGTGCCCTGTGTTTATTTAAACAAAAAAGGTCAGGAGGAAGGAGGGAATTAAAGGCCAAGTATGCAAGTTTTGATTTGTGGACAAAACCAGTTCTTTGCGGACGTCATCATTTTTGCGTGGAAAGCAGCAGTGTGTCATTTATTCAGGGTCTCTCTCTCTGTGAGAATGAATGGAGTGAATGGGCACTCGCACACAATGAACCTCTTGGTATTTGATGTACACACACACACACACACACGCACAGAATGTGAATGTCAGATTTGTTTTGTAACTTCTCTTTGATAAAAACGAAAAACATTTTTTAGCATTTTGGACCCAAGGCCGGGCTTTGAGAGTGATGAATGGCGCTTCTTTGTCATCAAATCTGTAAAGCTTGTCAACGCTCAGTCACAGGACCGTGACATTGGCAGAATCTCTCACTTTCCAGATATCTTGACAGAACGCGTTTGCTGATTCGTGGGCGTTTGTTGAATAACCTTTGCAGAAAGATGAAAGGGTGGGAAAAAAAAAAAAAAAACATTTATTCATATGTGAATGCTCACACACCCACACGCACGTTTTGTTCTTGTTTGCGAGATATTTACTGCCTGAATAAGTCAGCCATTCATACTCCGTTATTAGTAGTGCATATATTATTATACACCAGATCAGACTATTGACTCTGATGCAATGGCTGTAAAAAATAAAACAGTTGCACCATGTCTGGCCTTGCTGCGAGTTTATGATAATAGTGTTATTGTTTTCTTTATCTTTTTAAAGAGATTGAAAAAGTTTGTCCCCTCTCTTGAAAACTGACTTGTACTTAATCTGTCTTTTTTTTTTTTACAGAGCATAACAAAGATAAAGTTACTCACTGAAGTTGATTTGTCTTCATAACCTGATCTTATTACTGCATTTTGTTTGCTTCTGTGTGTGTCCAAGTCTGGGCTTAAAATCTGAACGTCCTTTTGTTCTCTTCCCCCTCTGCTCTCTCTGCGAATAGATCCAGTTCGCCGACCAGAAACAGGAGTTTAACAAGCGCCCCTCCAAGATTGGCCGACGTTCTCTGTCCCGCTCCATTTCCCAGTCCTCCACAGACAGCTACAGCTCAGGTATTCCTTCTATCACTCACCTACCATGACATGTTTCCATGTTTACGACGCCAAAGCCGTAGAAAGTGTTAACTGGGACAAACGGACCGACCTCATCTATGTCCTCGCTTACCCACCTCTGGTCTCATTGGCTCTCATTCTCACATTCTGACACTGTGGCCTCTGTGTGAGAGGATTAGCTACTGCTGGTCTGCTCCCCAGAAGCTGAAGTGTGTGGTTTGTGTAGTTTGAGCTGAGTGGCATAATAAACCGAAAATCTCAAGTCCAATTCATCCATCGTCCTCCGCATGACGGTCTCGGGGTGTGCTGGTGCCAATTCCAGCTGGCAAAGGTGGGAAAGGTGGTTTACACCCTGGACAGGTCGCCAGTCCATCCCATTTAAAATGGTTTTAAGGATGGATAAAAGTGGTAAAAGTGGCAACTCGGAAACAATAGATTTACCTTAACTATATCCCTCAGGCAGAAAATGGTGCATTTTTGGTTGCTAAGGAAATTCATTTGAACAATCAGACCGTTTCCTTTACACCAACCAGGTACATCAGCTGCTTTGGCATTTTGAGCTCCATGTGACTCTCTGAATTTCTCAGTTTAGTGATGTTTTAAACCTCACGTCGAGTGATTTGTTTATCTGAAGCCCGACAGAGGTAATGAGGAAGCACGTCAAAGTCAAAAGAAATTGGATGTTCAGCAGCAGTTTGATGGGATAAATGCTTGCAGCAGCTGGGTAGCGGAGGTGGTGCGAGATCAAAAAAACATGCGTCATGTACAGGCCCTGTCACTGATTTAATAATTACTTTTTGTCAGTGACAGAAGTGACACTTTAAAAGTGAGCTTTAAAAAATATGAGTCAAAGGTTTGTTCAGCAAGAACAATACTAAAACTATAAAGCTGCATCCATGAGATGATTAGCTAAAGACTGGTGAGTGGGAAAGCAGCCCCGAGCAGGTGTATGCAAAGTTCACAGTCGAGATGTTTTTGCTTCAAGGAAATGTTCAGGTCTGTGTTAAAAGAACTTTTCCAATGACTACAGCAAGGTGAGATCGCTGTATGTTGACACGAATCAGTCTCTTTATACTCAACTATGTATCATGGTATCAGTTTAATTGGTGGTGAATAAAATCTACCCCCGCACAGAAAAATATCCTTTAATCCAGAAAAAAGAACACGAGTCTGCAAGGGGAGTTTCCAGAGAACAGACCAGAGTAAAGTTTGCCTTTTTTAGAATTTAGAAAAATGATTAAGCAGCAGTTCTAACTCGGTTCACTCTGTAACTTCCTGACAAAATTTCATCACTTGTCTAAAAGTACTAAAATGTTGATTTTTCTGAGTTAAGTTGCTTAATTTTTCACAGACTCATCGACTCTGTTGACTGCTGTGCTCTAGGGTCATTCGCAGTGCACAGGTCGTCCAATGACGCCATTAGGATGATGAAGTAATCTGTGATTACGCACGTGACACTGAACCTGGACAGTGTCTCTGTACTTTGATGGACAGAGAGATTGATGACAGATGGACAAAAATAGACTTTTAGTCAGTATTGGTGTATGGTTCTACTTAGGTCATTGGTGTTGAAAAAATATTTATCTGCGGAAAAGATGTAAGATTCCTGTCCTGTGACTTGAGCGACACCAGTCAGTCTGCTGAGCATACGACTCGTCCCCTTTTCTTCATGCATAATAACAATGAAAGTGAATTTTCACTTCGTTATATACCATCTCTCAGAAAAAGTGCTTTGTCTCTCGCCTAAAATGTGATGCTGTTTATGTAACATTGGGTAAGGTTAGTTTTTACAGCCCTTCCTCAGGATTAAATGTTCCCTCTCTAGCCTGAGGCACATTACTAAAGTCATGACATGAGCTTTTTCTTCCTTAGATATTATGATCATAATGAGAGCACTTAGCCTGCATTGATTTGACAAGCTCATTCTTTTCCTCCCATGCTGCGTGCATCCGTGCATCTTGTGTTCAACTAATAAACAGCAGAGTTGTCAATGCTGCCAATATTGTTATTCTCAGACACCACTGTCTCATCCCTTTTGAACTCTCCCTTTCATGTTCTTTCTTTGTTTCCCCCCCTCCTCCTCCTCATCCCTCTCTACTGATTCCCTGTCTTCTCCTATAAATCCTTCAGCAGAGTGCTTCTTATTTTTCTGATGGTTCCCACAGTGCGATGAACACTTTTCCCATGACCACCGTTTTTTCCCATGTAGCCGTGAAGACTTATGTTCTTCTTAACCTTAGTAACATTATACTGTCAAGTCCTCAGTCTTGGGGACCACATATGCATAGTACAGTACTGAAGGCATGCCCTCCTCACTGAGTGTGCTGCATTCATACTTCTTTGTTTTCGTGTGTTCACTTTGTCCACCGTGTTCCCGTAAGACTGGAGTTTCTCTGTAGCAGGAAATGCTTCTCACACAGCCTTGTAATCAATTAAACCTTGGTGCTGCGAAAACATGTGCGGTTTTGGTGAAAGGCCAAGCGAAATTCACAATAAAGAAGCCAAAAAGGCACATTGTTGTTTGTCGGGCACTTTGGAACTTGGAAGCTGTGGTTGAAAGAATCCTCTGAGAATGGGAAAACAAATCCTGTTTCAAATGTTTGTAATAAAAAAAAAAAAAAAAAATGTCCAAGCTTCAACAATTGATTGGCAGAAAATTATATGGCAAACTATTTTAGAGGCATTATAAATATTTGTTGGTGGCTTGTTTACTGCTGCTCAAATATTTTTTGTGGTTTGGACCTTTCGACCTTGTTGAATAGATCATCAATTTTAATATTTTATGTTTGCGTGTACACTGACCGAACCGTGTGATTGTTTGTTGCAGCGGCGTCATACACGGACAGCTCTGACGATGAGACATCTCCTCGGGACAAGCAGCAGAAGAACTCCAAGGGCAACGGCGACTTCTGCATCAAAAACATCAAACAGGCCGACTTTGGACGCAGAGAAATTGAGATCGCGGAGCAAGGTGAGGAAAATCACATTTTCACTTTTTATGATAAACATTTGTTTTGAACTTTCTTGGACACATTTTCACTCGAGCACAAAATACAGAAACACTAGCATGTGTGTGTGTGTGTTTGTGTGTGTTACGACACTGCTGGCTGGCCATATGTCCCCTGCCACCACAAACCTGAAGTCCAACACATCATTCTCATTATTCCCTAATTACTTCACAGAAGGAACATACAGGGCGCCTCAGCTGGCCCCTGCAGGCTTTTCGCAGACGCACACAAACACACACACACACACACACACACACACAACAGTAGAGTATATCCTTTGCGCTGACAGCTCATGTAGCTCAAGTATTGGCAACACAGTGTGACAGAATTGTATTTCAATATGGGGGGATTCCTTCCTGCCACTTGTGTACACTCTTTCAGAGATGCCAGCACTGATGGCCCTTAGGAAGCGAGCGCAGGGGGAGAAACCCCTCGCCGGAGCCAAGGTGGTGGGCTGCACTCATATTACCGCTCAGACTGCTGTGAGTAGAAATGCAAAAAAAAAAAGAAAAAAGAATCCCACTCACAATTCACACCGTTATCTTGTGTTGTATCTGAGGAAGTGACACTCTATTCACACACTAAGTGAAACTCTTCCCTTCCCTCAGGTGCTGATGGAGACTCTGTCAGCGTTGGGGGCTCAGTGCAGATGGGCTGCCTGCAACATTTACTCCACCCAGAATGAAGTGGCAGCTGCCCTGGCAGAGGGAGGTGAGACTCTCGGGAGTTGCCGTGTGTGACACCTGCCCTTTTCATCTCTCCTGTTTCGGTCTTTCAGAATCATTCTCACCCCTCACACCTACCTCATGTGTATTCTGTATTTATAATCCTCCCTCTCACTCTCTCTAGGCTTCAGTGTATTTGCATGGAAAGGGGAGTCAGAGGACGACTTCTGGTGGTGCATCGATCGCTGTGTTAACGTGGAAGGCTGGCAGCCAAACATGGTAGCACACCTACATTCTATAAATAATAAAGCCAGTTGCCAATGCAAATGTTTTCTTTCTTTTCTATCACGCTTATTCATGTTACCCTTTATAACCCAGGAAGCTAGATTTGACTTTTTCTGTCACTGTGGATAGGAGTTCATGAAGAATATATATATATGTACAGAAGATTCTTTTGAAGGAAAAACACTTCAGTTGATGTGGAAAGTGTGTTATTTAACTGCAGTTTGACATTCACTTTGAAGCACTTCTAGTTCTCTGTCTTGAATGGTATTGTTTTGGTTGCTGTCTGTCAGATTCTGGACGACGGTGGAGACCTGACTCACTGGATTTATAAAAAATACCCCAACATGTTCAAGAAGATCAAGGGCATCGTAGAGGAGAGTGTTACTGGTGTGCACAGGTAGGACTTCTCACTCCTTGATTCTCACACACTCTGTGTCTGATGTGGTAACATCGCCACCTAGTGGTTTGAAAAAAACAACATTTTACTGAGATTACACAACTGCAGCATGGCTTTAACCATGAATGAAAGTGACACTGATTATTCTATTGCAATCCTATGCCCGTAACATTACAGAATGGATCAAATTATATGACTTGTGTTGCGTTTTATGCGTTAGGTTGTATCAACTGTCCAAGGCAGGAAAGCTGTCCGTTCCAGCCATGAACGTCAACGACTCTGTGACCAAGCAGAAGTTTGACAACCTTTATTGCTGCAGGGAGTCCATCTTAGACGGGTATGAACCTCGTTTACTACATTTCTGCTGGTCTTTAAATATGTTATCGTAGGATGTATGAAATAAGGGGCAAATTGTTGTGTTCCTCTCCTCAGGCTGAAGAGAACCACTGATGTCATGTTTGGGGGCAAACAGGTGGTGGTGTGTGGATACGGAGAGGTAAAGCTTGACACACTTGTCAAATTAAATCACAGTAAAAAATATAACGCATCCAATTTAGATGTTGTTTAGAAGATGAATAACAGTGGTTGCCTTCTTGGATTTCACACTATTTTGTGTTGAAGCAAATCATGAGTACAGAATATGACGAGTCTGTGCAGATTGAGTAGAGTGGTGATTAGAGTCCTCTTCATTATGTCAGTTCTGCAATTAACAATTACTTTCATTATTGGTTTATCTGCCTTTATAATTAGGAAAAAAAATGATATGAGAAATGGCTTAAAGATGCACTGGTCATATTTGTCGTTGATAGTATTCCGTCTCTGTTTGGTCTTTGTGAGCAGAAACGACAAAACATTATTTTGGATTAAACCTGACAGGCGCTTGTGGGGTGGGGGACATATATTTATGCCATCAAATTGCTGAACTACAGGTCTGAAACACAGATCGAGTCGTGGCTTTATCAGTATTTTTTTCATTGTCATTCGACAGTGGTTTGAATATAACGGTTTATACAGGGTGTCCGCGGGGTCTTAAAAAGTATTAAAAGTTGATAAATCGATTTTGGGAAAATTAAGGCCCTTTTTAAACAGTATTAAAAAGTCTTAATCACTATTTCATGAGGTATATTTTCCTCCCCTGCGTTTTGTTAAAAACAACGATGCGCAGTCATGCTCACCCTGCATGATCGGCCACACGTGTACATGTGACGTTGCGCATCTTGCGACAGCGAACACGCTCCTCCTGGTGTGAAATGATATCAGAAATCGCATGAAATAAACACCGAAATCGTGAATACTTGAGTCAAAGTGTAACTTGTTTATTTTAATAAACCTTGCCTGTGGTTTAATTTATTCTTTTGAGCTTTGTTCCTTTGTATGGTTATGCTCTATAGATTTAGTTGCAAACTAAAACTGTTTTTTAAATATGTGTTACTGATTACAGCTTAAAGTGGCAATAAGGTCTTAAAAAGGTATTGAATTTAACTTCAGGATTACTGCATATAACCGGGGAATATTTCTAAATGACACAACACTTTTAAAATGGTTATTTAGCTTATGTTGTTCGACTCATCCTCCAAAATCCAACTTTTTTTTAGTTAACTATTATAAAACACCAAGAAAGCAACTGTGACTATTTCAGACCCATCTAACACCTCAACACCACGTGACTCGACATCACGTGATCGCGTACATTTGCGCTAACATCACATCCTGCTTCCCCCAGGTCGGAAAAGGCTGCTGCGCTGCCCTGAAAGCGATGGGCTCCATCGTCTACGTCACAGAGATCGACCCCATCTGTGCTTTGCAGGCCTGGTGAGACTCCACTTGTTGAATTTCCTGTGATTCACTCTGTGTCTCTTTGCGAGTGTGGACACTGCCATCAATCCCGTTGCTTTCTCCTCGCTGCAGCATGGACGGCTTTAGACTGGTGAAGCTGAACGAAGTCATCAGACAAGTGGACATAGTCATCACCTGCACAGGTTGGTTTTTCCTCCGTCTCTTTATTGCCCTTTTCTATTTGTCCTGTTGGGGGAATGATCCACGGCTAACTGATTGGACAAATGCTAGCTTTCATTATGCGAATTGGGAACATGATGGACATAAAACGGTGAGTCATACTCTCCCGGCGCTGTTTGCTCAGGAGGGCTGGACAGACACTCAATCTGCAGCAGGTGTTAATCTAGTTCTTTTGGCAACCGGGGACTTAACTTTCACACTTATATGAAGCTGAGAATTACTTGTGTCTCAGGTCAGCCAGCAGGAGGCTGTCTAATGGCTGGAGATGTAGTCGAACAGGAAAGATAGACACATTGTATTTGAGCCAAGGTTATTATAGTTTTGACATTTTTATTTCATCATTTAGTTTTCTTTAATTCAACAAATGACATGGCAGTTTTAGTTATGTTTTTCAGGTGTTAAGAGAAAGCCTTGAATTGTAGACGCTGAAAGGGATGAAAGAATGTGTCACACCAAATAATGGATTATCAAATCCTTTCATTTCATTCTTTAACCTTTTAACACCTGCAGGTAAATCGAAAGTCAAACTTCAAACGGTCTGCATTCCAGAATTAAGTTTTGGAAAAACGAAGCTGAATTTATCTCTGTTTCGTTTTAGTGAGTTTTTCTTTCTTCATAGACTTCGTTTTCGTTAACTATAATAAACCTTATTTGACCCAACCACTTTTTGAGATTCCCAGTGAATGATGTGATTGTAGAAGGGAATTAGTTATATTTGGAACGGTCTATTTAGTGTAATCATTATAATCATAATCTCAACGCTTCTCTTAAAGTAAGGGCCGTGCCTGTAATGTTTAGTTTGGATTGGGTTAGTCACGTTCTAATTATAGTTTTTACACCTTCAAGTCAAATGTGCCTCATTTGTATGTTTCCAGTGTTTGAAACGAGAGTTAAGACGTAAACATAAACAGACGAAGAGTTGAATTTAACCTTTGAAGTAGAATTCCTGTAGTTTTAGTAGACATGCCTGGATCCTCGTGTACATAGACTGAGGGAACGCTCAAAAGTGAATTACCCTGTCACACTTAATTAATCATGCCCGAGTGCTTTCATGAGACATAATTAAACCAAATACAGGAAAGACTTTTATGGGAATAGACAGGAAGGGTTTGATCCCAGAGGGAAGTTAACGGTGTCACAGCAGCCACCTCACACAGATCAGGCACAAGAAGAAAATGTAATATTTTAGCTTATTTCTCCCATTATTTTTTTATTCTTCTTTATCTCCTCTGATTTCATAAGGCAACAAGAACGTGGTGGTGAGAGAGAACCTCGACCGAATGAAGAACGGCTGCATCGTCTGCAACATGGGACACTCCAACACCGAGATCGATGTGGTCAGTCACCGACTCCTGCTTCTCTAATAGCCTTTTAACACACCACATGTCGCATAAAGAGCTCTATGAGGTTGCAAAAACACATTACAATATAATTTTATGTCCTGATGCATTAAGTTCAGCACTATACTACTGATATAATCAAATCCCAGAAATCAAGGACTAATATAGAGAATAATTAGGTACTATTTGTGTATTTGTAGGCGAGCCTGCGAACTCCTGAGCTGACCTGGGAGAGGGTTCGCTCTCAGGTGGACCATGTCATCTGGCCCGATGGCAAGAGGATAGTGCTGCTGGCTGAGGTACACACACACACACACACACACACTCATTCTCACACACACACATTAAAGGAAGACAAAGAAATTCCAAGTTGTGAGTAATAGTTGGTCGTATCCTGTCACATTAATTCAGCATTTCACTGAACAACAAATCGGTATGCGATAAGATTGGCTGTATTTGTGTTTGTTACAAGTGGGGACAAAATAAGAGCAGTGTGACAGTGATGGACAGACGGTACCTTGTCTTGTCAAAGTGTGTCTCTTAGAGCTGAAACAAGTAATCCATTATTAATCGTTTTGAAGCTTTTCTCATTATTAAAACAAGATTTCTGACTGTTTTAGCTTCTTAAATGTGAATATTTTCTTAGTTTCTTTGCGCCACATAACAAAGAAATCATTCAAACTGAATCATTTTGGTTTGTGGACAAAACAAGACGTTCGAGAATATCGGAATTTCCATGTTTGACAAACACCAATCACCGTTTTTTTTTAATTTAAATATTTTCTGACATTTTATGTACCAAACAATTAATCGAGAAAATCATCAACAGATTAATCGATGACGAAAATAATCCTCAGTTGCAGCTCTACCGTTCCATACAACTACAATCAGAAATCCCGAAGTGTCACTATTTACATTCCCCTCACATCACCATTTCTGTATTTGTTGATTTTTGGTTCCCTTTTTTTTTTATGATTTAATCATCTTTTGACATTAGTCAGTTATGCAAAATGTGACCAAATTCTCATTCCATCAACCTCTGTGAAATGAGTGCTGGGAGTCACTATAGGACATTAGCAGTAGGTGGCGCCCAAGTCCGTTTCACCACAGAAGGACGAGAGGCGTAAATGAAGGCACCAGCTGATGTGCGGTGGTGTTCATTACTGCGGAGTAATTGCTCGACAAATGTTTCCACATCACCTGCTGATTTCTACTGTTTACCAGTAACGGCAAAAATGTGTGAAGTGAGAGGGGACGTTTTAGTCATGCGATGTCTAAATGTCCTCTTTGATTGTTTTTCCATTTCACCTCCCTTTAAGCATCAGAACTTAAATATGATATTTCCAGACTATTTTGAACTCCTGTTTTCCACTTTCTAAATCCTGATTCCAGAGTGCCTCACAAAGTTAAGACAGATTACTCATAAAATCATCAGAATTATTATAGACAATAGAACAAATAAATAAATAAATAAACAAATAAGGCAGAAGTAACTGCAGATACGAGAGGAGCAGGTTGTGGTGTTGCCGAGTGTTTTTTCTACATGCTGCACACACTCAAGTTCATCTTCTGCACCACTTGCTATCTATACTATAGGGTTTCTCTGCAGTGCAGCATATTCCACAGCAGCTGTTTTTAACAAATGCACCATGGCAACTTTCCGTCTCCTGAAAGGAAAACAAACCGTGCAACGTCGGATACAAGGAAACGTACAGCACTGTGAAAGTTTCAAAGCACCACCAGCTTTGGTGTTTTTATGTCTGTTAAATACTGTGATCAGTGTCATTTGGATTGGAACGATGTGACTGTGTTGGTTTTATATATTGGCAAGCCATCTATTAATTACTAGTAAGATTAACAACTAGTAAGTATATATGTGTATATGTGTTTTTATATATATATGTACGTGTATATATTTATATGTATATAACTGCAAACATTTTTCTTATATATACTGGATGTGATTAAGAGATAATTATACTATATGGTCATTGTAGCGTTGCTAAAACAGAGTAATTTTGCATATTACTGTATGTTTTCTTTTCAACTTACCTCATTATGCCATGTGGTTAAAAAGCTGAGTTCTTGTTCCTCACTGATTCACGCCAAGCTACACAAAGTTAAATCCAGTGTGCATTTTGCCTCCCGTGTGTCCTCTTCAGGGTCGACTGCTGAACCTCAGCTGTTCCACTGTTCCTACCTTTGTGCTCTCCATCACCGCCACTACCCAGGTCCACCAATTTATACACATTATTCACATTATAATTGACTGGACCTTGATTTATTTCTGTCCAAAAGGCAGAAAAACATGTTTTTTGAGTAACACTTGTGTGTGTGTGTTTTTGAATTCTCCCCCAGGCTCTGGCTCTGATAGAGTTGTACAACGCCCCAGAGGGACGCTACAAGCAGGATGTTTACCTGCTGCCCAAGAAGATGGGTAAGATTGACTTCAATTAATAGTATGTTAAAGGTTTAACGTTGATAATTGTGTCTGGAGAAGTAGCAGAACACAGTAATTGAAGCATGTAGAAGTATTCATCCTCCGCTGGATAACATAGAAAGCTGCAAGCTATTAGGCTATGGAGATGAATGACCTTGTTTGCTTCTTAAGTAGCCACCAAACACGGCGGTGATTACAACAGGGTTTGTTTTTGCCCCCAGTGGCGTCTGCAGGCACTTTACACTTATCTCTGTAGACAACACACATCTCATCTGTTCCATGCGGAGTCGTCTCCCTGGAAAAATCATTCACAGTACAATGAGTCCTCTGTGTGCGCGTGTGTGGAGCAGCGTTAGCCATAACATTTCTTAGCTGTTTGTGTGTGTGTGTGTGTGTGTGTGAGCACAGCACTGACACAAAGTCAGTGTACAGAAGAGATGGAGTGGTGGTAAATTACAGAAGCTCCCGACAGTCTTTGTTTCCGCCTTCATTTGAATCATTAATCAACCACAGACGACTTGTCGATGTTAACACTCTGTTTTTTTTTATCTCCCCCTCCTCCTGCCCTCTAGATGAGTATGTGGCCAGCCTACATCTGCCGACGTTTGACGCACATCTGACGGAGCTGAGCGACGAGCAGGCCAAGTATCTGGGCTTGAACAAAAACGGACCCTTTAAGCCAAACTACTATAGGTATGAGATTAGAACACAGTGCAAGGAGCTTAGAGGGAGGTTAGAGGTTAAGAAATCATCTATAACCTGCTTATTAAATCTAAATCGGTTCATATTCCTAGTAAATTCAATTCAGTTCAGTTTATCATCTATTTGACATCTATTGTCAATTAACTATTTATTCCACAAAAAAGGTTCAACTGTTCTGAGCCGATGTCCTCAAATTGGATGCAGTTGCACGTGTTTGACCACCAGTCCAAAAAGATGATCAGTAACTTGTTGGTTAACCAGTCATTTCCGCTAACTAAGGATTAACTGAGAAGACAGGAACAGGTTTCAGGTTTCACTGCTACCTGCACAAATAATTACAATCTGACACATTATTATTTATAAGGTAAATTAAATTGACAAGAAGACTAATGAGGTAATCGCACTATAGTGCAAGAAGTAAATATTACCATAGCACTTTTCCACATGCTAACTGCTCACAGACATGTTCATTAGGACACCAGTGAACTAGGTTAACTTGGAGAAATAGGGTATAATATGGGACATTTAAAAGTTCACACTATAGTTGGAATCTAATCATAATGTGAAACACTATATTTTTCACTTTTTCATAAGAAATGTCATGTTTTGTAAAAAAAAAAAGGATACTTCATTACAAAACAAAGGAAAACAAATTCCGAGTTGTGTATAGTTTATCATGCTATTATTTTACTGATCCAGCCCACTTTAGATCAAATTATGCTGGATGTGGTTCCTGAACTACATTGAGTTTGACTAATTAAGCAGATTAATTGAGATAAATGTGATTTAAACACTGACTGAATTTTTTTTTTTTTTCTGTCTCTTTAAGGTATTAAAGCAGCATTACGGTTGGATTGTGGAAACACCAGTACTCCCATGAATCGCACAGACTCATAGAGGGAGAGGAGGAGGACAGAAAGGAGGACAGAATAGTCAACACACCTGCTTTATTTTCGTGGGGAGGGAAGGAGAGGGGGGGGGGGCTCTGGCTGAGCCTGAAAGAGAAGGAAAGGGGGGGGTTTGTTTGCAGAGGGGGTCGTATTTCCATACACCCGTGGCAGTGGTTTTATTTATTCACGCTTTAAAACAACAATAACAGCATTAACTCTAACTCTGCGGAGCTGCTCCTGCCATTCTCCACTTTCTATCTCTTCTCCCCCATTATCACATTGTCCTAAGACGCTCATTTGTGTGTCAACCTGTATGTAAACCTTTCATCCTCTCCTCCCATTGCCAGATCTTCTATTGTTTAACTATTAAAGATGGAATTATTGATGCTAAAATGATATATATAACTATATAAACAAACTTGATTAAAAAAAAAAAAAAACATAAAAAAGAAACAAAAAATCTGTGTGAATGAAGGTGACCTTTGAAGATTTAGATGGACACTTTTTTCCTTTTTTGTTATCGTTGTCTTTTCTTTTCTACCTGTGATTATGTTTTGTGTAGTTCTGTGAGGGGGCGGGGCTAGACCTGATGATGGGCGGGGTTAGGTGGGATCTCAGGGTCCAATCATATCATGTCTTTTAATTCATCATCATTTCATTGAGATTCACTGTTTGTTTTTAAAAACACTTTTTATTACGCGTTGTTTCTCTTCTGATCAGCCTGTAGTTTGTCTTGTTTTTTTTGGTTTTCTTTAGTACGACTGGAGGGAGGGGGGGGGCGG
This sequence comes from Microchirus variegatus, assembly GCF_963457635.1. NCBI lineage: Eukaryota > Metazoa > Chordata > Actinopteri > Pleuronectiformes > Soleidae > Microchirus > Microchirus variegatus. The sequence goes on from NC_139821.1 coordinate 11,781,890, forward strand.
CGGTGCTTCCCACCTGCCACTCAAAACCTGCAGTGAAACCATCTCATTGGCTGCTTCTCTCTCTCTCTCAGCATCCACGCAAAAAAACGCCAGTGTTGATGTCACAAAAAGTATTTCAAGCCAGTGGGGGCGAGCCGAACGTTTCAGTTTTCCTTTCTACGAGAGACGATACTGTATTAGTCGGGTCATTGCGAGGGGGTTATACTGTATATTTAGATATTTATATAGAAACTTTTCTATCTTCTGTTCCTCTCTTGCACCATCTAATGTCATACGTGTTTTTTTTTTTGTTTGTTTTTTTTGGAAAACAAAAAATCCTAAACGTAAGCAATTAAATGTTCCAATAATGCGTGTGTACGTAAAACCTCATTTTTAATACTGTGACGGAAGAAAATATCCAGAGAAACCAAAACTTGTTGCTGCCAGTCTGGTACTAATACGTTTTTTTTTTTGTTTCTGGTCAAAAGATTTACTACACTGACCATACACGACACGACTCGTTGGTACTCACAGATTCAGTTGGTGATAAAAAATTAAAAAAAAGAAATCAGACATTTTTTTACCAATCCAAGAAACATGATTAGCATCAATGTGCATTTGCCTGTAAAGGGATTTTTGTCCTATTTTTCTTTTCATGCTATCCCTGATTACATTTCCTTCTTCTTCGCTGCACCTGAAAGACTTAGATCCTTACTCTATAATGAGCTGTCATCCTCTACAGCTCTTTCCTTCAGCTGACCTGATGGCTGGAAATGAGAAAATCCTGAACCAGTCAGTGTCTGTGTGTGTGTTTTTGTGTGTGTGTGTGTGTCATTTCTACTCTCGCAGACATGGGATCAAATGCTTTAACACATGAACTAAACAATTAAACCATCTGTTCACTGTATATGCGGGGGTTATTATGATTATTATTATTATTTAAAAATAAAAAAAGTGACCTCTTTACACCTTTTTTGATCAGGTTGAAATGGCACAAAAAAAAACCTTGTTTACCAATCCAATAAACATTTTATTTGAAGTACAAATATTTCTACACATGTCCTGCAACTTTGTACGTGTGACGTCACAAGTGCGATATCTTAACATGTTGACTGTAAACAGTGGATGACAAACCACCAGTGCTAATAATAACATGGAAAAATAGTCATTAAGTTAATTTACCCCAAAACTCGTTTTTTTGCACTAAATAAATGAAAATCTAACCTAGTGTCAGTGCAAAATGTGTGTTCTTTCCTCCCAGTTTTCTGTTTTTATGCTAAGCAACCACGATTTCAGACTATTTATTTAAATTTGGTCAACATTTAAAGCAAAAAAACAACTTCTCATATACTTTATATGAAGTGATGAGATCCGATACTGTGCCACAGCCCGTAAAACCTCAGCACTATAGCCAATGTTAATAATGCGTCTCATCGTGCTGTGAAAAATCCCTTCTTCTAATCAGTCCTTGCTTTTGTTTCCAGTGTAAATGTGTCAAACGTGAGTATGTGTACCTTTTTAAAGCTGAGGATTGTGTGTTAGTGTGTGTCTGTGTGTGTCACTTCCTCTCATGTAGGCCTAGGTTGCTTCATTACCAGCTGCCTCAGGATCCTAGCCTGTACGTTAGGGGAAGAAACCATTGTTTTTCTCTTCTTTCTTTCTTCTTGTAGTCAGTCGCGAGCTGACCAACACGTGGGTGGGGCAGGGGAAGACACCAGCATCATATGTGTGTATATATACGACGTATTATATACATAATATGACAACCTTTAAAAAGTATAGGAAGGTTAAAAAAAAATTTGACTCCTGTATTTATTATTATTATTATTATTATTATTGTTGTAAATCCTAGCACACAGCAAACTGGCAATGATCACAAACATGTTTTAAGTTGTCTAATAAAGGAAGAAAAGAAAAAAAACTCCTATGTTTAAATATCGCAAGTGATAATGGTAGATAATGAGCAATAATTAAAAAAAAAAGAAAAAATCTGTAAGCCTAATGAATAAAGACGTTAAAAAATTGTAACCGATTTGTGTGCTTTAACTCCTTTTCAGTTATTGCTCACCTGCTTCTCCCTATACAAGTATACAAATGTGTGTGTGTGTCCTCACAGCGGCCTGATTTTATGTCAGTGAGCTAATGTGAGCCGTCGTACACGGGGACGTCTCCAACACACACACAGCTGCGAGCCCTCGTGTGTTTCGCACTCACGCAAATCTGCATCACAGGACGACTGACGGGAGAATATGGTGGGATTTTCAATCGCAGTCAGAGTCACAGTCCATGCTATAAACAAAATAAAAACATTTTAATACGATAAAGAAATCTGGATAGAGATATTAGTATATCTAAATAATGTAAGTTTTCCTGGTTTATTTGTTTAATCCAGTAGTCCAGTATCACCACAATCCTGGGTGCCAAAATCAAATTCAGCTGAGGGCCCCATAAAGGCTTGGACTGGCCCTGTTTACAGTCACTCTAAAGCAGGGGTCTCAAACTAAATATACTATATAACTATATATATATAAATACACTGGCAGTGGCCCCAAAATGGCTCCTGGGATGAATTTTAATGACAGTTGTCCACACTATTATTTATGTAATTTAAAATAAATGTCTCTGTTTTTGATATTAATACATTTATTGTGCATCCATAAATAGTATGATGAAGTAAGCGTGTGATATCATGATGCAATATTGTGATAAATATAGTGTTTTTTTCACCCTCTTGACCACACTACATGCGCATTGGCCACCAGGTCATTTGAGTTTGAGACCCCTTGCTATAAAGTGTTATGTCAGTTGTTTTTAAAAGTAGTCAATATAAGAAATTATCACAATAAAGGTGTGATAAAAAAAGATTGATTTTTTTTTTTGCCGCCAGGGAATGTTGTTGTAGAAACAAGGTAATCGTTGTCTTAAACATCTTTTATGGACTGAAAACGACACATTTCACGCTTCTGAAGTAAAACAACCCTAGAAATGACATTAGTATATTGTATCATAATATAGTGTACGGTATATTGCTATTGAATTATTGGCCAAAACCATACGTAGCACTAAAACACACCGTGAATACACTGAATCCTTCATCCTCTGCTTGTTTATTTGCAAATAATCTGGTATTGCTGTTGCATTCACAGCTTCTTGAGTCCAAAGCAGGGGTCTCAAACTCGCGGCCCGGGGGCCCAACACTTATTTTGAAATGACAAAATTCCACATTTAATTATATATCAGCCTGTCTAGTGTTTTAATTACAATTGTCTACATGTGTATTTTGAGTTAATGTTTCAATTCTGTCTGTCTTTGTTATTTACAGATTCTTTGTGCTTCATAAATGTGTGGGTTATGCATCAAAACAAAGACTTTTACTTCGAAATGGTGTGCGATGTTTGTAACTGCAACATCATGATGGATTATCAAGATATAATTTTAATTTCTAATCACTAAAGCGTTCATTTTTCCCCGAATTGTTGGACTTTTTTTCACTTGACCTGGCCCCTTCCTGTCCAGACTAGAAGTTCACTGGCCCCCAGGTCACTTTGCATTTGAGGCCCCTGGTCTAAAGTGATGTACACAAACAGACCACTTTATTAGGTACACCTGTTCACCTGCTGAGTCTTTCAGAAACTGCTGATCTACTGGGACTTTCACTCACAACCATCTCTGGAGCTTACAGGGAAAAAACCTTAGAGATCGAAGGAGAATGACCAGATTATAAACACTAACTGCAACCAAAGTGTGCACAGGATTATCTCTCCGTGCACCACACAGAGAATCTTGAAGCAGCTGGGCTACAGCAGCAGAAAACAACACCAGGTGCCACTTCATTGGCCCGTGTGCCTAATAATGTGGCCAGTGAGTCTATCTAACAGTGAGTAATTATTTAATGATAAGCGTGCTCCCACTGTGCCTGCTGTCCTGCCATGTGGTCGCATTCTCACCAGCTCGCACGCCTACATTCATCTGTACAATCCAATCACGTCATCATAAGTGGATTGTATAGTCATAAAGCCTGGTGTGTGTGGATTTGTATTACTTTGCATCTTCAGGATTCTTTTCTGGCACAAACACTGACCTTGTAAGGAGTCAGGAGTCCTCATGGAGACCAAAACCTGGTGTGTGTACAGCCAACACACCCACACACCCTCTCATCATATCTCAAAATTGCTCCACAGAAAGGATGAGAAGCAGGAGGCGAAGCTGCTGCAGACGGGAGCACCTCCACCTTCATCAAATATTCAAACAAGCAGCAGTTTGGCTGAGTGACGGGGGGTCTCCTCTCCAACAATGGTATCATTGCCGTTTCCTGTGCATTGCTGAGCAAAATATTGAATTATCATTGCTGTGTGGACTAATGCACTCAGCCGCTGTTTTTTTTTTGTTTTTTTTTGCAGGGCAACCCTCTGATCTCATGTCCCATGGTCATTTCCTAAAATATATAGCACAAAATCAGACAAAGGTATGGTGATTTTGACATAAGGTTGGTGAAATGTCCCTTTAGTGTTGCGGCAATAATGCATGTGATTCGATGATGTCGCTTACATTTCCAGCCAGTGATATTATTTATTGGACTACAACTCGTGTAAAATGCAGGACTCTGAAGTGTTTATATTCATATTTGTATGTAATGTGGTGCATTTGTATTTTAATTGCTTTTACTGCTTGTATCTTTAAGCTTTTCGATATACATGTGATTGTGAGGTGTTTTAATCTCAATTTATCAGTGCAAAACACAAACGCAAACAGTGATTTGCGTTTGTGTTCTGCACCTCAGGGCCACCGTATTAAAGGGACACTTCACCTTTTTTTTAAATAATATTACTTCAGCAAAATTTTCTGATATAAAAAGTACTTAAGGTTTAGAAGTATAAGTTTGTTTTGTTTTCTTTTAAAGTCAAGATTAAGGATAGAGCCGTGGTGTCTCAGAGTTGTCGTTCAACTGGAAGGTAGTGGCTCAGAATTCAGACTTCAATCTGGTGTTCACTTTAATCTTGGTTTCTCAGAATTCTGACTTTAATCTTAAATTCTACTTTAATCTTACTTTTTTTCCTCAGAATATTGACTTTAATCTTTGAAATTCTGCTTTAATCTTGACTTTAATCTCTCACTTTATTCTTGACATTCTTTTTTACATAGAGCCCTATTACTCTTCCAATTAATATTTAACGCAAAATTATGATTAACGTGAATAAGATAATGAGGCTGTGAAGATATTTCTTTTAGAAAATGTTGTATCTTGTGAATTAGCTAAGTGCTAATGCTAATTTGAAATGTGTTTTCTGTAATGCTAAAGTGAGTTCAACTTGACCTTCAGGGCCACCATAGCACCCCGCTCACCTCGTTTTATTAGTTAGTAGTGGTCAGCTGACGCTCCTCTCTGCTGTCAGGACTCTAACCCCGCCCTCTCGGGGCGCACGGGTGACAGCGAATCAGGCGCTTCGGCGAACGAAACAAACCTGGGGAGGAGGAGGCGGCGGCGGCGGCGGTGGTGGAGAAGAAGAGAGACCCTCAACTCCTGCTCCTGGTGCCCGCTTCTCTGTCTGCTCTGTCAGCTCAGCTCTCCTCCACCACCACAGGAGAAGGTATGCGCCACCAGCAGAGGAGGAGGAGGAGGGAGTGAGCCGCTGCCGATACACGAGGAAAGATGCAGGCGGAGGACATGGAGGTCCCTTTCATTAACAACCTGAACGACAACGGCGACAGACTGAGGCCGAGAGGGAAAGATGCGTTCAAGGATCAGCAGAAGGAGTCGGAGGTAAATCCGGGCTACACACTCTCTCTGTGTATATGTGTGTGTGTGTGCGTGTGTGTGTTGTTGCTGGGGAGCTTTTCGGACCAGCTAAATGTCCCCCCCTCTTTTCACACAGTGCAGTGTGAGACTGTCCTCGTGTGTCCTCTTGGACATGTCCACATGCTCTCATGCAGACAGACACCCAGGTGCTATTTTGGAAAAAGCCTCTGCTATAAATACCCGGCAGCAGTAATCCTACAGTGGTGAAGGAGGCAGGTGGTGAAATGTGACCACAGCAGCGCCAGCTCCACCAAATCAGGTCCATTTCACTACTAAAAACAAACCAAAAAAACTTAATTCTCTTATGTCTCCTGGTCATTTTAGGCAGATTTCCTCAACAACTGTCCACTGCAGCTGTTACAGCAGCTGTGTTTTTTGTATTATGGTGTGTTATTTTTTTTTTTATCATGCTCAGCATCACTGGCATATAATCCATCAAATATAATCATCAGTATCAATGCTGATTATCCACCAGTCATGAAAGTGTTCATCGATATCTCCTCCAACAGAAAACCTTTGCAGTTTTAAGGCTTCACTTTCTAAAGGATTCAACATTTTATTGCACAATAATTAATAAAAAACTAAAATCATTATAATATAAACCCTAATATAATATAAACTGTGGTACGTGAACCTTCCTGTAGCAGTACTTTTGCCGCTTTTCCACTACACGGTCCCATTACGACTCGACTCAGCACTGCACTGTTTGTTTTGTTCTTCCATTAGCAATAGTACCTGGTACTTTTGTTTTAGTACCTTCTCTGGCGAGGTTCCAAGCAAGCTGAGCTGATACTGTGTGTGACTTCATCAGACTGCCGGCCCCTGATTGGTCAGAGCGTTGTCACAGGCAGAGTCGCAAGAATCAAACCAAACGATGCCGAACTGTAGATCAGTTAAAAAGACTTAAAAATCCTGAAAACGTGTGTTCATCTCCAACATTTAGCAAAGGAAATATCTAAAATCTCAATATTTACCAGATTTGTCAGAAGGAGTCTCCGTTCACAGATGGAAGTACTGAACAAATCTTTTTAGATAACTGATTCTAATGATTCAGTTACACTGAAAACAACTGCTTTACAGGTCACTAATCACTAGTTTGTGTGTGTTGCGTACAAACGACAAAACAAAGTCACAGCAGTTTCATGCAGCCGTGCTGTGATGACTCAGCCCACGTTGAGAAGGTGTAGAGTCGAGCCAAGGCGATTCGTGCCGGGACCATGTAGTGGAAAAGCAACGGTTGTGATGGGAGTGGACCTGAGGAGTTTTGACTTTGGGGCTGAATGATTCTGAATAAATATCTAATTGCGATTGTTTTGATAGCAATTTTGATATGATTCACGATATCAGAGGGAATGGTATTACATTATTAACATATTTAAGACTGTGATATTTGTGCCGATCTGTGAGAAACTGCAAATCCCATAGGTTAATATCATTAAACCGGCTGCACAGTTGATTATATATCATCTTTATTAGGGTTAGGGTTAGGGTTAGTTTTAAGACTTTAAGATATCTGTGAGTTAAGGTAATGTCATAATCAATAAAGCATCACTGTTATTAAAACTGGAGTCAAATAATAGTTATAAAAGTTATCTGCCACTGGGCATGAAATGTGTTAATAAAGGATTTTCCCTTATTTGGAGCTACCACTGGTTTTTGTTTTGTTTATTTTCAATTTTGAGTGAAGAAACCTTAAAGATCCAATTTAATAATATAAAGTGAGAATTCACATCATTATAAAATAAAAATAATAATGGTTTCATGCTATTATTTGTGATATTAATCTGATTTATTTCGATTTTCTAACATTTTATTATGGGCAACAAACCTGGATCAACTTATAAAGAATTTATTTATGAATCATAAAAATGTCTTCTAGCTGTAAACTATATAAAAAAAGCATAGACATGACCACATATCACACTCTCTCATGTGTGTTTTATGAGTCAGTCTGTGTGTAATCTTGAGCGTCTGCTCTGCTCTGAGACGTGAAGGTTTATGATCAGTCATTCCGGGGTCATTCAGTCCAGATGCTTTTGTCCAGGAACAACACGCTCCACTGTCTTTTTTTTCCATTGAACAACGCATTGTATGGTTTTCAGGAGAACTGGAGCATATTCACGTCATGGTGGGAGGAGGAGAGATGGTGATGGTGGTGGGGGGGTTGTTCTGAAAGCTTTTATTATTAGAACCATCATTTGAGTGGATGTAGTTTGCTGATACTTTGCGGCCTCGGCTCCTTTCTCGTTTCTGTTTGACCTCAAATTCTGAGTGGATCGTGCAGGCGTTTGTTGTGTTGTCCGTGTGGCATGTGTTGGCTGCTGGTGGTTTGATGTTGTGCCCAGTTTTTGCACTCTGATGTGGTGCAGAGTGAAGCTGTGTGCCATGTTTTGGTGAGAGAGAGAAAGCAGGGCTGAAACAAATATTATTGCTATTAAAATTATGTACAACAGCAAACTTAAGTGTTTCAAACCGTGAATGCGTTATTTTTGGCAATACAGAAATAAGAATATACACTTATATCCTAGTCACTCACCTGTTCTTATTAGGGTTCGAGCAGTTACTCGATTAATCAATTATTAATTGATTACTAAATGAATCGTCAACTATTTGACTAATCGATTCATCAGTTTGAGGGTGTTTTCCATTATTAAAACAAGATTTGTGATTGTTTTAGCTTCTTACATGTGAATATTTTTCTAATATTTTCTGCTTTCTTTGCTCCATATAACAAAGAAATCATTATAACTGAAACGACCAGATCAACGATTACTCGATTGATCTGGAAAATACTCAAAGTAATCGTTATTAGCAATTTTTGCACACACATCAATAGGTTATAGTGAATCTTATCATTACACACCAGCACACTGTGCCCATGGAGCAATAGGGTATTGGTTAGGGGTGGGGGAAAAAATCGATTCACATCCACGATTCTGAATCGTCAAAAATCAAATTTTGGAAAAAAAAAGAAGTAAATTTTATATTTTGAAAAGCCACAGCAGTTTGTGTTATTTGTGTACAGTTTATTTTTGTAACTTCTGGGAGAAAAAGGCAGCTAACCTAAGCTTTTATTTATGCAAGTTATTTTTTTGTACAGTAAGTAAGTTTTTATTTGTTTTGAATGAATAAATGTTAACTTTTGTCTGAAGTTTACCTTTGTGTGATCACAAAACTTTTTCGTTTTGATTCCATAATTTGCCTTAACACCCTATGCATTGTATACATTTTTCAATCGAGAACCGATTTTGAATCGAATCGTGACCTTAAGAATCGTATCATGAGCCACCCAAAGAGTCACATCTCTAGTATCGGGTCTGGGGATTGAACCAGTGACCTTCCAGTTACGAGCCCAAATTACTCTTTGTCATATTTAGCCATTCATGTACCATTTACTATGTCAGTCAAGTTTTAGAGTCTAGTCTTGACTAAGTCAATTTTAGTATTTTCTTAATAACAAAAAAACAAGTGTTGAAGTATTTCTGAGATCATTTCAGACATCACACATCTCAAATTTTGATTAAATTCTGATTATAACCTGATAAAAATACACTTGTTAAATGCTTTATTTTGAACCAACCCAATTCAAAAGGGTCCTGTGATGGACTGGCGACCAGGATGTTCAGGGTGTAACTCTCCCGTGACCCTCATGTGGACGATAAAGCGGTTGAAGATAAATGAATGGATGAATGTTAAAGCAGAATCTCTGGTGTTCTTGTAGTTTCATGCTGCAGTAAAGGCACGTACCGTAAATAAAGCTGCTGCTGCTGCACATGATGAACTCAACTGAATTCAACAGCTGGACATCTGTCTCCTCATTCTGTTGTTGTTGATGCAAAACATTTTAGTCTTCTTTTTTTTTTTGTCAACAACAATGCGTGCACATTAAGTCTCAGTCAGTGTTTTAGGACATCGGCGCCGTCTCTTATTAGTCACGAAATAAAATTAGCTTGTTTATGAATGTATTTAATCCCCTCTCCTCTGGTAAAATCCCTGTGCCATCAACAGGCGCAAAGTGAAAGTGGTGATGATTTAGAGAGGTTTTCTGTGCTGTGGAGGATTTAAAAACACTTGGATAAGATCAGTCACTCCGGTCTAACTCCACTCTATTAAACCTCTGAATGACGAGGCAACATGTTCCAATAACTGATTATTAAATGTCAGGTTTGATAATCGGCTAATTGTGTCAAGTCATTTGTTATTGCTGGACTATTATTCCTATTCAAATCAAAATAGCACCTTTTGAAACGACACAATTAGTAAATGACAGAGACTGCAATTAATTAAATCTATCTCCATGTGCCAGGTAAATTAAAATGTGATACAGGAAACCATTTGTATCCTTAAGTCACTTTAATTGTGTCATGAATTCCAACAAATGCTTTTGCCTCTTCAGCCTCGTCATTTGGTTCAAATGTGTGAGGATTTGCTGTTTTTCTGAAGACATAAAATAATAAGCTGTGTGACATTTAGGTTAAAGATATTGACAATATTATTCATAAGAGCGTTTGTATCAGTGTCTAACAATTTCAAATAAACAATGGACAATTATTCCCTATTCAGATCAACACAATTAGTCAATTACAAATGTTGCAATTGTTAAAATGTATTTGCAATTGTTCCATGTGCCATGTCAATTAAAAATGTGACACAGGAAATGATTTGTATCATTAAGTCACTTTTATTGTGGGATATATATTTAAAATATCTGTCGATATGACTCATGACTACATCATCAGGCTAAATAGGCCGCTACCTTCTTGACCTATATATTATATATGTGTATGTATGTGTATGTGTGTATATATATTATGTGTGTGTATATATATATATATATATATATATGTGTGTATGTATATATATATATATGTGTATGTGTATATATATGTGTATGTGTGTATATATATATATATGTATCTATACATATGTATATAATATATGTATATACATATATGTATATGTATATGTATATACATATGTATATAATATGTGTATATATGTATATGTGTATGTATGTGTATATATATTTATACATATATATATATATATATATATATGTATATATATATATATATATATATATGTACATATATATGTGTATGTGTGTATATATATATATTCACACACATACATATACATACATATTATATATGTATATATGTATGTATATATATATATACACACGGTTATATGTATATGTGTATGTATTTATACGTATATATATATCCCGATATATCGGCAAAAAGTCCAATATCGTGCATCCCTAATGTACGGCACGTTTGTTCTTTTTAAATGTGCAATAGAAATCATTAGATTAAATGTGACAACAGTTTCCTGCCCAGGAAGGTGAATCCTCGTACAATAATAGCTATAGTCGGTATAAAAATGAAGCAGCAAAGTATCAAAGCCTTTCTCCGCTCAGAATTGTCTCTAATCTCCTTGAATCATCTGCACTCTCTCCCAAGTGCTTTTTCATTTCCTGGTTTACCAGCGCTGTAATGACATCAAGTCACATTACTTTGGCTCGGCGTCATCCACAAACAGGCGGCTGACGTCCAGGCTGTTTTCGGGGTTGGTGCCGACGGTTGTAGCAGCGGGGTATTTATAGGCGACGGCAGCAGCGACACATGACGTCTCGCAGCAGTTATTTAAACCAGTCGAGCTGAGTCAGAGAGAGCACATCCTTATTTACAGAGGAGGTGGAACGCATCTTAACGCTCCTTAGCCTGCAGCTAGTCAGAGATATTCTTTAACGCTCATTAACAGGATATGAATTTATAATCATCCTTTTGAAGGGGGGGATTTCATCAGTTCACATCTGAATAAGATAAAGAAGTTTCACTGTGGATGATACTATTTAAGGCTGCAACAATTAATCAATTACTAAATCACTTTATTATTATTCATTATTTGGTCTAAGTGACTTTTTATGCAGAATGGGCCTGCAAAGATGATTTTTGATGACCTCAGAACAGAATATGGTTTGCAGAACCGGGATCTCTTTTGTAACTTACAAATAAAGCATTGCTTAAATTAAATTATGATGTAGGGAATTAAGAAAAATAGAAAATGGTACATTGAATTTAATATGTTCATTTACTCTTTTTACAAATCTTGGAGATTAATATCACAATTATACAAATGTCAAGACTTTTAAGATTTGAACAGTGGCAAAAATATTGGTGAATTACTATGGGAAACTGCATCTTCACACAGTTGGAGAGAGATATTGTATTACCCTTCTGCTCAGAAGGAGACATCAAAGCGTTGGAGAATGTGTGGTTCAGATGTTGCCAGTTGTTTTAAACTCCTCTCTTACTCTAATGAAATCCATGGCTCTTTGGAATGACCATGGCACTGAATGTGTATTATTCTACAGCAGATCAATATTTAATGAGACTATTACTTATAGGAGGTGGTTACAACCGGATGCCCCAGACACTGGACGATGAATGAAATCTAACTATATATATATATATATATACATAAACATATATAGTTGGTGAAAATGAAAAAAAATAAAAAATCATCAGATTGTCTATAGGTTTTACTGTAAAAAAAGGACATGACACTCTATGGTGCACATTCTTATAGCTTCTGTATTAACATTTTAATATAGGAATGGAAAAAAACAGTGATAATATATTGTCCCAAGTTTTATAAAAGCCTAGTAAATACATTTATTATAGTGTTTTAAGGCTCTAGTTTCTACTCAGTGTTAGTAAGGGTGCTAAGAAATAAAAATAGTGACTTTTATACTATTGTTACTATCAACAAACATCGTATTAGTTTTTATAAGCTGGCTGTAAACGTTAACAAGTGTCTTTCCAAAGATAATAGCTGTGTTAATCACCTGTACTAATGAATGCAGGTGTTTAAACTGTTAACAAGCTTCTAATAACAGCAGACGAGGACAGTAGCTTTGTGTTTCCCCAGACGGCAACACCTGAAACTGTGAGTGACTATAAGAGGATCTGAAAGTGCGCTGCCTGGAGATCCAGCAGCCAATCAAAACTCAAAACACTCACGATCGGGCCAAACTGTGAGCGTGAAGCCTGAAGCGTGTGTGTGTGTGTGTGGGTGATGTGTGGTAGGTGTTAACGCAATGTGAATATGTTTGAATGTCTGTTTGTATGTGGGTGTCGGGACATCTGTGATTGGCTGAGCTCACTGTTATCCTTCACTGTACGCTCATGGTAATGTCTGTGTGTGTGTGTGTGTGTGTGTGTGTGTGTGTGTGTGTGTTTGGCCCTCGTTCACAGAGCTCCATGGACTCTCCCAACCTGGAGTTTGAGTACGGAGACACGGACGCTCTCACAGCTGAGCTTTCAGGTAAGAATGAACACCCACGCATCACATTTGTAAACAAACTGCCACTAGCTTTTATTCATTACTGTGTAAAGTCAAACTTGACTGACAGAGATAAAGTCAAAGATGGATGTCATATCAGGATTTGCGATACCTGATTTGACGATAATGAAGATGTCACCTGCAACCATGATACCATCTGTCGATCACACCGGGGTCCACTACACTAAGTCACAGGGTACCTCACGATACGATACACATTACATGGTCCGCGATACCAATAATATCACGATGCAATGATTCTGTAATACTCAATATATATTGAAAAACAGTCATATTAGAGCTACATCACGATTTCTGTCTAACTCAGGGGTTTCGGACTCATTTTAGTTCAACGCAATTTGATCTCAAGCGGGTCAGACCATTACAATAACGGCATAATAACCCATAAACAACAACATCTCCACACTTTCCCCTTTGTTTGACATTTAATGAAGTATCTTTTTTTTTACAAGAAAAATAAGTGCAATTTCAACAATATTATGCATTTACACACAAGGTCAAGATCAAGAAGGCACAAAACATTTAGTTACAGGTATCTGGAACTGACAAATATAGTTTTTCACATTATGAGCAGACTGTAATCTTATTGACCTCCGCCGAGGGGGTATATATTGTTTGTTTGTCTGTCTGTTAGCAACATAACTCGAAAAGTCACGGACGGATTTGGATGAAATTTTCAGGAAATGTCACGCAATGGGACCAGGAACAGGTGACTCAATTTTGGCCGCGATCCGTAGACGATATACTATTTTTATGGCTATTTTGTAGGCACTGAGCTACCTCGGCGGAGGTCTGCGCTCTCCGAGTGCTTTTCTAGTTTACAACATAGAGAACAAAGTGCATAAAAACGTGGATGGTGGCATCTCTTAACGTAGCTTTCTCCGACATTATCCCGCAATATATATTATCCCTCTTCCCTCATTAATATGAGCAGCGCCACCGCGAGGAGACGTGAAGTAAGGACGCCTTTACTTTAGATCACCTTCATTTATGAAGTAAAAAATATCAATATTTGCCCTGGCGTACCAATTGTCGTATTGCACAAGGAAGGACAAAGGACTTTACTTTGACCTGCCCCTACTTTCTCATGGATTTTCCTTTAAACTACAAACTTAATGTACAAAATTGACGTCATGTTCTATTGAAAAACACTTGAAATTAGCGGTTGTGACCATTAACTGCTCAGGAAAATGTTTACTGATGATTACTCATAGACTTCCATTTAAATAACCAGTGGAGCAACTGTTACATTTGTCCTTCCAGAACAATTTTTTTGACTGCTCACTTCGTGCAACTCTCTAATTGTTTTTCATAAAACGCTCAAAAGGCAGAGAACAAAACGTTCCCGTCCTCGACATGTTTTTCAGACACACAGGACACATTGAATGACTAATGTTATGAGTAATCGTAAACACTGCGATTATGAATTCAGAACCCCCTGGTGACTCCCGCGTCTGCGTGTTGGGTAACATGTTCTGTGACTTGAGGCCAGGGTTCATAAATGCCAAGAGATGCATAAATAAATGACAGAAGGGCACAAGTGTGTAGCCTTTTTTTAAATTATTATTTAGTTCAGAGGCAACAGATGTGCAAAGAGAAAACATTAAATAATGGCATTGGTTTAAAGTAAAATATAAAGCGATTGTCTCTCTGGGAGATTTGCCAAGTGTTGGCACACACAGACGGACATTGCAGCGACTCATGTGAATCATGGAATGGCGATGGATTTAAACGTGCGGCAACGTGAGGAAATGGTGGACAGACACTCAGTTTTAGTTGGTTTTTAGGTCCTCTTTTCATTTCAATTCTATTAAACCTTCTCTTAAAAGGGACATATTATGCAAAATCAACTTTTTAATCATTTAAATCCATATTTGGGACTCTGGAGGAACTATCATTCGCCAAATTATGAAAAAAGATGACTCACTCATGTTTTTGTGGTCCTCCTCAGTCTAAGTACAGGAGAGGAAACACGCAATGTTGACTTCCGCGCTCCGTCCGTCTCGCGGAGCTCTGCTTTGTCCATAAAACACGCGAGAGTGCTGGCGATATACGAAAATCGGAAGTCCGCGAAAAGTTCTATTCTTGGCTCCACAGTGCAGCACAGAGTCCTACACAAACTTCCAGCCCCAGAGGATTTATCTGTCAAGTGGATACATGTTATATATGACGGCAATGTGCCTGCTAGAGCCTGCAAATGATCACTTTTCCAAATGCTAACTGCTCTTAGCTCCCAGTAGCCTCTGTGGCGCATTTCCTTTCCTTTA
The DNA here is from genome assembly GCF_963457635.1 of Microchirus variegatus. NCBI lineage: Eukaryota > Metazoa > Chordata > Actinopteri > Pleuronectiformes > Soleidae > Microchirus > Microchirus variegatus. The sequence continues at coordinate 11,797,304 of NC_139821.1, forward strand.
TGTTTCGTTTTACTTTTTTTTAAGGTGGACCTAGAGAAATGTTATTAAACAGAGGTCTGAACAGGGCTGTTTTGGCAGGGTGATTGAACTGCTGTGATGCTTCATCCTTATGATATTTTGACCAAAGCATGTCACAGACATGTTCATTAGGACACCAGGGAACTAGGTTAACTTGGATAAGTAGGGTATAATATGTACCCTTTAACTATTCAGTTCTCTTAACTTCTTTTTTTATTCTGCATTTATGTAAATCTGTGTTACTGTTACTTCCTCATTTCCCACTCATAATAAATAACTCGTGAAACGCACTCAACATGCGCGTAAAGTCACAAAAGTGTGGAAGTGCCCGTAGATATCTCCAGTTGCAGTTGTCATAGTCAAACATGGCTGTTCTAGTCTTTCCTGTTCTGTCATTTTTGTGGTCGGGAGTTATTTATTGACCTCCGCCAGGAGGTATGTTTTTGCCGGAGTTTGTCTGTCTGTCTGTCTGTTAGCAACATAACTCATAAGTCGCAATGGGACCAGGAACAAGTGATTCAAATGTGGGTGTGATCCGTAGAAGCTATCACTATTTTTCTCGCTATTTTGTGGGGGGGCTGAGCTCCCTCGGTGGAGGTCTGCGCTCTCCGAGTGCTTTTCTAGTTTTTCATTTAACTGATCGTGGAAAGTAAAATAAAACTACCAAGTGAGAGACAAAGCATGTCAATGTACCTGAGTGAGACAACACAAGACAGACGAGAACTAAACACTGTAAGTGTATGATAGTGTGATAGTGTTTATTTGCTTTAAAAATGGTTTTTTCTTCTTGTTCTTTTGGCATTGTGCCTCTCTAATGTAACCTATGACCTTCTTTCCTTTCTTTAAAGGATGCAACAATGTTACATTACCAAATAAAAGGAGACATTTAAAAGATTTCCAATGATTAACCTATCATCATACCTGTAATGTTGTTTTCTGTTTCTAAATGTGTTTCATATAGAGCTCTACAGTTACACAGAGGAGCCGGAGTTTGCCCTCAACAGAGACTACTTTGAAGAGGACTTCAGGAGTCATGGTACTGTCTCACTGTCTCTGTGTGTGTCTGCATGTGTGTGTTCCCTCCCTCTCTGTAGTGTAAACACAACAAAAACGGTGACACACACACACTCACACTGCTCTGCTGCACCTTATCAAACACTGAGAAGTCCACAGTCGTGACTCTTTATCTCAGGAACCTTGACAGCTCCTCCACCAGCGTGACCTCTGCCGACTGCGTCTCTCTCTTTGTGCGGCGCCTCTTTGGTTACTGGCTCCGGTTTGCCGCCTGATAACAGACGCTTAAGTGAAACCTTGAAGGTTAACTGGACGACAAAATGTTCCCGTACAAGAATGTGTTTTTCTTTCTCGACACAATACACACGATAGAGTAATGAAATAACAACATCACAAACGGACTAAATCGCACAATGTTTCTGTGCATTTTTAAATCGTTGCAGCTTTAATCTTGTGTCAGTTTTTATTTTAAGCCGACTGATGCGCGGTGACACATCAAAGCTCTGCTCTTTTAATCTCTTCTCAGATACAGATTCATTTTTTCCCAAGTTTTCCAAGAACAAAGCTGCTTTTCCAACACATACTTTATCATTCATATATAATTCTCAAATTAAATCAAGCTTTAGTACAGTGTTTCTTTACTGGTTTATAAATAATCTCTCCATATTTTTAGGCTATGTCCAGAAATATGGAATATATCTGGATGTAACTCGATATAAAGCTGGACACAGGCTGTTCTTTTGAGCTCAGGAAACTTTTGTTATTTTTAGAGCTTTGTGCTTCTCGCAGGACAGTGATGTATCTTGTAAAAAACTGTTATACGAAATGCAGTTGTTGGCTTTCGTTTTAGATCATATCTTCTTGGGCTTTTTAATGTTTAATAACGAATATTTGCAAGTGTCAGAAACATAAAAATTGCTATAGAATAAAAAATAGAATAAATAGATATAGATTTGATAACAAATAATTGAGTTTTCTTATCATTTTATGTCTATTCCATGTATTTTTAATCAATAATGTATCATAAATATCATAATATTTTACTATATGCCTCAATATCAGCATGGCAACAGCCTTTAAAACCAGGAAAAGACTTCATAGATGTCATATCATGATACAAAATCAACGACTATCTTGTCTTACGTCATGATATTGATATAATATAGATTAGAATATAGAATCTTAGTGATGCAGCACGATTATAATTTAGTACGTTTTTCTCAGAAATGAAGAACCGGGATGGTGTCGGAGAAAAACGCAAAGATCATTGACTAAAAAAAGAAGGTTCAGATGTTTGTGACGCACACAAACACACACTTACACACACATCTTTCCTTATGGACCAGATGAGTGCTGTCCTCCATTATCAGACACCTCCTCTCCAAACCGAGTGACGATGAATACCAGGATTAGCCTGAAGCTGCAGCTGCTGTTTTACAGAGATAGAGCTGCAGCTTTCATTAGTGTGTCCATGTTTATGTTTATGTTTGTGTGTGTGTGTGTGTGCATGTTGTCAAGCAGTTGGTTTTCCTGATTGACTCGTGTTCTCTCTCTTCTCTGTGAGTGTGAGCTGTACGGCGTATATCACGGTCCACAGTGACAGTTTTCCCGTTAAGGTCTGTCAGCACTGTCTGTAAAGCAGGCACTCGCATAAATTACAGTGATTACCGTCACCACACCTCTAATTAAAGATCCGGGGAAGGTGTATGTGTGTTTGTATGTTTTGAAAGCGTGTTTCTGTGCCGAGTCGAGTCAGAATCGGAGTACACGATCCCCGCTCTACTGAAGCCATTTAGTTGTATGATATTTGTTTTTGTTGTAGAATGATCTGTTCCCTTTTTTGTGTGTGTGTCTTTTGTCACATATGTAAGAATGTGGCCAAAAAAACGTTACTCCACTCAAATTCAAAGGACCAAGGTCTTTAAGGTTTTCATTTTCGCCACCATTGTAGCTCAGACTTAACTGGCAACCCGTGGTTGCTCAGCATGATTTCAAAACATAAATGTGATTTGCAGTCGGCAAAATATTTTTTAATGCAAATATTTTGGCTGTACTGTTGTTGTTGGTGAGTTCAGTTTGTTATATGAATATTATTCCTGAGTCTCTGTGACATATTAGTAGGATTTTACGGCCAGTTGCTTTAGATTTATTATATAAGGCACCTTTAAATCTTTATTAACAAATTATTGCAACAACAAACACAAATACAAGCAAGCAAACACTTTTATTCATCTAAAGACTTACAAAATGAATAGAAAATATAGTCAAGACATTTACAAGATTAGAAATAATGATTTTTATTCAAAATAAGAACCAGCAAAACTGTTTTCAGCTGTGCTAACATCATTGCACAAGGGTTTTCTAATCATCCAATAGCCATTAGAACACTGGAAATGGGCCTCTATACACCTATGTACATATCGCATTAAAAACCAGACGTTTGCAGCTAGAATAGTCGTTTACCACATTAACACTGAATAGAGTGTATTTATGATTCATTTGATGTTATATTCATTGAACACTTTCCTTAAAAAAATAAGGACATTTCTAAGTGACCCCAGACTTTTGAACGGTAGTGTATGGTTTTAGGTTTTTAAAATAGGTTGTGTGATTCCAAGTTCTCTCTAGTTTATTGGCGTCTCTGTGGCTACAGACTCTGGTAATTGCTGTTCTGTATCCCGCAACGACTAAAGCTGATGCAGTGAGCCGGAACATAATGTGAAAGCTAATGACAGACGCATCAAAGCAGGATTATCATCATTTAGTTAAACATACTTTATCCCTTGTTACTGAGTGTAGTGAGAGTGGTGAAAAAATACATGTTTCTTTGTTGGTCGTTGAGAATGAAAACATGAATACACGCAACACAGCGTAAACTCGGGATCATTTGGAGTGCAGGTGTAACAAAGAGTGAGTGGTAACCCCGATGACTGTGTTCTCTCTGCAGCTCGAGGTAGGAGGTGGATCGAGTTGTCGCTGGAGGAACAGAGGGCGTACGTGATGAGGCTGCTGGACGCATTGGAGGTGACGGACCGAGACAGAAGGCTAAAGGTGGCCAGGGCCATTCTGTACCTGGCTCAGGGTATGAAGACTTTTTCTTTTTCTCCACAGCACACAAACACACACTCGTAGAGTCTCCTCAGAGAGTGTAAAGCACAGCTGTTATTTTATCAACAGCGGCTCTTTTTGAATTTATGAGCCATGATGGCGAGCGTGGCCTGAATAGAGCCAGAACTAAATTGAATTCAGGCTTAGTCGGTTTCTTCACCTGTGACATGGAGAAAAAAATCCATTCATGAAAAATATCCGTGCACCGTGAGCAGTTAAAGATACAATGTGAGATATTTCTGCGCTCCACAGAAATCTGTATTTGGAGTCAAGGTAATGAACTGCTTCATTCCAGTGCAAACATCTAATAACTAGTCGTTAGCCAGTGTGTTGACCTTTGTGTTTATAGTTTGTTGTGGGTCTTGGTCACGGAAAATCACAGCTACTCACTGCAGTGCCGTTTGCTGCTCTTTGAGCCACTGAAGCTCTTCCCATAAAGCGTGAGCGTTTCGGCAGCAGAACAACAAATTCTCATGAACACCATGCTACTAACTAAGTATTGTGTCATTATTTTGACCGTGACATTTCCAAAAAATTCAATCCAGATCCGTCTGCGACTTTTCGAGTTAGGTTGCTAAAAGACAGACAGACAGACAAACTCCGGCGAAAACAAATAAATACAAACAAATAAATCATACAAACGTGTGACCTGATAGACCTCAGAACAAACAATAAAATACTGTAGAAAATATAAAAACAACACCAATAAACAGGTCATACAATAAAACTATGAAAAAGATAACGACCTAAGTCTCATACTGGGTCGAAAGCCAAAGAGTAAAAATGGGTTTTAAGACGCGTTTTAAAAGTGGACGGTGAAGGGGCGTGTCTAACATGCTGTGGAAGATTGATAACGTGCCCAGAACTACTTTTTATATCGATAAAAGCTTGTAAAAGTCACTTGAAATGCATAGTACAACAGACCTCATGTCTAATGTACTTGATTCAGCTCATTTTACAAAGTATAAGAGCGCACATCTTCTTTTATAACTATGTTGTTATCGTTAAAACTCCCATAATTTGATACAGAGAACATAATGCATCATGGTATTTATTCTTCATCTTCTCTCTTCATCTTTTTCACAGGAGTGTTTGATGAGTGTGACACCGAGGTGGACGTGCTCCACTGGTCCAGACACAACGTCTTTCTTCTCTACAACATGGGCATCTTCACGGCGCTGCTGGAGCTGCTCAGCATGGAGATCGAGTGAGTAGGACTCTTGTTAGAATTAGAACATTTTTTTATTAATAATAGACGAGAAAAACGGCCAGATACGTTATTTTTGAAACATATTTAATGTTGTATTTACTGTCACTACAGACTTACTGCTGCCTATAGAGCTCCAAACATCACGTGACTCGGTTTGTTTACGCTGCCATGTTGGCAGGATAATGTTGGCTGGCACCAGTGCTGGTTTCAAGCTGCCAGACTTCGCTGTGCAATTTGAATCCAAGGAGAACGATAAATATATCACAGAACTTGACTTGACTCACTATATCTTACCCTTTACTATGTCGGCACTTTGTACAAGTATGTAAACAGGCAGCGCGGACATTAATCTAGATGTCAACTTTCTGATAAACCTTTCCTTTCCGTTGGATTCTGTACCTGATATGAAGTGATCACTGCACAAGGAATCAGCTGCCTGCAGTAGGTTGTCATCATTCCATCCTCTTGTGTTCACTATGAGCGCATTTTATGGCAGTGATTCAACCTCGCTGTCTCTCGGGATCTATGGTATAAATAAGTGTTCTGGCCATTTCGCTTGTCTCCCACTGTTTTAGTGTTACTATCCATCATCTCTACTATGTATGAAAAGAGCCAGCACAGAGACAAGGTGCCTGACGTATTACCTCGTATATATTGTGCATCTCTGAGTCAGAACACAGTGGTGCAGTTTCGGTTCCCACTTTTGCATGATATGAAGGTGCGACATCAGCCACCAGAGCTCTATATTTCATGTTTTTTAGTAGATGGGACAGATTTTCATATTCTGTCTTTACTTTATTTCCACTAAGAACAATTAAGAAAGAGAGAGGGCTGCAATAAAGTGAAGTAAATATGCTCTCAGGACTTTCTGTTTGGCAGCAGATTTCATGTAGAAGTAGACGAATATGATCACGATATGATGTTTAATGTAACTGCAAGGTCATTCATTCAAACCCTGAAAGAGTTGCACTCCAGGATATTTGGCCTGTTCTGAAGTCATGTTACATCATGCAAATTTCTGTGAGATCCCAAATCTCTTGACTGGATCGTCTAGTCTGCATTTTCTCAGGATTAAAACGGTGAAAATCGGTGAATTTGTCGCGTCTGTAAATCAAGTCACGTTTGAAAATCCTCTAGTGTGGGGACAGGCTTCAGTTTTTCCCCTCACATTTCCCGAGCTGATTGTTGTTCAGCAATCCCTCTCTCTGTTGCCTCCCAAATCCTTCATCTTCCATTTCAAAGCTCAAACGAGACGAGAGGACGTTTGTGATGTTGGAAACGCGCAGAGAGAGCAACTTAAAATGCTGGAACACACGCTGCCTTTGATCCACAAGCCAAAGCGTCCAAATCCAAATCTTTGTTGTTACATAAGCTGCTCATAGACACCATGGCACAGTCTGCCCACTGTGTCACACACAGAATCATCTTACTAGACAGTCCGATCTGTATTTTCTCACATTTTCTGTTTTTGATTGTGTTAATGTCATTTTTTTAAAAACAAAAACAATTAAGATGTGATTTTTTTTTTTTCTCTGTGTGTGAGTAGTAACAGCCAGGCGTGCAGCAGTGCAGTAAGGAAACCTGCCATTTCTCTTGCAGACAGCACAGAGCTCAGGTGAGCCATACAAACACATCACTCACAGTCTACTTTACCTCCCTCTATGCTTTTATTTTTTTTCATTTTTTATTGTTTCATTTCCTGTCTCATGTCTTCACCTTTTGTCGACATATAAACCCCAAATGTGCGACATCTAATTATAGTCTTTGTCGCTCGCTCTTTCTCGCGTTCGTTTTCAGTCTTTCTTCCACTTCATGGAATTGATTTTTAAACAAAATAGTCAACACAAACACAAACACACACGCCATCTGTGTCTTTCCTCAGATGAAAAATTACAAATCATCGAAGGCCACAGGACACATTTTTTTCCACTCAATTTACTGCTAGAAAATTGAAAAAACATCTCAATTGCTTTGGAAAAATCGACACGTTGGCTTCATAATACATGTACAGGTTCATAATTCGGTAATTGTGCGTGGATGTTGTAATACCTGGCAGAGATCAGGAAACGTTTTTGTTGGCACAAACGGATTGCTTTATAAATAAGGTACTTACAATTCATTTTTATTCACCATCTCCTCCATTATTATTTTGTTATTTACTGTCTATCCTGCTGAGGGTCGCGGGGGGGAAGCTGGAGCTAATCCCAGCTGACACAAATTCTTCTGTTATGCTGTTTTTTTGGTTGGTGCAGAGAGTTCCCTTACCACTTTAATGCCTCACACACTCACACACGAGAAACATGCTCATGTTGCATTCATGTGACTTTTCATGTGTTTGCAGAGTGTTACTAAGCATCATGTACCTCATGGTGGAGACTATTCGAGTTCAAACAGAGGATGACAGACCTGAGTGGACCGCAGCCAGAGAGGCCTTCAAGAACGAGTTAGGTGTGTGTGTTTTTTAGTATCTTGGATGAAGGGGTATTAATTCATTCATATTCACACACAAAAAAACCCTGGCTTTGATCTCTGTCTCTTCAGGTTCACCTCTGTACAACGGCGAGCCCTTTGCTTTGCTCCTCTTCACCATGGTCACCAAGTTCTGCAGCATGAATGCGCCACACTTCCCCATGAAGAAAGTGCTCCTGTTGCTCTGGAAGACATTACTGGTTAGTGCATCACAAACAATCATATAGATCAACAACTGATAGATTGAACAACTGATGAGACTAATTTACTGGCTTATTAATATATAATTATTCCACATACATGAAAAGAGGCAAACATGTTGGTCCTTATGTGCAAGAAACCTGTGTACATTTAACACTCTTAATGAAGTAGAGGCTCATGTTTTCACTGTCACATTTTTACTAAGTTATATTCTATCGCTACTCTAGGTACACAACAGTAGGTTACAGCAGAAAACTTTAAAATCTTAAAGGAGCTTCCGTCAAAACTGCGGAGAGATGATGGATACAACTTAGATTTTAGTTTTATATGAAGAAAAATATGATGCATGCATTATCATATATTGCTTTACATCTCTCAGCCTCTTGTTTGTGCACTGATGCACTGAACATAAACCAGTGTTGTTTTGTAACGAAGTACAAATACTTTGTTACTGTACTTAAGTAGAATTTTCACATATCTGTACTTTATTCTGACAACTTTTACTTTTACTCCACTACATTTCCTAAATAAAATGTGTACTTTTACTCCGATACATTTCCCATAACCATGTACGTTACTACAAAATAAAAGTTGAGTTGGTGACGTAATGCTCTTTTGTTGTCGCTAGTTGTTTTTAGCAGTACCAGCTGTTAGCCACTCAGCCATTAGCCACTCAGCCGTTAGCCACACAGCCACTCAGCTGTTAGCCTCAGGTAACGGCTCCAAGTGGATTTAAAACACGGAAGCAGCTCGTTGTTTACCATGTCTGACACCGAGGTTCTGGTCTCCAGGTTTCTGTTGTACAATCCAGATGCTAGGTTACAGCTATCAGTTGTTTCAGCTCTCCAACCAATACTTTTACTTTTACTTCTACTACTTAAGTACATTTTATATCAGAAAATTACTTTTGATACTTAAGTACAGTACATGTCAGGTCCCTTAAATCTTTTACTCAAGTAATATTCTAAAAGGTGACTTTAACTTCTACCAAAGTCATTTTCTGGTAAGATACTTTCAAGTACTTTATGCAAGACTGACATTGAACTGTACACTTCCCTCTCTGCAGTTCACCTTGGGTGGATTCGAGGAGCTCCAGGAGATGAAGGTTCGAGGCCGGGAGCGTCTGAATCTGCCTCCGCTGCCAGAGAACAGCATCAAGGTGGTCCGAGCCATGAGAGCAGCGTCACCTCCGGCCTCAGCCATGGAGCTCATCGAGCAGCAGCAGCAGCAGAAGAGGGGTCGCCGTAGCCGTCGGGTACAGCTCCCCTCCTCATCCCTCTTCTTCTTCTCCTCTGTCTTACACACACAAAAACGCAAACTTTGAAGACTCTTTCATACAAAAATGCTGGTGTTTTTGTCACACCTGTGTATGAAATGAGCACAAAATAGTGCCGGAAACAAACCAAGTTTGGGGGGGGGAGACACATTGAAGGTCAGTTAATGAAATAAATAGAGATGATAAAGGGCTTTGCATTGCTGCCACAATTAAAGTAGACAAAGAAAAATGACTGTGTTCATCCGAATCTGCATGCATTAGGGAGTCATTTGACATTGAAGTGAATTCTGATTTAAACCTGTGAGTAAATGGGTTTTTTGACCAGTGGGACACCACATATTAATTGAATTGCAAACAATATGAAGCCAAAGAAATGAATCGGGGATTTGAACAAAGTACCTTTAACTCGACAGTGTGACTGAACTATAATTACTAACATGTTTTTGCTATTACTAACCAACCAAGACTAATTTTTCCTTAATTTGCCTTTTTTTTAATCATTCAACAGCTTCACCTGTTTCTGGTAAAGTGGATTTATCACATTCTGTAACTCATTGCTGGGTCAGGTTTTCCAGTTGCGCCGTACAGTCATCAGTCCCCTGGGAATTCCAGCCCCTTGTTCCTCATAGAGAATGGACAGACTCTTTCTCTTCTTCCTTTCTCCCTCTCTGTCTCTTTCTGTCTCTTTCTGTCTTTAACTGTCTTGTGATGTCTCATTGCCCCTCTTCCTTGTGTCCCCACAGAGTGCCTTTGTTGATAGCTTGGAAGGAGACAGTCCCTTTTCCAAGAAGCAGGTCTTTACCCACAAGTTCCTCTCTTTTCCTTCTGCATCGAGCTGGACTATTTTTGCACTCCCCTCCTTCCTCCCTTCCCTCTCTCCCCCTTTTCTCTTCCCCTTGCATTTGTTTCCCCTTCATCCTCATTTTTCCTGTCATTTGATCTCATCCAAACCTGTTGGTATACTCGGACACTTACCCTCTTTGACTTCAGATGTTTTATACTCTTGCATGCGGGTTGAAATCTGATCTGAAACGGATCAATTACTCAAAGTTTAATGCTCTTTGAGTGATGTTGGTGCAGCCTCGCTCTCTGCCCAGTGCTTCACTTAATTTGCTTCATCTACATATTTTTCTCCTCCACTCCCATTGACACGTTCCATTTCATCTCCATCCTCCTTACACCCTTCACTCCCCCTTCACTTTCCTATTTACTCTCCTCATCACATCCTTTCCCTCACCCTATTTCTTCCCCCTCTCTCCTCTTCCTCCTCCTCCACTGTGGTCACTGCTCAGTTCAGGGCTGTGGGGTCTGAAAGACAGGGCTGGCTTGCTGACTATTGTCAAGCGACTATCTACAGTCGTAGCATTCCCTCCCCCCGATGTAGTTTTCATCGCATCGCTGCTGCGTTTGGCCTCAAATGTCACCTTGCACCGTCTCTGACTCCGGACTAGGGGTCAATGTCCTGCAAATGCATTCATGGAGGAGGTGAACTGAGATCCTAATGAACTCTATCTTTACTCTTTAGCGGATGTTGTATTTGGGGTTTTTTGTTTTTTCCACTTGACCTCTCTCTTAAATGGATGTCATTGAAAGCAGCTGTCCCCTGACCCTGATGAAAACAACACGAGCTTGAACTCCTCATGTAGCAAGAGAATGGCTTCTCCATAGAGAATGGCTCACAACACACTTTCTCCTCCTCCTCCTCTTTCTCCCTCCTCTCCACCATACACTCACTCTACTCCTCACTTAGTCCAGCCACCACTGTTGCACCATACATCAACTGCACTAGCTTCACTAACGTCCAGAACGCTGACTCATGCCTGATGCTTGCACTATTGTCACACTCATTCATTAGAGAATGTGTTTGGATTTTTGATACCGTGTGTATGTATGTGTGTGAACTGGGATTAAGACTCTAAAGTCGTGGGCCTTGCTTGCATTTTGTTGCCTGTATCATTTGAAAAAAAAAAGGTGCGGTGAGTTAATTCAGTCACGTTTGCTTGCAGTTGATGTGAAAACATGTACGATGAATGTGGCATTGACTTGAACCGCCTTTTCAGGATTGATTTAATTTATTTATTGGTTTACTGAAACAAGGACAATGTACATTGATAAACATCTCTGTAAATGTGCCATAGCCACAAGGCTATATTTTCATCTGCAGTCCCTGGACAGATGTAACCGTAAGCCTAAATGTAAGCCTAAAATTGAAATTACAAAACCATTCAACGTTATAGTATGGAAGTATGCAGAACAATAGTAAAATAGACAGAAGTCCTGTAATATTTGGTTCAAAAAGTATGTTTTAAATTGTATTCTGGGTTTTATACTTTTATAGGTTGTCAGGTTAAACCATCACTGATGGTGAATTGAAAATAAAGTAAACATTTATTTACAGAATCTCATTGTAATCCTACGTTTTCTTTCTCTCTCTCTCTCTTCCAGCCGCTGGTCAAACAGGACAGCCTGGACACGTACAACGAGCGGGATCCTTTCAAGAACGACGACGCCCGGGACGAGGACGAGGACCCAGAGGACACGGACAGCGGGATCGAGGGTGAGGTGGACCCTCTGGACCGCGACGTCATCATCCAGCCGCCGCCGCCTCCGCCTCCTCTGAGACCTCCAACAGAGAGGGTCAACTTCCCTAAGGGCCTCCCCTGGGCCCCTAAAGTCAGGTTAATCTCTCAGCTTTCAATAGCACTTTTAGGGTCTGAAATAAAAATTGGTAAAATACTGATTTTAGAAAGTTAAAACATTGTTTTTTTTCCCTTTTATTACAGTTTATTATGTTTCCTTGCCTCTTCTAGAATTTGGAACATTCGAGAATATTTTTAGGACAGTGTTTCCCAATCCTGGTCCTCTGGGACCCTGGTCCTCTGGGACCCCGGTCCTGTCCATGTTTTAGATGTTTTTCCATACTCAAACCTCATTGATTTCTTTAACTTACCATCATTATTATTATTTATTAATCCATTTTTATATATATATATATATATATATATATATATATATATATATATATATATATATATGTATATATATGTATTGTTTTTTAGAATAAAACAAGAACATAAGATAAGCAGATAATCGGGGAAAAAAAAGTTTGAATGTTTCCTTACTTCTGGATAAAAACACAGATGATTGAGCATTACTACATGACACCATCAAGATATTAACTCCTTGTTATGGATTTGAAAGCTACCATCGCTCATATATTGGCATTACAATCTGTTAATGTGAACGCATTCTATTAAACTAATACCATCAATAATTGTTTTAGCTGCTAAAATTATCCCTGGCATGGAGCACTTAGCTTTTATTCCACTGGATAAAACCTTCTGGTTTACGTTTGGCCACCTGCCACTTTGACCAGCACATTAGGCAAAAAAACTTCCCACGTACAATCAGGATTTAACACCATTATTTGCTGGCAGCTCGTGTCAGAATCCCATCCTGATTATGAGTATTTATGACTAAATATAAGACACAATCTCACCTCATCCAAGCAATATGCTCTCCATCTGTGTTTTTACACACAGTGGGCAGTGTGAGTGTTTTTACACAAAATCCAAGAGAGGACATTTTGTACTATTTATCATGCCTTCATTACTGACTGATTTCTATATTTGGAGAGATGACACAGGCCCTGAAACGTTTGTACAAAAACAGCATCAGCACATTGAGCGGCCGTAGAACGTCCATGAAAAGTGGATGTGGTCTCCTGGTTTACCGGTTTTTCACCTTGTCACCATGTCTCACTTGATTTATAACATCAGTAAACAGTTTCCTGAGGATTTAATCTCAATCATTTAGAGGAACACAAATGATTATAAAGCATGGCACTTATGAGTGGATGTGAACTTCCTGGCCAAATCGCGAATCTCAGGGATTCAGAGTGGTTGAGTCACGACCAGTTACCACTTGAGCATGACTGATAGTATTTGAGAAAGCTAATGTGTGATAGGTCTCAAATCTGACTGCAGCCTGTGTGTGTGTGTGTGTGTGTGTGTGTGTGTGTGTGTGTGTGTGTGTGTGTGTGTGTGTGTGTGTGTGTGTGTGTGTGTGTGTGTGTGTGTGTGTGTGTGTGTGTGTGTGTGTGTGTGTGTGTGTGTGTGTGTGTGTGTGTGTGTGTGTGTGTGTGTGTGTGTGTGTGTGTGTGTGTGTGTGTGTGTGTGTGTGTGTGTGTGTTCACAGGGAGAAAGACATCGAGCACTTCCTGGAAACCAGTAGAAACAAGTTCATCGGCTTCACGTTGGGAAAGTGGGTATTTCATCTGAGACATTGAAATGTCCTTATTAGTTTTAATTCATTTTTCATGCGTAACTTCTCTTTGTTTCTGTAGTGACACAGAGACCTTGGTGGGTTTACCCAGACCCATCCATGAGAGTGTGAAGACACTGAAACAGGTGAAATTGCTAATTATGTTAAGTCTCATTTTCTCTACTCATTTCAGTACTAGAGCACAGGCTCCCATTTCCAAATGTACGTACAGTAGCCCTTCTTTTTTGTGTTTTGGCCCAGTGAAGTCTCCTAATCAATACACCGTAGCTGCTGAATCCCTCCGACATTGACATCCCATTTAAAAATCCATTCATTCTGTTAAAACAGACAGAGAAGTGGACTCAAACAGAGGAATATCTGACTGCCTGTCAGTCAGCAAAGCTAATTAAATTGGGGTAGTTCATGCAGGACACGTCTATACAAAAGTTCATGATGGTCTCTACAAAAGATGGTCAATTTAAACAAAACCCCCTGTTTCATTTCTTGCTACACCAATGCTTCTTCGGGCTGTAACGGTTCACCAAACCCCATGATTGGGTTCGAACTCTTTTTTTAAACCTCGTTTTTTAAAAACATACTGAAAAACCTTTTGGAAAACTTCCAGAAAAAATGTCGAACCGATAGTCTGATTGATTTCAAACTTGACAGGTGTCTTGCTACACACTAAGAAATCAAAGTACAGGACTGTATCTAAAAAGGTACAAATGCTTTGTCGCTCTGGTTGTACCCTATCAGGATACAAGCACTTTACCCTTTTCAGAGTGTACCAATCAGTACGTTTTTGTACCAGGACATAAAGGTACATTTTTGTCACTAGGGGTGCAGAATTTTTTCTTCAAAGACAAAGCTTCATCCCTTCACCCCTGCCTGTTCTGCTTCGCGGCGCCATCAGCACCAAATCGAACTGTATTACTATGTGTTGCAATTCAATTACAATGTAATGTGAGTTTTCCTGACTGAACAATTTTATGTTCTGTTGTTTTTCTTTACCAGCACAAATATGTCTCCATAAGTGAAGTCCAGGTCAAGAAGGAGGAGGAGCTTCAACAGTGTCCGCTGACCCTGGTCAGTAAAACCAAGTTTCAGACACTCAGATGAGTCTCTCATGTGAGCTGATCTAAACCTTAAAAAACACATTCACACCACATTCAATCATGTAAACTGTGTTGTAAAGGGAGAGGAGGAGGTGGAGGAGACTCCGACAGAGATGATGTACCTGGGCATGCTTCCTAACCTTTCCCAGTATGTGGTGAGTATATCATAACATACTGTAGGTCTATTTCTATTGCTCTTTATTTAGTATATTAATGTGTTGTTGTCCATGAAAGTTGTCCCTTTTCCTGAATTTCTCTTTTAAAAGATGGGGAATATTTTGTGTGTTTTATTTTGTGTGTTTTACAAATTCAATATTTTGAGGAGCTTTGTGGAGAATTTAGGGAAGATATGTCAATAATCCATATATAGAAATTGTAATCTGTGTAATGCTTTGCATTGTTCTTCTGTGACAAGATTGCCCTTCTGAAGCTGCTGCTGGCTGCAGCTCCCACCTCCAAAGCCAAAACTGACTCTATCAACATCCTGGCTGATGTGCTGCCGGAGGAGATGCCGTAAGGCTGTTTTTGCTACACGTTGACTGATATTTTATGTCATATTTTGTTTTTTCTGGGGCCAATGCCAAGCTGTAGAAATCAGAGAGCCAATTTTACAGGCCAATTTTTTCCCCTGACACTTCTGTAAAGCAAAGTCAAACTCATTTAATTCTTGGAAAGCGTGTTGACAGATGTTAACCAGTTCTATGGATACACACTCGAAGGTCACACAGTTTATTTTTGTGTTGTTTTGCCTCCAGTATCACAGTCCTTCAGAGCATGAAGCTGGGAATCGACGTGAACCGACACAAGGAGATCATCGTCAAGGCCATTTCTGCTCTGCTGCTGCTGCTCCTCAAGCACCTCAAACTCAACCATATCTATCAGGTAACACACACACAGATACCTGCTGTCCTCCCTCCTACTTAAACAACCATCTCTCCATCATCTCCCTGCTTCCCCCTGCAGTACACTCACACACACACACACACACATAGAGATATCCATTCACCTCCCCCAGTGTGACCTACACTATTCTCCACCTGATTATTTCATCAAGCGCGCCAGTCCTCCCCCACCTTTGGACCTCCGACTCTGCACCACCTCACAGCTGAAGCTGTGTTCGTTTCACTGGAGGCAGAAAACAAAGATTGATGGAGACCAAAAATAAAATCTGCAATTTTTTCATTAGGTTTTTGGCACAATTACAAGTATTTTGTTTGATTTCTGCTTTGATGCAGCAGGATGGGGATATGTATTCTCTTCCTTCCTCCTCTGTGTTTGAATTGGTTGCTCCTCACAGTTGCAGTGGCAGCGCCCTCTGCTGGCAAAGCTGTGGTGAGCTGGGCAAATTGATTAATTCTTTTACATAATTTAACACTGCATTATGAGAACAGATTGTGAGGGAGAATCATTACACGCGGACAGTAAAGCTAAATATCGGACACCTGGGACGTCGTTAACTGACTGAAATCTGTCCTCGTGAGTTTCAGCTTCAGAATTGCTGTTGGTTTTTAATCTGAGGGATTAATACAGCTGCCACAGTTAAAATGGAAATCCTCCGCTTCTTGACCTTTTCCTCCCACACAGGAAACTCATTGACACAGGAATATTCTTTTTTTCTGTTCTATTCTTCTCAGCGATATGGAATTTCCATTCCACTTCAAAATCATCATGTTTCAGTCCATAATGTGTTTTTTTTAATCATCAGATTATTTATTGTGTCAGTACTGTACATTTTATCCAATGTCCCTGCTCCTGTGTGTTTTGAGTGTTTGCACCACAGCGTGCAAATAAAGGAAATTCTCATTCCTGGTTGAACGGGACGTAACAATATGAGAATTGTATTATGTTCTAAATGTTGAACAAACACTGATAAAGTGAGATAATTTCACCAAGATTTACATTTAAATAGATTTATTATATTAAAGTAGAATCAATATCCAAAACCTTAACAAAACACTGCAAAAATAAACATAAAAAAAGGTATAAAAATTGTACAAAATAAACAAATAAATAAGAACTGTACAATGTTAACGATCACAGTAAAACAAAACCTTGAATAAATAATTCAAATAACAATAAGAGGAGTTATTTTAGCCATTTTTAAAGTATAATTTATAGACAAATGCACAAAATTGTATTCTCACTGTCCCAATTATAGTTTTTAAATGGAAAGGTAACCAAATCTGAGCCACGCAGGAGTGAAAAAATTCAACGCAAAATCGCCTTTCTTTCCACATCTGGAGTCAAATAACATAATATTAGATGATTGCATATAGCTGTCACATGACTCTAGTTTTAAAGAGCAACTGTAAGACCGAAGCTGCAGGCCGTACAGCATCTCACCGAGGGCCGTAGTTTGGACACCCCTGGTCTAACTTTTCCAAATTTCTTTGTCTCCACAGTTTGAGATCGTCTCCCAGCACCTGGTGTTTGCCAACTGTATCCCACTCATCCTCAAGTTCTTCAACCAGAATATCATGTCCTATATCAGTGCCAAAAACAGGTAGGACGACTTCTTCTCCTGCACCATTGATGTCTCTGAATAACGTTGTTGATCTCACACAAATTAGTACAGAAATGAATGCTTTATCTGTTTCTGGGTACCCTCAACTAAAATTGTTCAACACAAGGTGACTAAGACATCTTTTATGTTGTGTTTTCACTGCAGCATCTGTGTGCTGGACTTCCCCCACTGTGTGGTCCATGAGATGCCTGAGCTGACGGCTGAGAGCTTGGTGAGTTAATAACTACAGCGCCGCAGGTCGAGCGGGAAGGCCCTTGTCCAAATGTTATCGCGACCTGACCTTTTTCCGCTTCCTTTCAGGAAGCAGGAGACAACAACCAATTCTGCTGGAGGAATCTGTTCTCGTGTATCAACCTGCTGAGAATCCTCAACAAGCTGACCAAGTGGAAACACTCCAGGACCATGGTGAGTGAAGCTGAAGGTCAGCAAAGGCCTCAGGACGTGATGATGTTCGATGTCCTATAAAGTTTTAAAGATAACAATAGGCAGAATCTCTCTGGAGATGAGATTCAAGACCAGACTGATCGTCTGTGTCCCATTGGCATTCAAATGCTAAACCCAGCAGCTTTGACTCATCACTAATAATATGGTTTCGTTTTATATGCACATTCTTCTGATGTTTGATTTAAAGTCATCTGTTTTGCTGTAGTTATTCATTCTCTTTGTAATAAGGCTGGGCCGCCAACTGACCGGAAAAAGACGCGTGTGACGTCCTGTTTACGAGACTCCCGATTGTTAAAAGGAGTCTCTAAAGTAACGCAGTTTTTCCGTTTTTCAGTTAGCGCCATTAGTGCGTCTCCAGTCGAACTGGAACGGTCTGTTTAAATTTCAACGAAAAGAGCAGCGCTACAAATAACCAGCGTACATCATGTACCGCGTATGTGTGCCTCTGTTTTGCCTCTTTAGAGACTCATTTTAACAATCGGGAGTCACGTAAACACGACGTCACACTCGTCTTTTTGCGGTCAGTCGTCATGGAAGCGCGTCACGCGCTAACGTTGACGCCGTTGCCCGGCACTCACTTTTTAATGTACATATTAATTCCAGCTTTGTCTGTCACACTCTGACTGTTAGAAGGTTATATTGTCAGTATTGTTACTCTGTAAGCAGCGTCTGCACTTTATGAAGCTCTGTCCTCACCGTGTTTTATGAAGCACCTCAGTTCAAGAGAATTGGTGTTTCGCTTCACTGTTTACCGACATGACAATAAACCTCCTACTAATACGACTCCTCTTTCTTCATATTCCCTCAATAGATGTTGGTGGTGTTCAAGTCTGCTCCCATCCTGAAGAGGGCTCTGAAGGTGAAGCAGGCCATGATGCAGCTCTACGTTCTCAAGCTGCTCAAGATTCAGACCAAGTACCTGGGTCGTCAGTGGAGGAAGAGCAACATGAAGACCATGTCGGCCATTTACCAAAAAGTCCGCCACAGGCTCAACGATGACTGGGCCTATGGAAACGGTAAAAACAACAAAACAAAAAAAACCTGATTCTTTAACTTCTGAAACAGTTCACTTTGAGTTGGAATGAGCTGGTAAATAACTGTTTTAAGAAATAATTATCGTACCAAAATGAGTAGTTGTAGTGCCAGTCTTCAACCTTTTTAGGGACTTTTTTGCATTATTATTATAATAGTAATTTATTGTTTAAATATCATGTTACTGGGCAAAGAACTATAGTTACGTTATTGTGTGTTACCGCAAGGTACTAGAAACACAGAGGCCTGCAACACTCTACAGTAGGGAAACATGTAAAACATGGACCAGGATTGTGAAACGCTGTACTAAATGTTCTATAATGTCCTAAAATAATGTTCCTTTCACGTTATTGGTGTTTTTTTTGTATTTTGTAATTACCACAGACAAGCAAGGAACCATATATAGTATCTTCATGGACCTTGATGGACCTTCAGTAACACTTAAAATGTTTAATTTAAAAAAGTATTTCATTGAGTGCCCTGTAAAGGGTTAAACCTACAAGTTGGCATTTGACATATTCAAGTATATACCCAAGTACACAATTTTAAATAGTTTATATATTAAACTAATGATATTTCGCTCAACCTTTTGTCAAATAGGTAAAGAAATGACTAAAAATAAGAAATCTTTGTGGTTTTCTGGCAGCGTAAAGAGTAAATGAAGGCCCCTGTGTTCATGTATTTTTTATTCCTTCCATCATGAGTGAGTTATTTAAACATGTCTTTGATAATCTGCAGTTTATAATCAGGTCACAGGGCGTTCGCCTTGAGCTCTAACTCGATTTAACCTCTCAGAATTTCATAAATGAAAGTTTTCATGGTGATAATTAGTCCCTGTAGTCCTCCGCTACACACACACTCAGACAGAGCTCAACACAGAATAACAGAACAAAGACGACTGCCTGATAATTTCAGGTTAATAATATGCTAACTGTATAATTCATGGTGGCTGTGCATGCATGTGTGTGTGTGTGTGTGTAACTATGTTGCCATAGCAACAAAGCAGGGTTGGGGCGGGGTCTCTTTTTCAGGGTCACAGAGCAAGTGATCTGTCACTGTGGGTGAGATAAGTAGAAGGCCTGTTATTTATTTATTTTATTTTAAGGTTTAGTGCATAACACGTTTGTTTGTATCGTAAGTAGGGCCTGAATAATTTTATATAAATATCCAATTGTGATTATTTTGATTGAAATTTACCAGTGATATGATGGGAGAGGGAATGGCCATTTTTACACAGTTATTCTCATTTACAATTGAATAACATATTTAAAATATTACATCACATTATGGAAATTTTTCCCACACAATCGCTAGCCAATCCCATCATCGTTTAGCTCAAACACTACTCAGCCCTAACGGAGCTCTCGCCAATGTTGTTCTCCTAGTTCCTGCTGATTTTTTTAGACATGGCACACATCACATCACATCATCAACAACACTTGCTCCGTCTTCAGCCATATCTCCGATAGCTGCCTCTAGCACCAAGTGTCAGACCTGCCTACCGTCAAGCCTTAACATGAAGCATATACAGTATTTCCTCCATAAAGCAACTAAAAGCAAACCGTTTTTATTTTAAAGCAGTCATACACTTATACAAACATACTAATCGGTAGTAGTAGACTCTGGAGGTCCTATCAGTCGGCAAAGTGTGAAAAAAGATGACTCACTCACTCTCATGTTTTTGTGGTCCTCCTCTAAACAGGAAATAAAACACGCAATGTTGACTTCCGCACTCACTGGGACGTCACTATGCTCTAAATTTGTGGAAATGTTGTCTCGCGGAGCTCCACCTTGTCTGTAAAACACGTGAGAGTGCTGGCGAGGGAAACGGTATCCAAAAACCGGAAGTCCGCAAGAAGTTCACAGTGCAGCACAGTTCTACACAAACTTTCAGCCTCAGAGGATTTAGCTGTCCAGTGTATACATGTTATATATGACGGCGATGTGCCTGCTAGAGCCTGCAAATGATCACTTTTCCAAATGCTAACTGCTGTTAGCTCCCAGTAGCCTCTGTGGCTGATGTCATTTCCTGTCCCTTATGTTCTGTTTTACTTTTTTTAATGTGGACCTAAAGAGATACTACTAAACAGATCGTTCTGAACAGGGCTGTTTTGTCAGGGTGATTGAACTGCTGTGGCGCTTCATCCTTATGGTATTTTGACCAAAGTATGTCACAGACATGTTCATTAGGACACCAGGAAACTAGTTTAACTTGGAGAAATAGGATATAATATGTCTACTTTAAGTGTGTTCAGGAATGAGTAAATGCTTTCCCCTCTCATCCCAGATATTGACGCACGGCCCTGGGACTTCCAGGCGGAGGAGTGCGCCCTGCGCGAGTGCATCGAGAAGTTCAACGGCCGCCGCTATGACAAGAACAAGAACGGCGAGTTCGCGCCCGTGGACAACTGCCTGCAGAGCGTGCTGGGCCAGCGCGTGGAGCTGCCCGAGGACTTCCACTACAGCTATGAGATGTGGCTGGAGAGGGAGGTGTTCTCGCAGCCCATCCAGTGGGAGGGGCTGCTGCAGAACCCGTGATGTAGGAGGAGATGGGGCAGAGAGGTTTGGAGGGAGTGAGGTGGAGGGGGGGGGGGGGGGTGCAAGCAGAGGAAAGGTAACACACATGAGCATGTCAGATTGGTTTAGGGCACGGTGTTGTTCGCCTCTCGGTCCATGCAGTGAAGAGAGGATACGGGAAAGAAGACGGAGTTCAGCACAATTAGATGCCACACATGCACAAACAGGTGCCTATGACAACTGTGTGCGTGACTGGTAAGAACAGAGGTAGCACTTAATAATAACAAAACACCTGATATCGCTGTAGCAGGAGGCTGTTGTGGCCATTTATTGCCCCCCCCCCCCCCATGTTACACAACAACAGAACAGTTTGTACTGTGTGCCCTTTATAAAACGTTGGTGCTGTTTTGACTTTGTTTTTCCGTTGATTTGTATGCGCGTGGGTTCAAAATCTTTTTTTTTTGTTTTGTTTTTTAAAGGAAAAGATGTACATTTTTTATAATTTTTGATCAGTTTATGCCTTTTTTAAGATCTCGTCACAGAGCCTACTGGGTTTGGAGTTTCTCAGTGATGGATTTGAAAGTTTTTCTTATGTATTTTCTAGAGGAAAGCAAAACCACAGGGTCTTTTTTGATAGTCCCAAATATAAACATTGGAGCTATTTCCTCCAACAAAAAAGGCACCAAAAAAAAAAAAAAGAAATATACCAGCTGTACGTGTGGTTTGTATGTAGATATGTAGGAGAAGTGGGCAGCGGGGCACAGAAACAAACAGAATCTTGCTTGAAGAAACTGCATTTTGCTGAAGCATGTTGTTACATTACTTTTAAAACGGAAAACTTACCTTGTAAACCTTGTCATTCCACAAAATATCAGGATTTTTGACTTAAAGAGAATCAAATGCATCCTCCAGGTTTCATTCAAGTCCACGTAGGGCTGAGCGAACTAGGAAAATATCGAATTAAAAATGTTTTTCGACCGATATTGCTATTGCAAATATGCAATATAATTTTTTCACCATCAAAACACTAACCAATCTCAGCTGACATAGAGTGATAAGCGGGCTACACCATCCACTCTCACACTCACCGTCAATTTAGAGTGTCCAATTTAGCCTTTATCCCCAAATCTGCATGTTTTTGAACTGTGGGAGGAAACCCACTCACACACAGGGAGAACATGCAAACTCCATGCACAAAGGAGTGCTAACCACCACACCTTTTTTCCAGCATGTATGAGTTAAATCTTTTTATTTGAAGAGGTCAGAGTAGCGAGTGTTGGTATAGGTTAATATTGACTCCCTGCTTCGGTCCACCGATTTACCCTCTATCAACTTGACAACAGCACAACACATTGTAAACCGCCTGGTGGAGGCCTTTGCTTCGCTTGCTTGAAAGAAAATCATGGTTGTAACAAAAAAAAAATGGTGTGTTTCATTTTGTTGTTACTTAACTTCCAACTTTGAGAGTGTTTCTACTGAAGAGCACAAACAAGCACAGAGGACAAAAAGCACCATCATCTCTTTTGTCGCGTCACTGATTCCGATTGTTATCGACTCACCTTCAGGTGTCAGGAGCTGTCGCGTATTAATTATCTTTGTACAGAACAATAATTTTGACTCTCAGTCTTCTTCTCTGTGGGGATGTGCATGTCCACCATTTTTGTTTGGAGCACCTGCGCACACTTTAATATTCGGAATGTCCGTTTCCAGTTCACAAGTCACAGTCTTCTGCAGTACAAAAGGTTTTATTTTTCAGGAAGGTGAAATATGTGAAAATATGATTATATATTCTCAGGTTTATGGAGATAATATATATTGCAACAGTTTTAAAAAGCTTCCTTCTCGTCATCTAGCTCACGACATAGTGGCGATGGCTACGCGTGCGTCGTCACATTCTTCGAATAATAAAACAACACCTCAAGCACTCAACGTCGACTGCAAAGGCTGCACATCGCCACTAAACACAATAACCTGTGCATTCATGTCGGTTGCATTTCAAGTGCAGGTGTATATATATTTTTTTTGTATCTTGTGCCAAATTTGAGTGCCATTTTCCTTGTTTTATTTAAATGTCGTTGCCTCTTTGGTCATATTTATTTTGTTTCGTTTTTTATGATTTGAATCGCCGCTTAAGGTTTGCAATACAGAAATGTTATTTTCTATCGGGGGAAAAATTGTACAATCAATCAATGTTTCCTTGTATCTGTTACAGTACCGGGAGTGTTTAGCATTGTTTGGGTGTTACTACAGTATATATGTGTTTTTGTCGTCGCACACATTAACATGTACCTATTTAGTGTATAGACAAAATACTCAGTGCTGACTTTGTTCAGGGGGTATGTGCAATCGCAGATCCATAGAGGCATTATGAAATAGAATGACAGATTTCAATATCAGAGTTGCTTATTAAACAATGTTAAAGAAATGTGGTTTGTTTGTGAAGGATTTTTTTAGTGGAGGAAGTTGTGCGGTGGGTGGGAGAGTACACACACACACACAAACATGCACAACGAAGGTCAAACTGACCACCCACTCACATCACATCACACACCTCCTCCGGCCAATGTTCCAACAGGGTACATCTGTCGCATGTGTGAATGTGAGCATATGTCCCCCTTGCGATGGGCTGGCAGTAAAACTGCAACAGGGGAAAAGAAGAAATGTTGGGGAATATCTGTAAGCAAGCAAACAAAAAGTATGCAATATAAAAAAAAAAACAGTTTATTTCAGATTTGTGTAGTTGTAATGTAGCTCAACTCTCACAAGCATTTAAAAAAGAAGGCCGTTTTTGAGCAAGAACATGGGTCTTTCTGTCTGCTCTCCACACAGTAAATGCATCACGTGACGAAGGAATTAATAAGTACAATCCAAGACATAAAAACGCTGTAGCATGGCTTCCCTAAGTGTGCTGCATCCTCAGGCCCAGAGCTGCTTTGCCGTGAAAATCTCCCATCCAAACCCGTCCATGTGAGTCGGTGTAAACGCCTTTTCCCTCCAACCTAGAAACACAATGTCAGCTAGGTCATCGCAAAACTTAAAAAACAACCGAAAACTAATATGCTAGGAAAAAATACATCAAATGTTGAACTAAGGCATTTATACTAACCCTGCAGCTGCACCAAGACAAGTATACACGTATAGAATATACGGGAATTATGTACTACTGGCAAGCAGTAGGTGCCCTTAATTTTCACCCCTGCCCTCCCAAATGTCTGTGCACACCACTGCTGACAGGAGCTATGTTGCTGCTCCTGTATTCAGGTAATTAAAGAGCCCTGAACTACATGTAAAAACATCACATAAAAACTCTGTTGAATACCTGTTGTGACAAAAGTGACCTTTGTAAGAAGAGCCATCTGGGAAGGTGTACGTCCCTGTGCCGTGGTACATGTTGTCACTGAATTCTCCTTCATAGCGAGCTCCAGAGGGATGCTGCAGGGTCCCTCTGCCACGCATCTGGTGTCGGTGGGTGACGAGCACAGAGAGTGACAGAGCATGACGTATGACTAAACCACAGAGGGAACACAACTCGCCCGCTGCTCTAATTACGTTTCACATCCACAAGCCATTTGCACGTGTTCATACCTTGTCCTCCTGCCACTCTCCTGTGTATATGATCCCGTTTGCTGAGGTGTGTTTACCAACACCTTTCCTCACCATTGCTCCAGACGCAGACCTGCCACTCCCCCCCTCTGTGGGAGAAGGAGAGGTTGTCACAGACTTTTTAAAATACACTAAAATATTATGATTCACTTCATCGGTTATCATTACTCACCGTATTTGTCACCGTTTGGAAAAATGTAGGACACATTTATCAGAGCTTCCACTGCAAACACACACAGTATTTCAAATTCAAGCATCTATAGACATGTCATAATTCTGCTTTTATCTTAGGTATATATATATATATGTATGAAAGTAAAACAAAATAATGCGTTTATGTACGTGTACGTATATCTTTGTATGCACAAAACAACTTAGAAACCACAGTGTGAGTGAGAACATTCTGCCACATTCAATACATTAAGATCTGATTTTAAGGGTTTGAAGTTTAGGTTTAAGTTATCTGTACAACAGTGTGTGAACATGTGCTTTTTGAGGGTTAAGATCTGGTTTTAAGGTTAAGGTTAGATGTAACTTTATGTCAAGGTTAGATTATTATAGGTTATTAGGGTAAAGGGTTAGGGCATGTTTTGTGTCTCACAAGCTTGTGCGTGTACCAGGTATTACACACGTTGTGGGGACCTAAATCTGTTTATACAGTCACATTATGGGGACTTGTCTTCCTTATGGGACAAAAAGCAAGTCCCCATAAACTGGATTCATCAAATGTTATAGTGAAGACTTTATGGTTAGGGTGAAGCCAGAAGAGTCTGATGGAAATCAATGCAAGTCAATGTAATGTCCTCTGAAGTGATGGAAACCAAACTGTGTGTGTGTGAGAGAGAAAGAAATCAAATCTTCAGATTTAGAGGCCCACCTGACATCTCCAACAGCTTCCAGTCGTTTTAAAAAAATGTTGTTGAAGTGGCATAAGCTATTGTTGATTTAACTATAATATAAAGTGTGCATTTCAGGCAGAAACTGTCCAGTGAATGTTGAGTTTGATGTGTTACAGCTGATCTTATGTTCTCTCTTCTTGGCCTTCCGTTGTCTCCGATGAGGATTCACACCGTTGACTTTGGTCCACGCGCAACATAGATCAAAGGAAGGTGCCGAACATTCATTTTCAGTGGTCCAAAAAAAGACAAATTATGAAAAAAAAGAAAAAATATGAGCATTTTCAATGGTTTACATTTGAATTGTTTTGCATGAATTAACCATAAAGTCGCCCTTACAACTTCTAACAGGCACTCCACTCCACTCCACTCCACTGACTGTGTTGTACTCGCAGCTCGACACTAAACACTGTTACCATGGTTACGGCTAAGGGCGCTCGTAAACACGACCTAAAGTCGTAAAAGGTACACGTTTTTTCTTCTCGCCCAATAACATTTAAATACTTGTGATAGTGTGGTTATTTTTTTGCATATCAGTGAAATTAGAATGTTCTGTGACATTCTGTCTGGCAGCGTTCATTTTACGTACCTTCTATGCTGGAACGCTAGGGGGCGCTTTTCACGGCGGGGGTGCATATTACTCCTGCGCAACACCGGAACAAGAATATTTTGGACCAATGACAGAGCTGCAGTCTGCCGGTGCGGAGCACACACAGCTGTGGGTGAAGTTTCTCCATCAACCTTTGTCTTTTATCTTTTACACTAAACCTCAATGCATGTTTTTTTTTATACGGCATTCGTATGTATTTGACCATGTCGACGTGGCCTGGGAGGAAAGACGTCTGTTCAAGCTAAGCTAATGCTAACATATATCGTCAACGTTTCAGAGTGAGCCTGCTAGCTTGTTGTTTAGCTAAAAGTTTGGTGCTTGAGAGTGACTGATAAATTAGTCCCGACGACATGCGACCTTATTCCCAGTAAGGAGTAGTGAGCTGTTGAGCGTGACTTGTTGATAAAACGCTCTGTGAGGCAGTCGACCGTGTCGTTCTGCTTAGGCTGTCGGTCTGCGTGTTCAGTGTGATTGTATAATTGTAGCCACCAGCGCTGTGTGTGTGTGTATTGCTCACACATGAATTGAAGTGTTAGAACGAGCCACCTCACAATTCTGTGTTACTCTCACTCTGTTCACTGCAGTGGATGTTGTTCAGTGCAGTAACTCGCAGCTTCATCACATACCCACAGGAATGAGAGAATACACCTGCCTCTATTCACAGATTTTTGCCGCAGGCTATGAAAAGACACTGAAACAACGTGAGTATTTTATTTTATTTTTTCACTACATTTTTCTGTCCAATAATACAGATTTTCAGTATACACTTGTATGGGATGCCAAATTATTTGATATTACCCACTCACAGTAGGTACATTTTCTGTTTTAGGGTAGTAGTAAATGGGAAAATTGTTAATGTTATTAAATTTGGGTCTTGAATATGTTACCAAATGCCCCAACATATAGTCCTGCTGATTTACTTTGAAGTGCCACAAGGAGGATCAGTCAAAGCTGGCGATGTCCCAAGACTTTAATACTATATTGTATGTCTAAATGCTGTTTTTGAACATGAAACGGTGCAACAATGCTTTTGTAATGTAATATATTAAATATTTTAGCAACACAATGCACATGTTGTTATTTTTAGTAATGTTGTGTAAATATATTTACATTTAAGAATCTTAAAACAACTGTATTTTTAGGATTATTGCAAAAGTATCCCAAATTGCAATTATTTTGGTCAGGAGAATTGTGACTTGAAATGTTTGTATCATGCCATTAGTCATACTTGGGTCCCACCAGGGTGTTTTTCATAACACTTTGAAGTTCAATTACTTTAAAATGTAATTTATCTGATCAAACTCCCCACATGTGTTTTCATAGAAAAATGAGTGCAAGGAGAAGAGGAGGGAAGCCAAACCGAGGAGGGGGGAAATTTAACAAGCCAAGAGGAGGTGGCGGAGGAGGTGGTGGCGGTGGTGGAGGCGGGCGAATGAAAGGAGGAAGTGGTCGATGGGATGACGAGGATGACTTCAGCCTTGATTTTGGACCCTCACGTTCCAGCAGGTATATCTGAACTGTGGCGGACATAATTACCAAAATATTCCAATCTATTATTGATTTAATCCTCTTACCCACGTGTTTTTTTTGTTTCCATTCTACTTTTCTGGTTTGTCTCTAGATCTGGCAGAGGACAAGGTCGTGGGGGCAGTCATACTGGGGGCAGGGGTCGAGGTAGAGACAGGGGAGGTAGGAGTCAGCCACCTCTTCCTTCTCAGAAGAGAAGTGTCAAGGTTTTACCAAGTTCTCTGGCGAGAGTCAGACCATCCCCAAAGGCATCAGATGGCAACATCCGGGAGGTGAGCTCTATGCCTATGCAGAAGATCTTCATGACTAATGAGAACCAAAAGCAACTTGTGGAACTACTGCGTGATCTGCAGACTCAGGATTTTGATGAGTAAGTACGTCCTAGTTTCCCCAGGTTAGGCTGAAGGCATTTATGTGTTTAAAAAAGGTTTAAATGGCTGTTTACGATGATGTATTTTTCCACCTATTTCAAGTCCACCTGATCTTACACCAGTGCTCTTTCTCTCAGTGAATCTGGTTCAGATCATACAGACGGAGAAGAGGAGGAATATGATGAGTTGGATCATAGAGAGGATGGTCAGTTTTGGGTCACTAATGATGAGCCGGTGGAGAGGGCAGAAAGCCCGTCATATGATCCTGAGTCTGATGATGAACGACCTTCCCCTGAACCGATCATCTCCTTATTTGCAATAGGCAAACTTTGCAGGTAATAAGTCTTTATTGTCAATGCAGATTTCGGATGTTGTCGCCTTTAACAGTTATTGAATCTTTGTTGTTATGCTGTCACAAGCCTAAAAAATAAGTTTGACATGAATTTATGTTGTTGTCTCCCTCTGAGTTTGCTAATGTTTTCTGTTCTTAGGTATGGATTTGACAGGGAGCGTGGTAAGCTGGCGCTGGTGTCTAGTGGAGGAGATTTCGGAACAACTTTGGAACAGCTCCTCCAACAGGTTTTTAGTGAGCGTTTTGGCCTGAAAGCAGTTTCCCCTGATGGACTTGAGGGACTGCCTATGGATGAGTGTTTGAGTCAGAGGCAGGAGGAGGCTCTGGCTCTAACTGCTATTTTTGGTGAGCGTTTCAATGAGCGTATTGCTAATACAGTGTGGACAGTAACCCTGGACCCCTCATTCATGGCAGCCACCAGTGCTACGTATGTTGAGAGTCGATGTGGTGGAGAGTCTGTTGACATCCGTGATGTGTGCAAATTCTACTTGAAAGGACAAGGCTGCCGCTTTGGGAACAGATGCAAATTTAAACACCAGCTTCCCACCAAAGGCAGGTCTGGAGCTGGTTCCCCAGACCTGGAGGGCCCGAGCAAACCCGGATTTAGCAGTTACTCTCCCCCCGAGTATGAATTAGAGGTGCGTTTCCCCAAAGGAAATCGATACCCATTTCAGGCACCAATAGTTGCCTTCAGCACCAATGATGAATCTTTTGGAGCTGCAGGGCGGCTTAGTGTGACTGAGAGATTATTTGAAGAGGCATTCACTGCAGCAAAGAGCAGCGAACCTGTTGTTTATACTCTGGTCACCTTGTGCGAGGATGAAAATGTCATGAAAGAACTGCTGGCCGTCGGTCACCACAAATACAGTACGCCACCACCTGTTGTGGTGGCACCACCTCCACCCTCTGTCACCATACCCAAGAGTAAGAATGTGAGGAGTAAAGTATCGGAGGAAAGCAGGAGTAGTACTACAAGTAGTAATCAGACTAACAGCAGAAGGACTGCTTCATCCAACAACCAAAGACCCACTGATTGTGAGTCAAAAACACTTAATATTCATTTATTTATATTCCGTCTTCATCAATTTCATGAGTTCATGTGTATTTGCTTGTGTATTAAACCAGCCATTTCTGTTTTTCAAGTGAAAGAGACGAGCGAGGCAGAGGAGCTGGATGAGAGGGATGGAGATCGAGAACATCAAGCTGTTCTAGTTAATAACGAGAGTTATGTTAGTCAGAGGAAGATGGTAAATAGGTACAACATAAAGACAGAAAACTCACTGCAAGAAAACCGCAAGCTGTGTCGCGACTTCCAAAAGAAAAGGGTAAGAAGAGAAGTTCTGTGTTGTTTTCTTTTTTTCCTTGACCACATAATCAATGTTTTAATTTTGTGTTGTTCTTTCCTCTTTCTTTTCATCCAGTCATCAAAAAATTTCATGTCCATGCTGGAGCAGAGGAAAAGTCTGCCGGCTTGGCAAGAAAAAGACCACATCCTTGACCAGTTGGAGCAATGTCAGATGCTGGTGATCAGCGGGATGACAGGGTGGGTCATTCAGAGAAATACCCAGTATTAGCATTTTCACAGTCTTAAATGGGGGGGAAATGTTGTTTTTTAAGCTGTAGTTTGTAACTTGTGTTGTTTTTCTTATGTTGCTGATGTTATTTGTCTGCCCTCTGTTTGGATCAGTAACATTATTTGTAGCTTGTATTTGCCAATAGACTCTGGCTCGCAATACCAGACCAGGCTGTTTGTGTGTATACAGCAGCAGTACAGGGGCAGGCAGGGCAAAACATATTTATTCTGTCAAACTGCTGAACAACTCTTATTTTTTTTATTTTTTTGAGCATTAGCATTTACTTCTGAAACTTTTCTTGGGTACTTCTCTGTTTTTTTAGTCAGACAGAAATGTCATTGGGCAACACGAGATCTAAACACTGCTTTGCTAAAAAAAAACAGATAGACGTGTGGAGCTGATGAGCTTAATGAGATTGGCTTACATTCAAGAGTTAAGCATGAGAGTTTTAAGAAAAAGTCAAACAAAACCTTCTCTTAATATCTGTAGGATTATCTTTTTTTATGTTTTTTTTTTTTTTTAACATCTCTACAGGTGTGGTAAGACCACTCAGATCCCTCAGTTCATTCTGGATGCCTCATTACGTGGCCCAGCAGAGCAAGTCGCAAACATAATCTGTACCCAGCCTCGCCGTATATCTGCCATTTCCGTGGCTCAGAGAGTGGCCAAGGAGCGTGCAGAGTGTCTTGGCAACTCTGTGGGATACCAGATCCGTCTGGAGAGTGTCAGGGTATGAGCACAATCAACCGTTAAGTCTTGAAAAATTAACAAACATCTTAAGCTCTGGGAAAGTGAACAGAAATCAATAAAACAGTAGTAATGAATAAATAATGACTGCTCTTCTCTGTCAGTCTTCTGCCACCAGACTTCTGTACTGCACTGTAGGCGTGTTACTGAGGAGACTGGAGAGTGAGACAGACCTCAAAGGCGTCACACACATTATTGTGGATGAGGTGCACGAGCGCACTGAGGAAAGGTGAGACTGTGCAGAATGTGTACATTCCTGCTTTTCATTGTGCATGTTCATATTATCCTACTTATCTTAATTCTGCCTCATACTGACAAATGTTACTGTATATCTCTCATTGATTAGATTATTGGTTAATCTGTGAAATTCAAACAGTGTTTGACAAACCACAAAATTGCAATGTCCTCAAATGTTTGCCTTGTCCACAAATCAGAGCTCTTCAGTTTTACTGCTGAAAAATGTTCCATTTCATAAAAAAATGTATTTCAGTAAATGATAAATATTGATAAAGGATTATCTTACTCAAAATGAATACTTAACCAGTTGATTGTTGTAGCACTAATATGGATAACCTTCTTAAATGGCTTCTCTCATTTTCATCAGTGATTTCCTGCTGTTGGTGCTCAAAGACCTGACTGAGCAGAGACCAGACCTGAAGATTATTCTCATGAGTGCTACACTGAATGCCAGCCTCTTTTCTGAATATTTTTACAACAGTCCTTCTGTCCATATACCAGGTACAAAAAAGAATAATCCTGCATTATACTCTTCCCATGTGTCATTTGGAATTTTGACTTGTTCATACTCATTGAAATTCTGTTCCAGGGCGGACGTTTCCTGTCGACCAGTTTTTCCTTGAAGATGCTATTGGTAAAACTGGGTATGTTATAAATCAAAACATCATTGAACTTAATACATTTTCTGCTTCTTGGACTATCTTTATTTTATTTTTTTTTGTTATTTGTTTTCCCAGCTACGTCATTGACGATGGCAGTCCTTACTTACGCTCAGGGAAACAGAACTCTTCTTCCGCGGGTGGACGTACAAGCAAGGTACAGCCGAGGGACATGGAGGATGATTTGTCTAATGACTCGTGGAACTTCTCGTCTTTCTGTAAGAAGGACTTTATCAAAGACTCGATCCCAGACCAGCAGCTCAGCCTGCAGGATCTCACAATCAGATACACAGGTGAGCCAATAAGTATCATAATGTGCTTCTGGGTCGGATAAACTGCTGCTGCATATCTGTGCATTAATTTCACACTTTGATTTGTTGTTGTGCAGATACTAAGAAGTCAGTGCTAAAGACCCTTGCTGCAATGGACCTGGACAAGATCAACATGGACCTGGTGGAGAACCTGCTGGAGTGGATTGTTAATGGAAAACACAACTACCCTCCAGGTGAGACCCACGCACATACTCTGCATACTCACAGCCCAGTCCCAGTGACTGCGCTGAATCTTATGAACCTATACCATGTTTCGGCCTCCAGGGGCGGTGCTGGTGTTCTTGCCTGGCCTGGCTGAGATCAAGATGCTCTATGAACAGCTCCAATCCAACAGACTGTTCAACAACAGGGGCGCAAGCAGGTCTGTGCCTTAAGATATGCTTCTACATTTTACAATGCATATTACATCAGAATTTATATTCAGGAGAATTTTAGATTTTATGCAGATAGTTTCGGAGCAAATTTAAATTTCCTGGAAAGCAAAACTTGGACTGAGTATAGTGAGTTGGCAACATACGGCTCAATTTCACATTAATATGTTAACACCAGGCTGTACAATTATTTATTTTATATGTATTAGTTTTGTAATATATACTGTATTAAGAATCTTACATATTTCTAGAATTAAAGGACACAATCACCCCTTTATTTCCCAAATATGATGGAACTATGGTGGAATACACACGCCTACAAAAATGTTATTGTATTCTGTTAAAGTTCCCATAGATAGAGCTGTTTCAAATATTATTTATATAATATTATTTATTGGTTGTAAAATGTAAGGTCATATTCACAGTTCATAGATGGTAAGTTCTTCTTTGTTTACAGATTAATCTTTAAGTTTAAGTACATATGAAAGGCTAATTCTAAGCCTATGAAAACCATACGATTTTTATATTTAATATTGTTTAATACTCTTAACCAAATATACTTATAATTATACATTTTCTGTCAATGAACCCTCCTAAACACTGGACCTTTAAACTAAGTAAGAAATGAACACAAGCCATTTGTCGAATGTTAACATCCTCGAGTGTTCATCCCCACTTCAGGTGTGTGGTGTACCCTCTTCACTCATCTCTGTCCAATGAGGAGCAGGAGGCAGTTTTCAGTCGTCCACCAGAGGGCGTCACAAAGATCATCATTTCCACCAACATTGCAGAAACATCTGTAACCATCGATGACGTGGTATATGTTATCGACTCTGGCAAAATGAAGGAGAAAGGGTAACTAAATGTTTAGCTAACGTGAACATTTGCTCTGCTGGTGACTTTTGACAACAGATGTGAAGTTATATTACCCTTTTTCTTATTAAGGTACGATGCATCTAAAAGCATGGAGAGCCTGGAGGAGTCGTGGGTGTCCCGGGCCAACGCGGTGCAGAGGAAAGGACGAGCGGGGCGTGTGGCCTCGGGGGTCTGCTTCCACCTCTTCACCAGCCACTGCTTCCAACACCAGCTGGCTCAACAACAGCTGCCTGAGATCCAGAGAGTGCCTCTGGAGCAGCTCTGTCTGCGGTAAATCCATCTGTTTACTCTTTGCACGGTGCAACCGTACTGCTGTTTGTGAATGCCAATAATAGAGTTTTGTGTATGACAAGGGTATACACAGGATTCATGATTGGAAATACTGCATGAGAATATGTCCAAACTTGGGATTTGTCTAATCCTGCCAGGCTTTACCTGTGATACCTGTCAGTGAATAGCAAAGCAGTTGTTTATCATGCTAGTATTTACAATCCCTTAATCTCTCTGACAGAATCAAAATCCTGGAAGTGTTCGCTGAGCAAAATTTGGAGTCTGTTGTCTCTCGGCTCATCGAACCCCCGGCTATGGAAAGCTTGGACGCAGCTAAACAGCGCCTGCAGGAACTCGGAGCTCTAACTGCTGAAGAGAGCCTGACCACGCTGGGCTACCACCTGGCCGCTCTGCCTGTTGATGTGCGCATTGGGAAGCTCATGCTGTTCGGAGCCATCTTCCGCTGCCTCGACCCAACGCTCACCATCGCTGCCAGTCTGGCCCTTAAATCACCATTTGTAAGGAAACCAAGTAGCAATGTTTGTTTATTGTTAACACAAAAATGATTTCCTGATCAACAATGTTACAGCAACATGTTTATCAAATGAAGAGTAAAGCTGCTCAACTAGCTCCTTCATCTTCACAATATATGTAATATGTGACCTAAATGTGTCTTACTTTATGGAAATTTTATGTTTCTATATTTTGTCGTGGTTCGCCTTTTTTTCCAGGTGTCTCCCTGGGATAAGCGAGAGGAAGCCAATGAGAAGAAACTTGCCTTCGCAGGGAACAATAGCGATCATGTTGCTTTGTTAAATGCATATAAGGTAGGTACTGGGGTTATTTGTGTGGACAAATGACACAAAAACACTGATGTTGATGGAGCCTTTGGATACAGCATGTTTTTTTCAGTGTGATGTATTTCCCCCTCTGTTGCAGGGATGGTGTCGTGCGGCAAAGAATGGCTACAAGGCCAGTTCTGTTTACTGCAGAGAAAACTTTCTGTCCTGGCGAGCATTACAGGTCAGACGCTGCTGTTTGTCTTTTCTCTTCTATAAATGTGTAATGTGGTTTCTGTAGAGCTCTTGTTCAGCCAACTGCACTGCACAACAGTGTGTATTTATTTATTTGTCAATGTTGATGTATTTTAGACTACAACTTTTACCTTGTACCCCAGAATTCACAACAAAAAAGGTTAAATTGTGTAATTATTTGTGTAATGTGATGTTTGTAGGAGATTGCGAGTCTGAAGAGGCAGTTTGCTGAGCTGCTGTCTGACATTGGCTTCATCAAGGAAGGACTGAGGGCCAGGGTGATCGAGCGCATGTCGTCTAATGGCACTGATGGTGTTCTAGAGGCTACTGGTCCTGAGGTAACACACACACAGTAAATGTACAAAAAACATACATTTTCTAGTATTGGTGTAGGAGAAAATGTGATAATGATTAATAACATATCTGTCCACACTTTCTAGGGAAACTTGAACTCAGAAAACCTCCGTCTGATGTCCGCCATGCTGTGTGCTGCCCTCTATCCCAACGTGGTCCAGGTAGATATTCAGTCTCACTGTTGTTTTGATGAAAAACAACATCCTGGCTTGACTTTACACTCTGATGCTGTGATGTAGGTAATAGAGCCGCAGGGGCATTACCAGATGACCAGCACAGGAGCAATGAAGATGCAACCTAAAGCCAACGAGCTTCGCTTCATGACCAAGAATGATGGCGGTGTTTACATACACCCCTCATCTGTGAACTATAAGGTGAGACGGAGACGCACAGATGGGGCCATGTGTATGAAGGAAGTGAAGAAAAACAAATTCCTTGACTGTTGTTGGTGTTCCAGGTTCGTCACTACGGAAGCTCCTACCTGGTTTACCACGAGAAGGTGAAAACGAGCCGCGTCTTCATCAGGGACTGCAGCATGGTCTCTGTTTACCCGCTTGTGCTATTTGGAGGTGGTCAGGTCAACGTGCAGATGCACAAGGGAGAGTTCATCATCAGCCTGGATGATGGATGGATCAGATTTGGTGCTGCTTCTCATCAGGTCAGAGAAAATATATATATTTATTTGTGTGAAATTGGGTAACACCCCATACAGACCTCATGTTGACATCCGTTTTCAGTGACTGTCTCCCCTCATTACATATGAATAGTTGTAAGATAAGATGTATTTAACGACTCTGACTGTACAGTGTACAGGTGCATTAATGCCCTACTCTTGCTGCTGTAACATGTAAGAAGTTTTAACCAGTGATGGAAGTTTTTAATTTTGTGGCAGTGACTGCAAAAAAACAAAACTGTGGATCAGGGGACGTAACGTGTGGCAGTGCTCTCTAATCCAGTTTGTGTTCATGAAGATCAGGAATGTAGTCGCATGTATCCTTTAACCACCTCCAAATGTGGCTTCTGTAGTAGAGGATACATTCTGGACAGAGTGATTCTGACCTATACCAAATGTGATCATCAAAACATCAGTGAGATGATGATAAGAGTTTAGAAATATTGTTTTAATGAATAATCAGAGATTAGGAGCTACTATATATGGCTTTGTGAATGAACTTGGCTCTGTTTGAACCAGGTGGCCGAGTTGGTGAAGGAGCTGCGATGGGAGCTTGACCAGCTGCTTGAGGACAAGATCAGGAACCCGAGTATGGACCTGTGCAACTGTCCCCGTGGCTCCCGCATTATCCGCATGATCGTCCACCTCATCTCTACAGAGTAGCTCTGCTCCTTAATTAACCTTTCTGCCCCTATTTTCAATCTCAAGGGCTTTGATTCATCGATGTCCTCCTATCCTGCAGCACTGCTACACATTAAACAATTTATGTTCTACCAGGATGAGGTTTACAATTTATTTGTACTTTGTAAAGAACGAGCCACACCACTCTGCTTTCACCTGGCACTTTACTGAAAGTATCAGTTAACACCAAGCTTCTGTTGTGCTGCTGCTCAGGAGGCTTATCAAGCAAAGTCTGAAACAAATCTATGCAGGTGATCAACAAACCTCCATATTTTGATACCTGACGAAATGGAAAAAGCTCTTGTTTTTGATACCATACTGTATGTGCAGTAAATTGACACACGCACACTAACAATAATTTAACTGTGCACTTCTATTTTAGGTTGTGTCTTGCTCGCAACTGAAAACGTTCTTGTGTCCATATTGGACTTGCTCTGACAGAAATGGTGTGCTTTTTATGTTTGTGGATATTTATTGATTATGCATGAATGATACACACAAGAGCTTCTGCATGAGACTCGGTCGTTTTACATTTACTGAATGTATTTAAATGTTTACGGCAATGACAAAACTACACTTTTACAATATGAATGCAAGGGCTTTTTCATTATCATGAGTGATGACTTCTACTGCATTCAAAACAAAAATAAAATTGTGACTTGAAAAAAGGCTGACCTTTTGCCTCTTTATTTTTTCCATTTCATTTTTGTTTACCTTTTTGTCTTGCATTTAAACACTTGCTGTGTTGTGGATGCCACATAGGAATTTGCAGGCTTTTGGAAGAGGCCAACCCTCTCATTCATGAGCAAGTATGTTCCATCTCCATGACAACAGGACAAAAACAAAACAAATGGGGTATCGCTGTTGAAGCTGTCCGAGTTGAAGCCATTCAGTTGCCATTTACAAGTGCCAATTCCAGAGCTGGTAAGACAAATGTATATATTATTAATTTGTGCTTACACTGTTGTGAGAAAGCATTATTTATTATATGTCCATTAAAGCATCTTGTTTCCTATGTTTATATGCTGCTTATTTTAACATGTTTTGTTTTACAGTAGAAATCCTCGTCCGCCTGGATGTAACCTTGACGTTTTCACTATGGTATGTATATTAAGCACATTTTGCTCCAATTAAAAAAATTAAAAAGAGTTCAGGGCACATTGTGTAGAACGCCGATTGTGTAGGAACTGAACCTAAACAGACGTCTTGTATTTTCTTCAAAAGCCAACCAAGTCAAGGAAATCAAGGTCCCACAGTTCTCGGCCTGTCAAGAAGACAAAGTCACCCAAAAAGAGGTCTTCTAGTGCCAAACCGACCAAGAAAGAGGTGGACCTCCTCAGCCCAGCAGCCATGGAGAACGTCTACTATATTTCTCATAATGCGGTGGACTGTCTGAAATTCAGAGGCTTTGGCCGGCCAAGTGCAAATAAAAAGAAGAAAAAGAAGAAAGGACCAAAGCGAAAGAAGAAAAAGTAGATCATAATATCTGCCAAAGTTAACAGAATTTTATTATTAGCGTAAAATGATTGTATTAAAATGCCTTGTCAGTAGTGCTGTCTAGTGGACAGATTTGTAATAACACATTTGAATCTGAAGGTTTTGAGGGCTGGAACTATTGTAGTGCAAATTAGCAGTAAAATGTTACTAAATTCATGACGACTTAAAATTTCTTCATCAACTTTAATGTAAGCCAACTGATTCAAATGTGCACCTCCATTAAAAAAAAAAAAGGCTGCTCAAAAACTTGTTGAAGAATGTCTTATCTCAATGGAATTCAACACCGGAGCAAATGCACACTCGGTCTTGTGATGTCCACATAAATGTGGAGATAATGAAGGTTAAACACCAAAATGCATCACACAAAAGGCCTTTCAACAGTGCTTTGATCAATTCTGCAATGTCTGTCATGGCACTATTGGACAATGTGATCTCACAAGTAAGTTGTAACAGTTTTAAAATCCACTATTTTACTATCTTACAAAAATAGGCTACAATTGAACATGCCTATACAAAGGGATAAATAAATGGTGTTTTAGGCACTGCTGACATTTTCAAACGTATAAACAATCTGTCCTTCCACCAAATGTACACTCTTTATACCAAAACTAAAATAAATAGTTTCTCTCTGCATTGCTGGTCTGTTCTTGGCTCACTCTGGGGGCTTCTTCTTGGCCTCCACGTCTTTCTTGAAAGCCTCGATTTTCTTGGCTATGTTGGGGATCTGGGAAAGAAACAGCATTGCATGACTTAACATTGTTTCCTGTTTAAGATTTTTCTTTTCCTCGGTAAGTTTACCGAAAGTGTGGATTGCATGGACATCTTCTGAAAGCTTGTGGATATGCGTGAACAGAGGGCTCTTCCCAGCTATGTTTATGAATGTAAAGAAATTGAAGCATACTCTTACAAGTATCACAATAGTATTGTAAATCCCAATACATTGTGGTCTAAATGTGACAAAATCAAATCCCCACATATCCAGGCCAATTAAACAATCATCTAAACTAAATACAGCAAAATGCCATTCAGGAAAAGGTTTGACTTTGAGCATCATTAGCATAGATTGTGTCTAAATATGTGTTCCAAATAAGATGGCGGCTAATGTAGGTCACTGAAGGGGAGATAACTTTCGGTTCACCTCTCTAAACACACATAGTTTGGGGCAGAGGGAGAGACGCAGGTAACTAAAGTAACTTGTTGAATTCCAGTTGTGGATTACGAATAAAGGCAAAAAAGAGAAGAAATAAACTCACATCGTAGTTTTGAGCGAGGTACATCCCAACAACGTTACCCAGAGTGAAGCCAGCCTGAAAGGTAAGAAGGAGAAAAAACTGTCATTAAAGGCCGAAATATGTAACCAGTAGATACCACAATTGGCAAACTCGTAATATTTTTATTTAATTCGTGTCATTTAAGTAGAAGTGAATAGCATATTTAGAGGTGTTTGACCATTTAAGCTTAGTTTGCCTAAAACTAGCAACACTAGTTATGTGTACTGACTGCCGTTTATCATTACGCTAAGCTACATTCGCAAGCATCTTTTATCAATGTCGATATTGTGCACGTTGACGTCAGTTTAACTCACCAGGAATTGTAGCATGGTTGAATAATTGAGTCGGTATCTTACTGTCCACAGAAAAGTACCGTGCTGGTTTTTAAAAAAGACAAGTCAACTGAAAAGTTTGACAGGAAAAAACAAACCAAATTGCGACTTAGCCAAACAAGCTAGTCTGACAGCAAGCCCTAACACTGTCACTGCGCGAGAAAACAAACCATCGCGATATCTTGAAGAGCAGATGTTATTTGTAGTCTTTTCCTGTTCTTTACCCTGTGGTTTTTACCGACAGGAAAACTACAACTCCCACCACAGTACGAACTCGTGCCTCCATCCAGTGGGTGTTGCTGCAATGGTGGTGTCGATGGGACATTGAATGACTTTGGCTCAATCACGAAAATAACTGGTTTTTATTCACTTTCACAGCGTCGACGCGAGCATGGAGGCTCTTATCCCGGTCATAAACAAGCTCCAGGATGTGTTCAACACCGTGGGTGCGGATATCATTCAACTGCCGCAGATAGCGGTGGTCGGTACCCAGGTGAGCAGCTGTGATTGTGATTGTGTGTGTGTTGACAGCTAAACAGATAACCTTGCTTAAACAACATTCATACATGAATTAAGACACTAATTATGAAACGTGTAATAGCTCCATAGAGTGTATTCTGGTCCCATTCTGGCGCTAACACCCTTCTATTTAATGAAGTCGTCTGCTGCAAAGGCTGCACTGGCAGTGGCAGTGAAGTCTATTTTGATCATCTTTAAATTTAATCACTGCTATTTTGACACACACACACACACACACACCCATACACACACTAACCTCTGTTAGCTAAACCAGGTCAGAGCTTTTGGAAAAAGACAGGTGCAATTAAACTGTGCTGTCTCTATCTCTGGTTCATTGTGGTTCAGACCTTGATGGATTTGTTGTCCTAAATCAGTCCTTGGTTTATTCCATCATATTCTAACCCATATCTGTGTTTGTGTTCTTCGTCTCCAGAGTAGTGGAAAGAGTTCTGTGCTGGAGAGCCTGGTGGGCAGGGACCTGCTGCCCCGTGGGACTGGCGTGGTAACTAGGCGACCTCTCATCCTCCAGCTGGTCCATGTGGATCCAGGTGACGCCAGAAAGAATGATGACACTGGTAGGTACCAATATAGCTGGGAAGTTATTAAAATATGGCTGTCAAACTATTATTTTTGTTTCTCTTCAGGATTAATCGCATACATTGAATATTGATTTGCAGTTTTTACAGTTCATATCAATAATTTAAAGCAACTTTTTCAAATGAATGCAAAGAAAGTTACTTAATGGCTAACGGTGATAGTCGTGTTTCAACTGGAAGGTTGTGGATTCAGTTCCTGGCTCTGCTAGTCTGCATGTCGATGTGTCGCAGGGCAACTTGACCCCCAAGTTGTCTCTGACGGCTGTTTTGGCAGCTAATGTATGGGTATAAAAGATGTGTGAATGGATGAATGGCAAAACTGTTGTGAAAAGCAGTTTTGAGTGGTCAGCAAGACTAAAAAAAGCACAATATCGACCATTTAATGAGCTTGACTTTTAGATTAATTGATTATTTCAAAACTGCTGAAGTACACTGAGCCTGAGGATACCGGACATTTACTGTAATGTTAATTAATTTATTTATTTAAATTAGGACAATGCATATTCATCGACATGTCAGCATAGAGCAACAATGTAAATATGCCAGAGTTAGCACAATAGCTAGTTTTCATCCGTTGTCCTAAGGCAGGTCAGTACATTAGACATTTAACAGGACATGGTACAAAAGAATACATAAATCACAAGACATTACAAAAAAATAAAAAATAAAAGTGGATAATCTAACTGTGAGTGCATGTCTGGTTAGTTTTCAACCATTGTTTCAGTGATTGTTTAAATGTTGAATAGGTGTCACAGTTTCTGACATGGTCTGGTAGCTTATTCCATGTCTGTGTGCCCCTGATGGACCCCACCATTTGGCCAAATTTCGTCCTGCGCCTTTGTACGTTGCAGTCCCCTCTGGTCACTGCTCTGGTGTTTACTCGACTGTTGTCTATTGAGAGTTTGGAAGAAATGCATCTTTTTTTGTTTTTTGATTGCAGGATTCAAGGACTTTAGCTTTGCAATTGGTTCTGAACTTTTTGTTTCAGTCTTAGAATCATTTACCAAAGGTGGTAGTCCAGGCCCAGGTAGGAGTAGAGGTGGTAGCCCCGGTAGTTGCAGAGATGGTGGCCCAGGTGACTGCAGAGATGGTGGCCCAGGTCGCTGCAGAGGTGGTAGCCTAGGCCCAGGTAGGAGTAGAGGTGGTAGCCCAGGTCCAGCTTGCTGCAGAGGTGGTAGCCCAGGCCCAGCTAGCTGCAGAGGTGGTAGTCCAGGCCCACCTAGATGTCGAAGTGGTAGCCCAGGTAGCTGCAGAGGTGGTAGCCCAGGTATAGCTAGCTGCAGGGGTGGTAGCCCAGGCCCAGTTAGCTGCAGAGGTAGTAGCCCAGGCCCAGCTAGCTGCAGAGGTGGTAGCCCAAGTAGCCCAGCTAGCTGCAATGGTGTTAGCCCATGTGGTTGTGGTTGCCTAGTTAGCTTTAGCCCTTCTAGAAATGGACCAGGATTTGGTTCAATATCACCAGCCAAAAGTAGTATCATCACCAGGTTGCCAACTCCTAGGAATGGTCTAGAAGTGACAGATTGTTCATTTTTACCTGGGGGTGATCTAGCATGGCCATGGTTCAGCAGTCTTGAAAACAAAAGGTGTTGATGACTCCATCTGACTGGGTTATCCCTTTTCCTTGGGCACGTTAAACTCAGGAGAAGATAGGCAGATATAAAAGCAATCGTCACAAATGTTGATGGCAGAATCCGAGGTCTAATGATGACTTTGAAAGATTTTTTAGGCAACCACACAGGACCTGCCACACTGTGTGCCTGCACCTCAGCGGCCATCTTTTCCAAGATGGCCGCACCAATTCACCAGCATGAATTGGCTCACACCAATTCACCAGCATTTGTAGGAGTGGCAGTTAAGTTTAATTCGGACTGCAAATTAGGCTTAAACAAAACCACAGCACATGCAAATGAGTCAGGCTGAGTGATTCTGTAACACAGCAGAAAGCAGCAGAATTATTTCTCACCATTTCTCAGCAGATGCAGCTTCATTCATTCATTCATTCATTCATTCATTCATTTATTTATTTAATTTCCTGTAGCTGCTACAGTCTGTTTCCCAGAACTAGTCCAGTTATTTTTTTTAAGATCATCAGCTGACTTGAAAAGATTTATCGCCATAGACGTACATAAATATTGCAATAAATTCTTGTTAGCTAATTCAAGATTAAGCGTTACTCCTGAGTGTTAGTTGAAGAAACCAGTAAATGGTGGCTTTAAACTTCTTTGTGAACAGAAAACAACGATTACTAAAGGAAGAAACATTTCACAAATCTGAGGCAAAACATTTAACAGCAATTATGTGACTTATGTGTTGATTCGATATAAAAGAAAATTCTATCACAATTTTCATTGTTTTTGGATTTTCCTATTCTCAGATTTCAGATTTTCATCTTTTTAGAGATGCTTGTGTGTGTGTGTGTGTGTGTGTGTGAAAATCCCAGTAGATCAGCAGTTTCTGCAAAACTCAGACCAGCCCATCTGTTATAGGGAATCCCATTTTTCCAAATCTCCTTTATTCTCCATTTTGACGCCGAGTTTGAACTTGTCCATGTCTATATGCCTAAATGCTTTAAATTGCTGCCTTGTGATTGGTTGAAAAGATATCTGTATAAACAAGCCATGGACCTAAAGTATCGGCCACTAAGTGTATTGGGGTACATCCTAGTCCTCAATAAGCAAGCATGACGTTTATATAGTTTTTAAAGCACTGTACAACACTTTAAAATGCCCCAAATAGTCTCCTAATGTTGCTCCTTTCATCACAAAGACACACATTTCTGCTTCCTTATTCGCAGAACAACTATCTGTCATCATGTGTCCTCATTGTAGTTTTATTTTTACTGAATACCATCACACACACGCTGTTTTCTCTCGATTCACAGGTAGAGAAGGTGAAGAATGGGGCAAGTTTCTTCACACGAAAAACCAGGTCTGGGTTTGTGCGATGTCAAGTGTTTTTCCTTGTCGGTGTTTGTCACCAATTGACTTTAGCAATCTCTGCGTTTTCCTCTTTGCAGATCTTCACAGAGTTTGATGAAATCAGGCAAGAAATTGAAACGGAGACTGAGCGAATATCGGGAAATAATAAGGTGAGGAGGACATTCAGCGTGTTTTCTAAACCCCAGTCATCTCATTTTCTCACATATGTCGCAAAAAACGAGGACTTCAAATAATTCAGTTTCATCCAAGGCAGTGCTCAGATTTAAAGGTGCATTATGTAATAAATCTAAAGCAACTGGCATAAAATCCTTCTAATATGTCACATAGACTCAGGAATAATGTTCATATAACAAACTGAACTCACCAACAACAACAGTACAGCCAAAATATTCGCATTAAAAAAATCATGTTTTGGCATGTGGCGCCACCTACCGCCGTCTATCAATCATTGCCGTCAGTAGAGTCTCAGCTGTCGAGCAACCACACATCTGAGCTACAATGGTGGAGAAAACGAAACCTAAAAGACCTCTGTATATTGAATTTGTGTGTAGTAACTGTTTTTGGCC
This sequence comes from Microchirus variegatus, assembly GCF_963457635.1. Lineage (NCBI taxonomy): Eukaryota > Metazoa > Chordata > Actinopteri > Pleuronectiformes > Soleidae > Microchirus > Microchirus variegatus. The sequence continues at coordinate 11,841,379 of NC_139821.1, forward strand.
ACATTCTTACATATGGCGCCTTTAATGTGGCCTTGGATATTTTACTAAATCGTTTTTGTCACAACTAGGTTGAAAACACAACCAAATGTAATTGATATAATTTTCAAACAGATGTAAATACATGTTTGAATGAAGTAGAGCACTAGCTAAGTGTGATGGGTAATTTTTTTTACCATTATACACCAGGGTCACCCTTGGCAACCACATACTCTCATTTTACTGAAAAGAACAAATTAATAGATTTGGACATAGTTTATCATCTGTTCATCAGAACAAATTATAACACACAACATATGCCTGATTTGGAAGACATAAAGTTCTATATCCACTTCAATGCCCTGAAATGTAATGGATTCTTTCTCGTATCACAGCCCAAACTTCCATCATGTTTCAAGAAAATCAGGTTTGCCTGATCCTGCTAACACACACACACACACACATAGACAAAGAACCAAATCAAACAACCAACACCCTTGGTGGAGCCAACAACCAGACATTCTTACTTACTGGAACACCGGCTGCAGGGATTGGTGACTAACAACAGAAAAATTACAATAATCCAACCCCAATTAGATGAAAGCATACAAAACTTAAAAAAATACCCCCTCAAGAATGGGATTATGTATAATATATACAGTTTATATTATATTAGTATTTTATCATATTAGAAACCAATAATTTTGGGACAAGTATGAGTCATACACATTCCTTTGTGTGTCATTAGTGAGTGTCACACTGTTGTGAAAGCCCTCTGTGTGACCTCATCAAAAGTGACACTGACACTTCAGCAACAGCGATTGTAAAACTCCTCGGCGTGAGATACTGTCTCTCGATCCCTGCTGTTTCCTCCAGAGCGGAGCATTGAAAGTCTCAGTGCACTCGGTCTCCTCACACAATTTTTGTCTTGGTCTGTTCTGGTTCTGTGGGAGAACTGTGTTACTCCGTAACTGTAAACAGTCCTAAAATACCTGGAAAGTCTTCAGCCTCTCCTCAACACCTCTGGGTTGCCATGTTTGACATCAAGGTTCCAGAGCAAAAGCTTCCATTTGTCAGAGATACCTCAGAATCACACAAGGTCATTCAACAACACGTGTGGCTGTTTCCTAGTCTGCTCCTGTATTCTTAATAATCCTGTGTTTACGCCATAATTCACACAAAGACTGTGCTCTGCCAAGTTTGGTAAACCAGTGTCAGAGTTGTTAAAAACTGTTTGTTGTTGTCTCTCTGCAGGGGATCAGCGAGGAGCCCATTCACCTGAAGATATTTTCTCCTCACGTTGTCAACCTCACACTGGTGGATCTGCCAGGAATCACTAAGGTAACACAAGCTGTTTCTTCTGACCTCCTCCGCCCCAAGTCAAGGCTTTGATCAAATACTACAGCACTCCGTTGCTCGATTGAAGATGCAGCTGTTCATTAAAAACATTTCAAAGGCGTGATTTTCTCAAATATATATGGTCATTATTGCTAAAAAAAAAACCTATGTGGCTAATGGTTTTGTGTATTCAACGTTTGTACACCGCAGGGAATTATCAGCTCGGGCTTAATTTTTCAGAAGCGTGTGCTGTTAAAGTTCAGGTGTATCCACTCAGCAGGCTTTAATTCCACACTCATTAGTTTCTTCCCTCCGGTGCAACATGTTCATTTTAGAAATCCCCCGCTGCACTTCGTAATGAATCACACACCGACATGCTCCCGTGTTTTTGTTTTGACTCTTTGGCATGGCTTCCGATCAGGTGCCTGTCGGAGATCAGCCGAAGGACATCGAGGTGCAGATAAGAGATCTAATCCTGAAGCACATCTCCAACCCTAACTGTATCATCCTGGCTGTCACGGCTGCAAACACGGACATGGCCACTTCGGAGGCTCTGAAGGTGGCTAGAGAAGTCGACCCTGATGGTGAGGAAAACACTTAGTCTTTCATGATAGATTTTTGTCACCAATGGTGACGAGATAAAACGAAAAAAAAAAACAGTTTAAACCGAGGATTAAACTGTTTTTTTGGGGTATTAGTCACCATTTTTGTGACTCATCACTAGGCAGGAGGACACTGGCCGTGGTGACCAAGCTGGACCTGATGGACGCTGGCACTGATGCCATGGATGTGCTAATGGGCAGAGTCATACCGGTCAAACTGGGCCTCATTGGAGTGGTCAACAGGTCTGTACCATATTTAATAAATCATGAAATAATGTATTACTCACAATGGAGGTGGGATAATAATAGAGACATTTTTAATACTCTTTAAAGGCACATACATCATCAATGGACGTTTTGCTTTATTGACTGCATTTACATTGTGGATTATATTTTTTAATGTCATCACTTACTCTATGTTTAGTTATCAGTGATCAGTGAGTATTATTATTATTTTTTTGCCGCACTGCTTTAAAGTGTTGCTGAATTTGAATCTCAGGAGCCAGTTGGACATCAACAATAAGAAGCCCGTGGCCGATGCCATTCGAGACGAATACGCGTTCCTGCAGAAGAAATATCCGTCTCTCGCCAACAGAAATGGAACCAAATACTTGGCCAGGACCTTAAACAGGTAAAGGATACAATGCTCATGTTTCTTAAAGAGATAAAAATAAGTAATTGTGACATTTCTGACAGATAGACTGTGATTTATTGATTTGTCTTCCATGACTTCCATTTAACCTGTGGAGGTCCAGTGTTTAACAGTGAGGGTTTATTGGCAGAAATGAAATATTCTATCCATAAATGTGTTTATTCACTTAAAAATAACTAATTAACTTATATATAAAGCTTTTACGTGTACTTTAGTACACTAAAGTCACTAATTCATACACACTGGACCCTTAAAAGTTGATAGAACATTAACATGCAATTATTAAGTTCTTTCTCATGCAAGAATGAGAGCCATAAGATATTATTAATTGGCATAAAAACCCAAACAATTAAATAGCAATGTTTGCAATTTGCCAGTTACATTTATTTTGAAACTGACTAATTGTTCAGTCCTTGTTTCTGTAATTTCAAACCATTCTAACAACAGTCTCTATAACAGTTGATGACAAAACCAGACATAACTGTGCGCCGGTAAATTTATTTCATTACATCATAAACCAACTTATCTAATAGTAAATAAGGTAACACTTTAGATTAGGGAACACATATTCACCATTAACTAGGTGCTTACTAACATGCATATAAGTCGCATACTAGCCCTTTATTAGTAAATATTAAGCACGTATTAACACCTTATGTAGGAAAAATCTTAATTATTGTCATTATAGAGTTAGAATAAGGTGTTTAATGATTACTAATAAAGGGCTAGTATGTTACTTATATATGTTAGTAACCATATAACCTAGTTAGTGGTGAATATGTGTTCCCTAATCTAAAGTGTTACCATAAACAGTAATAGTGCAAAAATTAAGATGTGATACAGATATAGATTTAACCTTCAACAAATGAAGATATCCCAGTTTCTTTATTTTGAATAACAACAGGAAGCCTCATATTATTATTATTAATAAAATGTGTGATGAATAATATTGACGTCGCGTGTGAAGCCATTTTCTGCCGTTTTTAAACAATAGCAATGGTCTGCCCTTTGCTGTGTTAATGTCAGGTTACTGATGCATCACATTCGAGACTGTCTCCCCGAGCTGAAGACACGGATCAATGTCCTGGCAGCACAGTATCAGTCCCTGCTCAGCAGCTACGGAGAGCCCGTTGAAGACCAAAGTGCCACCTTGCTCCAGCTCATCACCAAGTTCGCCACCGAGTACTGCAACACCATCGAGGGCACGGCCAAATACATCGAGACGGCAGAGCTGTGAGTACCCGGTGTCTTTCCCCCGCTCGGCCACACGGTGATGCTGTCGGTCCAGCGCCGTGAAAATGAGCAAAAAACAACTGCATTGGTTTCATAATTTAATATGACACAACTTGTGAGTTGAGGCACGCACAGCTGCTGCGAAGGAAGAGCTGACAGGAGAGGAGGGCTTCACTCTACAACTAATATCCCCCCGCTGCTGTTTTTCAGGTGCGGTGGAGCCAGGATTTGTTACATATTCCACGAGACTTTTGGCAGAACACTGGAGTCTGTGGATCCTCTGGGAGGACTCAGCACCATAGATATCCTAACAGCCATAAGGAACGCAACAGTGAGTGCTGCTGCATTGTCTCATGAGAAGTGACATCATTAGGGTCACTGCGGTTTCTCCTCTCAGCATCATTAGCAGTCGAAAAACAATAAAATATGACCCTTTTTTTCCCCAAGCACGTGTCTATCCTAGTTTTGTAGAACTAGGATAGACACATCCTTAAACTGTAGGCTGCAACTTTTAAACATATAATGATGCGCATGGCACTCAAACCTTTGTCAAATAAGTGAACACAATGCTGATCAAGCCTATCAGCTTCAAACAACTCTGTCTGTTTTTCTCGCTGTAGCAGTGATTCACCTGGTGACATTCATACACAGGAAGGGATTTATTTTATATCAAGACAGACTGACAAAATGTCTTCACTCCGAAAAGATGGACATTCAGTCGGAATTAGAGCTGAAGCAATTGCTCGATTATTAATCGATAGTTAATCGTCGACTATTTTGATAATCAAGCTTTTTTTAATGATTTAAAAAGAAGATTTCTTATTTTTCAGCTTCGTAAATGTGAATATTTTCTCATTTCTTTGCGCCAAGTAAGAAGGAAATCATTAAAAATTAATAAACGATTTGCGAACATCATCCTTTCCAGGTTTGAGAAACACTGATCAACATGTTTTAACGTTATCTGATATTCTATAATCAACAGATTAATCGATTATGAAAAGTTGCAGCCTGTCTGTTCACTATCCGTTTCAGGAATAATCACATGACTCACCGATCTGTATGATGTTCGGCATATACCAGGCCTCTCGTTTCCCAAAGAAATTTATCGGATCAGAGTTTTTCGGATTGGCATGTTTACTTTTATTCCGATTACTTGTGTCCATGTAAACATAGCTAGAGACCGTAGTGACGTTGCGCTAGTAAAGCAAAATGGCTCCAAATAGGTGAGAGTATGACTGAAAACACTAAGAAGTATCGACGATAAGTTTCAGAAGTGAATTCTGTTGGGGACTACACTACCGTTCAAAAGTTTGGGATCACCTATAAAGTTTTTATGTGTTTTCCATTAAATCTAACACTTTTATTCGTCAAAAGAGTTATGAAATGAATAGAAAACATAGTCAAGACATTGACAGGATTAGAAATCATTGCACAAGGGTTTTCTAATCATCCAATAGCCTTCTAACGCGATTAGCAAACACAGTGTACCATTAGAACACTGGAGAGTGTTTAATGTTCCATTAAAAACCAGACATTTGCAGCTAGAATAGTCGTTTACCACATTAACAATGTATAGAGTGTATTTCTGATTCATTTAATGTTATATTCATTGAAAAAAAAAAGTGCTTTTCCTTCAAAAATAAGGACATTTCTAAGTGTTCAAATTTTTGAACTGTGGTGTATGTGTAATAAGAAAAAAACAACTGCTAGTTTTGCTTGTCAGAGTGGGATTTAAGATGAAGGACGCAGCAAATAAATAGACCAAACACATGCTAAATAATAACATCATCACCAGTTGTGATTCCTGGTAAACCACTAACCTGCAGCTCCCTCTCCTCACCCAATCAGGGCCCTCGTCCGTCACTGTTTGTGCCCGAGGTTTCCTTCGAGCTGTTGGTGAAGAAGCAGGTGAAACGCCTGGAGGAGCCCAGTTTGCGCTGCGTGGAGCTCGTCCACGAGGAGATGCAGAGGATCATCCAGCACTGCAGCAACTACAGCACACAGGTAACTCTGCTCTGCTAATGCTCTCATGAGACGAAGAAGAAGGAAGGACGGTTTGATTTCTACTCATGTCCTGGTGTTTTATCACGCAGGAGCTGCAGAGGTTCCCTAAGCTACATGAGGCCATTGTGGAAGTGGTCACCTCCCTCCTCAGGAAGAGACTGCCTATCACCAATGAAATGGTACCTCTGCTTTCTGCCTTCAGCTCATAATGTCAGCTCCCAGCTGTGCTCCATGGCGCGCAACTGCTACTTCCATCCAATTTTCTGAGCTTTTTCTTTTCTAACGGGGAAAACTCTGTCCATTTTTGTACACAGTGGACAATTTCAACAAAAAGACAGACCAATGACTGAAGTTGTTCTCTTTTCACGTTGTAGGTCCACAACTTGGTTGCAATTGAGCTGGCCTACATCAACACCAAACATCCCGACTTTGCAGATGCCTGTGGGGTCATGAACAACAACATCGAGGTTTGTGTTTAAAGTAAATCAATAAATATATATACAGTACATTTATTTCCTTAAACAAATGTATGAATGTATAATACGAGTGAGATTGTATTGAGTTTAGAGCTGAAACGATTATGTATCAGTTTGAAGCTTTTTTCATTATTAAAGGCGCCATATGTAAGAATGTGGCCAAAAACGGTTACTACATTCACATTCAAAATACCGAGGTCTTTTAGGTTTCGTTTTCTGACGTAACTGGCAACCCGTGGTTGCTCGGCAGCTGAGACTCTACTGGCTGCAATGATTGGTAGATGGCGGTAGGTGGCGCCACATGCCAAAACATGATTTCAAAACATGATTTGCAGTCTGCAAAATATTTTTTTTAATGCAAATATTTTGGCTGTACTGTTGTTGTTGGTGAGTTCAGTTTGTTATATGAACATTATTTCTGAGTCTCTGTGACATATTAGGAGGATTTTATGGTCAGTTGCTTTAGATTTATTACATAATGCACCTTTAAAACAAGATTTCTGATTGTTTCAGCTTCTTAAATGTGAATATTTTGGTCGTTTCTTTGCTCTTTATAAGAAAGAAATCAATAAAACTGAATCAATTTGGTTTTTATGGACAAACAAGACATTTGAGAACATCGTCATTTCCAGGTTTGACAAACACTGATCAACGTTTTATGGACCAAGCGATTAATCGAGAAAGTAATAGACAGATTAATCGATTACAAAAATAATCGTTAGTTAGCCCTAATTGAGTTTAGATATTTGCTTTTTCTATGGCACAATTAAAGGAAACTTAAACATGCATTTACTTGCTTTCTGCATTGCCTCTTTTCCCTTTTTTTTATGTGTTTTCTAGCCGATTATCTTCCATACTTTCCTGTGATGTATTGAATCTGTTTCGCCAAAACCCTCCGACTGTACCAACATCTGCTTTTGTGTGTCTTCGTAGGAGCAAAGGAGGAACAGGATGAGAGAGCTGCCCGCTGCAGTGCCCAGAGACAAGGTAAAAAAAAAAAAAAAAAGACAAAAACCCTGCTTGGAAATGTAATAACAGCAGCCTACATGTTCTGTGTGTTGAGTATAAAGGGGACTTGTGTGGCGTAAATCACTCATATCGCTACAGGATGAGGATCTCTGAACCCAAATGCTTCGGCTAGTTTCCATTGAGGAATTTTATCCCCACATCTCCTCTCTCTTTCTCAGAGCATCTCCTCTCCTCCCCTCAGATGTCTTTCCACATTTCCGCTATATATTTTTTTCTCTCTCTCCTCCCTCGCCCCCTCTCTCTCTCTCTCTCTCTCTCTCTCCATTCCTGTTCCCTTATTCCTACTAGTCTGTTGGTAAAGGCCCGGCTGGTTCAACTGTGGTTTCTGGCGAGCCCCCTGCATCTGGAGCAGACGTGGACGGTGCCAAGGTGGGCACGTACGCAGCTCGCTGGCTGTGGTGCTGGTGGTGGGGCATGGATGGATGGATGGATGGGTGAATGCGTGAATGGATGAGCACGGGCTTCTGGCATGCTCTCTGATCTGTCTGCTGATGCCATGCTTATCTGTCTGTTTGTGTGTGAATGTGCATTAACTGCTTCTGTTTTCTGCATTTTCCCCCCAAAGCTGCTCCTCCTGTCTCACAGAAAATGCCTTCTCTCTCCTCTCAACCCCCTTTTTCAGCCTTTAAACACTTGGTCCTTGCTTTTGTCGCGCTGCACTCGAGTCATTTTAACAGCTTAAAGTAGGGCTGATATGGCCAAAAAATGTTTTTCACATTATTTGATATTGATTATCATAATAATTAATTTTTTTGCTCTTGAGTAAAAATTTAAACCATTGAAACCATTTTTATGGACAGAAAACAACAAACACTTGTTAAAAAATGAAACTTTTTACAATTTAGATTTGTAATTCCTCACGGTTGTTTGTGTAATGCAATTATTACATCTATATACCCTACCGTTCAAAGGTTTGTATATAATATATATATATACACCTATACATTTTTTTTTAAAAGGCACACTTTTATTCATCAAAAGAGATGCAAAATGAATAGAAAATATGATTTTTATTCCAAATAATAAGTTTGCCCTTTCGTCAAAGAACCAGCAAAACTGTTTTCAGCTGTGCTAACATCATTGCAAAAGGGTTTTCTAATCATCCAACAGCCCTTTAACGCCATTAGCAAACACAATGTACCATTAGAACACTGGAGAGATGGTTGCTGGAAATGGGCACCATTTTTATGGTGACCTATTTCTACAGCAGCCTGAGCGTACATTATTGTGTTTTGAAGGAGAAGGCGAAGAGAAGGGTCCTTTTTGTTATGGAAAGGCCTCTGTTTGTTGCATCGACAGTCTCTTTGTCCACACGCATATGTTGCATATGAAGATTATTTTCAAAATACTCTCCTAGCAAACCTTGGCGACAAGTGAAGAGTGCTGGTCAGCGGCCTCGGTGTTGAAGTGGTGATATTTGGTCTGTTCTTGGCTCCTCAGGCTGCAGCAGGACCTCAGGGCGATCAGGAAAGCACAGGCAACTGGAGAGGGATGCTGAAGAAAGGAGACGAAGCCCCAGGCTCTGGACCTGGAAGCCCCCTCAAAGGAGCCGTCAACCTACTTGATGTGGTAACTAAACATCTGCCTTTCACCATGCACCAGTATTTTTTTTGTCAATGACCAACTGTTAAACCCAAAAACGTCCTCTTCCTTTTGTCCGTACAGCCTGTGCCAGTCGCCAGGAAGCTGTCGTCACGTGAGCAGCGGGACTGTGAGGTCATCGAACGCCTCATCAAGTCTTACTTCCTCATTGTACGCAAGAACATTCAAGACAGGTAGGATAACAAACTCCTATATAACTGATACATCTGGTCCTATATATATCGAAATATATACAATATTTTTGACCATTTTTAAGTGACATACTATTCTTTATAGACGTTGACCAATTTTGATACATTGGATGACATTAAACTATGATGTTTTGGTTCACTTAATTAGTATGAAAAATGAATCTGTGATGAAATCAAATTGTCAAAATGGTATAGTATGACGTTTTTTTATCCAATTTTGGACCAAAATATGTTTTCAAAAAAACTTACTTCAAAAAGTAGAGTATTTACACATTTGTAAATGTTACTACTACTACTACTTACTAATAACGTACTTCTACTGCTTTTACTTAGCCGCCTACTACTAACTTACTACTATTAGGCCGCCTACTACTACTACTACTACTACCTGCTTTTTTTTTTTTTTTTTACTACTAGGCCCCCAGTCCCACCTTTCCACCACTTTTTTGCCACTCCGCACCACCGAGTTATCTCTAGGGACTGCGAGGTGGAATCGAACCAGCCACCACCAGACTGGTACAACCTTACAGTTGTGAACTCAACCACTACGCCACACATCCCTGAGAGATTTGGGAGCCCTTGGTGCTTTTCAGTGTTCACTTTGGATGTGGAACCTTAAATGTTGGCGTATAAGGGGATTGAACCCATAGCCTCAGGATCCTGATGACTGCTCCTTAACCAGTTGAGCTAACTGCACACTCTTGCTTTTATTTTCTAACTGTTTGGCTGTGTGTGCTGACGTTATTAAGTAGTTCAATACATTGAGGTCATGGGTTCGATTATTGAAAGGCTCCCAAATTTTGCAGATAAGCACACAAGGACAAATAGCTCATGGGACTAAGAGAATGACTCAAGTTCCTAAGATTTGTGTGAGTATGGGTTCAAATCTTGCATGGACTGATTTTTAAATACAATATTCAACCAGAAAGAGTAAATAGGAGTTCGAAAAATGAAAGAAAGAGTCTGGCGTTAGCTCAACTGGTTAAGGAGCAGTCCTCAGGATCCTGAGGTTATGGGTTCAACCCTTGGTTCCTGTGAGTATGGGTTTGAATTTTAAATACAATATTCAACCAGAAAGAGTAAATAGGAGTTCGAAAGATATAAGTTTGAGTGTGGAGTTAGCTCAACTGGTTAAGGAGCAGTCCTCAGGATCCTGAGGCTATGGGTTCAATCCCCTTATATGCCAACATTTAAGGTTCCACATCCAAAGTGAACACTGAAAAGCACCAAGAGCTTCCAAATCTCTCAGGGATGTGTGGCGTAGTGGTTGAGTTCACAACTGTAAGGTTGTATCAGTCAGATGGTGGCTGGTTCGAATCCACCTCGCAGTCCCTAGAGATTACTCGGTGGTGCGGAGTGGCAATAAAGTGGAGGATGGGAGGGAGAGGAAGAGGGAGGAGAGTAGGAGAGGAAGAGGGAGGAGAGTAGGAGAGGGAGGAGAGAGGGAGAGTGAGAGGAGAGGAGGAAGAGTAGGAGAGTGGAAGAGGGAGGAGAGTAGGAGAGGAGAGGAAGAGGGAGGAGAGTAGGAGAGGAAGAGTGAGAGGAGAGTAGGAAGAGGGAGGAGAGTAGGAGGAGAGGGAGTGAGAGGAGAGTAGGAGAGGGGGAGGAGAGGAGAGGGGGAGGAGAGTAGGAGAGTGAGAGGAGAGGAGGAAGAGGGAGGAGAGTAGGAGAGGAGAGGAAGAGGAGAGGAAGAGGAGAGTAGTAGGAGGAGAGTGAGAGGAGAGTAGGAGAGGGAGAGGGAGGAGAGTAGGAGAGGAAGAGGGAGGAGAGTAGGAGAGGAAGAGGGAGGAGAGTAGGAGAGGAGAGCGGGAGGAGGAGAGTAGGAGAGGAGAGCGGGAGGAGGAGAGTAGGAGAGGAGAGCGGGAGGAGGAGAGTAGGAGAGGAGAGCGGGAGGAGGAGAGCGGGAGGAGGAGAGTAGGAGAGGAGAGCAGGAGGAGGAGAGTAGGAGAGGAGAGCGGGAGGAGGAGAGGAAGTGGTAGGAGAGGGAGAGGAGAGTAGGAGTAGGAGAGGAGAGGAAGAGTGAGAGGAGAGTAGGAAGAGGGAGGAGAGTAGTAGGAGAGGAAGAGGGAGGAGAGTAGGAGAGGAAGAGGGAGGAGAGTAGGAGAGGAAGAGGGAGGAGAGTAGGAGAGGAAGAGGGAGGAGAGTAGGAGAGGAAGAGGAAGAGGGAGGAGAGTAGGAGAGGAAGAGGGAGAGGGAGGAGAGTAGGAGAGGAGGAGAGGAGGAGAGGAAAGTAGGAGAGGAAGAGAAGAGGAGAGGAAGAGAAGAGGAGAGGAAGAGAAGAGAAGAGGAGAGGAAGAGAAGAGGAGAGGAAGGGAAGAGGGAGTAGGAGGCAGAGAAGAAAACAGAAGGATGACTTCCTCTCCCTCGAGCTCTTGGTGCTTTTCAGTGTTCACTTTGGATGTGGAACCTTAAATGTTGGCATATAAGGGGATTTAATCTACTCTCCTACCTCTTCTTCCACTCCTCCCCACTCTCCTCCCTCTCCTCCCTCTCCCTACTCTCCTCTCACTCTTCCTCTCCTCCTCTCCTCTCCTACTCTCGCTCTCCTCTCCTACTCCCGCTCTCCTCTCCTACTCTCCTCTCCTCCCTCTTCCTCTCCTACTCTCCTCCCTCTCCCTCTCCTACCACTTCCTCTCCTCCTCCCGCTCTCCTCTCCTACTCTCCTCCTCCCGCTCTCCTCTCCTACTCTCCTCCTCCTCCCGCTCTCCTCTCCTACTCTCCTCCTCCCGCTCTCCTCTCCTACTCTCCTCCTCCCCCCACTCTCCTCTCCTACTCTCCTCCCTCTTCCTCTCCTACTCTCCTCTCACTCTCCTCCTACTACTCTCCTCCCTCTCCCTCTCCTACTCTCCTCTTCCTCTCCTCTTCCTCTCCTCCCTCTTCCTCCTCTCCTCTCACTCTCCCTCTCCTACTCCTCTCCTCTCCTCCCTCTTCCTCCTCTCCTCTCACTCTCCCTCTCCTACTCTCCTCCCCCTCTCCTACTCTCCTCTCACTCCCTCTCCTCCTACTCTCCTCCCTCTTCCTACTCTCCTCTCACTCTTCCTCTCCTACTCCCTCTTCCTCTCCTCTCCTACTCTCCTCCCTCTTCCACTCTCCTACGCTTCCTCCTCTCCTCTCACTCTCCCTCTCTCCTCCCTCTCCTACTCTCCTCCCTCTCCTACTCTCCTCCCTCTTCCTCTCCCTCCCATCCTCCACTTTATTGCCACTCCGCACCACCGAGTAATCTCTAGGGACTGCGAGGTGGATTCGAACCAGCCACCATCTGACTGATACAACCTTACAGTTGTGAACTCAACCACTACGCCACACATCCCTGAGAGATTTGGAAGCTCTTGGTGCTTTTCAGTGTTCACTTTGGATGTGGAACCTTAAATGTTGGCATATAAGGGGATTGAACCCATAGCCTCAGGATCCTGAGGACTGCTCCTTAACCAGTTGAGCTAACTCCACACTCAAACTTATATCTTTCGAACTCCTATTTACTCTTTCTGGTTGAATATTGTATTTAAAATTCAAACCCATACTCACAGGAACCAAGGGTTGAACCCATAACCTCAGGATCCTGAGGACTGCTCCTTAACCAGTTGAGCTAACGCCAGACTCTTTCTTTCATTTTTCGAACTCCTATTTACTCTATCTGGTTGAATATTGTATTTAAAAATCAGTCCATGCAAGATTTGAACCCATACTCACACAAATCTTAGGAACTTGAGTCATTCTCTTAGTCCCATGAGCTATTTGTCCTTGTGTGTTTAGTTGCAAAATTTGGGAGCCTTTCAATAATCGAACCCATGACTTCAACGTATTGAACCACTTAATAACGTCGGTCCAGCACACACAGCCAAACAGAAAAGGTAAAGCAAGAGTGTGTAGTTAGCTCAACTGGTTAAGGAGCAGCCTTCAGGATCTTGAGCTTGTGGGTTCAATTCCGTAATCCTCCAACATTTAAGGTTCCACATCCAAAGTGAATACTGAAAAACACCAAGAGCTCTTAAATCACACAGGGATGTGTGGCGTAGTGGTTTCATTTGCACCTGTAAGGTTCTGGTGTCTGGTGGTGGCTGGTACGATTCCACCTCGCAGTCATACTATGTATACAGATACAGATATTTGCAAATTACATGTTTTTTCTGTGCAATTAATTAGTAATCTTCAAACGTCAATTTGAACTTTTATATCCGACATACAATTCCACACGGCAGTGTTCATTATGAGGCTTTTATTTATTTTTTACTCAAGGTGGACTTCAGTGTTTTATTATCTCACAGATACACATCGAACCAATCAGAGTCCATGTTGTTATTGTTGATGTGACATCAAATACAAACCTTACTGCGGGTAAAAAAAAAAAAGAAAAGAAAAAAGTCTTCTCTCTCCAATTTTTTTGCCTGTATCCAGATATTTTCTTTTTATTTAGTAAAATGACTAAGCATCAGCACAAGATACCCACTCCACTCGTTTCTTTCCAAGAAGTGAGTTCTTTTTTCTGGTCTGTATAATTTATTTGCTTAATGGCTTCTTAACTCACTTCCAAATTATGTGCAGTTTCATAGCCTTCCTCATACCAATCTGTTTTGATGTTCATTACCTCCAAGAAGGAAAAAACTTAAATCTTTCAGTCTGGGGTGCCTGAGCTCTATTGAACACATTTTGTTAGTGGACTTGATACCGAGACAGACATAATCACCAGGTGGGTCAAACCTGAACCATCTGTTCCATTTGTTTCCCCTCTCTCTCTATCTGCTGCAGTGTGCCAAAGGCAGTGATGCACTTCCTGGTCAACCATGTGAAGGACAGCCTCCAGAGTGAGCTTGTTGGTCAGCTTTATAAATCTGGCCTCCTCAATGATCTGCTGACTGAGTCGGAGGATATGGCCCAGCGGCGCAAGGAGGCGGCGGACATGCTACAGGTAACGCACCTCACCTTGTTTGTATTTGATGCCTTGAAGCTTCCCTTTTTCAACCCTTCTATTTTTTTGTGTGCGTTTTTAAAAAAAAAAAAATTCCTGTCCACAGGCGTTGCAGAAAGCCAGTCAAGTGATTGCCGAGATCCGGGAAACTCATCTGTGGTGAAGAATCAACAAAGGGAGCTGAACCTGATCCATTATCTCCTAGCCATGCACTCATGTCTGAACTTGAAGTTTACAATTTGCAACCTGGATAAAATGCACTGTTCTGATCCCTGCGGTACTGATACTTAAAGTTACCTCTAGAGGTAACTTTAAGTATCAGTTTGTCTCACAAGCTAGCTGAAAGTAATTAAGGTTAATTGAAATTGTCAATTGAAATTCTTTGTGTTAAATTGAGTAAATTAAGTATGCGTCTGCTGTTAAATAAGGCTCATGGTTAGATTTTGGACTCTTGAAAGTCCCACATTGCTACAGGTGCAAAGAGCATTTCAGTTTTGACAGACTGTGGTGAACCATTATGAAAATGGATTTTAGTGTGTAAGTTAAAATGAGCTTTTTGATGCCATATTGGCAGTAAAGCATTCTGAAATTCTAGGGTAATATAAAAAAATAAAAACAGTCAGTCCCTCATCTGCTGCTTTTTCATGTAGTAGTAAACCACAGAGCCTTATCAGAACATATCATGGTGTAACAATACAGCATGGATTTGTTCACAGAATTAATATACTTTGCTCCAGACTTGTAGCAGATATTGGTCCCATAACCTGTGTAGTGTATATACTTTATTTGTTGCACTGTTGTCATCACACTGTACTGTATAGAGAGGCCATCATCCTGACACTGCACTGCTAAAACTGTATTTATTGATGTTATTTAAGTGTGTGGATATTATAAGCAAACTGCATTTGGTTGATTATTTATGTTTACATGTGAAATCTGCTGTGCACTGTGGTTCTATTTAGATTGTTCCCAAAATAATAAATTGAAGTATTTTATCGCCACTTGAGTGAGTGATTTGTGGAGACTGAAGATGAGTGGAAAGAAGAGGAAGCAGGATAAATGGTAAACTGTTAAATATCATAGTATAGTATGTGGTCCAAATAGGTATAAAACGTCATAGTATACATGTAGCAAAGTATGTTGTCCAAAAATGGTCGAAAACGTCATAGTATAGTATGACATCCAAAAATGGTCAAAAATGTTATAGTATGTCGTCCAAAAATGGTAAAAAACGTAGTAGTATGGTATGTCATCCAAAAACGGTCAAAAACGTCATAGTATGTCGTCCAAAAATTGTCCAAATAGGTCAAATACATCATAGTATAGCATGACATCCAAAATTGTCAAAAACGTCATAGTATGTCGTCCAAAAATGGTAAAAAACGTCATAGTATAGTATGTCATCCAAAAATGGTCCAAATAGGTCAAATACATCATAGTATAGTATGTTGTCCAAAAATGATCAAAAACGTAATAGTATGTGGTCCAAAAATGGTCAAAATTGGTCAAATATGTCATAGTATAGTATGTCGTAAAAATTGGTCAAAAACATCATAGTATAGTATGTCTTCCAAAAATGGTCAAAAATGTCATAGTAAAGTATGTCGTCTAAAATTGGTCAAAAACGTCATAGTATAGTATGTCTTCCAAAAATGGTCAAAAATGTCATAGTAAAGTATGTCGTCTAAAATTGGTCAAAAACGTCATAGTATAGTATGCATCCAAAAATTAACAAAAACTTCATAGTATAGTATGTCGCAATGACGTCATAGTATAGTATGTCGTTCAAAAATGGTCAAAAACTTCAATGTATAGTATGTCGTCCAAAAATGGTCAAAAACGTAATAGTATGTGGTCCAAAAATGGTCAAAATTGGTAAAATATGTCATAGTATAGTATGTTGTAAAAATTGGTCAAAAACTTCATAGTATAGTCCAAAAATGGTCAGAAATGTCGTCCAAAAATGGTCCAAATACATCATAATAAGAATAATAATGCATTATATTAAAGGCACCTTTAAAGACACTCAAGGTCGCCGTACAACAACAAAATAAAAAAAAAATAACAAAAGGTAAGAGCAACGGGTAGAGAGTTAGAGGGCATAGCATAGTAAGTCATAGCATAGTATGTCGTCCAAAAATGGTCAAAAACATCATAGTATAGTATGCATCCAAAAATTAACAAAAACTTCATAGTATAGTATGTCGCAATAACGTCATAGTATAGTATGTGGTCCAAAAATGGTCAAAAATGTCATAGTATAGTATGTCGTTCAAAAATGGTCAACAACGTCATAGTATATCGTCCAAAAATGGTCAAAAACTTCAATGTATAGTATGTCGTCCAAAAATGTCATAGTATAGTATGTCGTCCAAAAATGGTCAAAAATGTCATAGTATAGTATGTCGTCCAAAAATGGTCAAAAACGTTATAGTATGTGGTCCAAAAATGGTCAAAATTGGTCAAATATGTTATAGTATAGTATGTCGTAAAAATTGGTCAAAAACATCATAGTACAGTCCAAAAATGGTCAAAAATGTCGTCCAAAAATGGTCCAAATACATCATAATAAGAATAATAATGCATTATATTAAAGGCACCTTTCAAGACACTCAAGGTCGCCGTACAACAACAAAATAAAAAAAAAATAACAAAAGGTAAAAGCAACGGGTAGAGAGTTAGAGGGCAAAGCATAGTAAATCATAGCATGTCATCCAAAAATGGTCAAAAACGTCATAGTAAAGTATGTCGTCCAAAAATGGTCAAAAATGTCATAGTAAAGTATGTCGTCCAAAAATGGTCAAAAATGTCATAGTAAAGTATGTCGTCCAAAAATGGTCCAAATACATCATAATAAGAATAATAATGCATTATATTAAAGGCACCTTTCAAGACACTCAAGGTCGCTGTACAACAACAAAATAAAAAAAAAATAACAAAAGGTAAGAGCAACGGGTAGAGAGTTAGAGGGCATAGCATAGTAAGTCATAGCATAGTATGTTGTCCAAAAATGGTCAAAAACGTCATAGTATAGTATGCATCCAAAAATTAACAAAAACTTCATAGTACAGTCCAAAAATGGTCAAAAATGTCGTCCAAAAATGGTCCAAATACATCATAATAAGAATAATAATGCATTATATTAAAGGCACCTTTCAAGACACTCAAGGTCGCCGTACAACAACAAAATAAAAAAAAATAACAAAAGGTAAGAGCAACGGGTAGAGAGTTAGAGGTCAAAAGCATAGAAAGTCATTGCATAGTATGTCGTCCAAAAATGGTCAAAAACGTCATAGTATAGTATGTCGTCCAAAAATGGTCAAAAATGTCATAGTATATTATGCATCCAAAAATTAACAAAAATGTCATAGTATAGTATGTCGTCCAAAATTGGTCAAAAACGTCATAGTATAGTATGTCGTCCAAAAATGGTCAAAAACGTAATAGTATGTGGTCCAAAAATGGTCAAATATGTCATAGTATAGTATGTCGTAAAAATTGGTCAAAAACATCATAGTATAGTCCAAAAATGGTCAAAAATGTCGTCCAAAAATGGTCCAAATACATCATAATAAGAATAATAATGCATTATATTAAAGGCACCTTTCAAGACACTCAAGGTCGCCGTACAACAACAAAATAAAAAAAGGTAAGAGCAACGGGTAGAGAGTTAGAGGGCATAGCATAGTAAGTCATAGCATGTCGTCCAAAAATGGTCAAAAACGTCATAATATAGTACGTCGTCCAAATTTTGACCAAAAAGCCATACTATAGCATTTCGTCCAGAATTTGACCAAAAAGTCATAATATACCATGTGGTCAAGAATTTGACCAAAAAGTCATAATATACCATGTCGTCCAAAATTTGACCAAAGTCATAGTATAGTATGTTGTCAAAAATCACCAAAAAGTCACAGTATCTTATGTCGTACAAAATCACCCAAAAACGAAAATCAAAATCAATATTTTGACCCACCCCCATTATAGAAATTTTAATATTATCCAATGCCCCATTTAAGCACAATTTGAACAAAGCAGAGACTCAGAAGCTGTGGTTTTATCGTTTATCTTCACCTAGTTCTAACAGTTCTTGCCTTTATTAAAGTGAAAGTTAAGATTAATCACTGCTGCTTATTTTCAGCCTCTTCCTCACAGCACTGATGTTTATCTCAGCCTGCCTTTGGTCTTGCCTCTTCCTTTGGCACTGTGGAATCAGACAACAAAACATGTGTTGGCATGGAAATATTAATTGAACTGAATTTTTATATGTGCAGAAGTTTGGTCGTTGGGATGTTCCACTAAAAATAAATCTTTAAAAGAGCTACTCATTTCTTCCTGGTGGCAAAACAGAGGACAAAAATGGTCAAATAAAAAAACGGGAATACTCTAGAATATGTAATAATGCATGTCTACACTCCTCAACATTGTCATTGTTTACCAGAAATATTGTTTCCCGTCACAAAACGTCCTTGGATGTTAGATAAGAACAAGTTGTTCTACAAAAGGCAAATAAAATGTCCAAAGTTTTAATTTATGACGTAGGACACGGACTGTTAAGATTCTTGTTAAGAATACAGAAAAGACTTCCTTTCTGCCTTAAACTATGATGGAGTAAACATTTCTGTCTGAATTCCAAAAATGAACTGATAAATTTACAGATTTCCTTTTCAAACATTTTAACTGATACTGATGAAAGAACATAGCAGGTCTTGTCCAAGGACAGTATTTTAAGACCGATATATAAACAATGGCATGCAAGTATACTGGAGTAGTATTGGATTCACCTGTCCTCACGTTCACCTGTCCTCACATTCACCTGTCCTCCAAATCATTCACATGTCCTAACATTCACACGTCCTCCAAATCATTCACCCGTTCTCCTCACATTCACATGTCCTCCACATTATTCATCTATCCTCATCAGTCACGTCTTCCACATCATTCACATGTTCTCACCATTTACTGCCAAAGTTTTTTATTAATTATTATTATCATTTTTTTAATTCAGGCCAAATTCAATAAAATATGTGATTTAAAATGTAGCAAAGTACAGTACTTATCAAAAAATCTTACTTAAGTAAACATGTAACTAATTTTCATCTTATTCTATTTTCCCTGTAAACTATATTTTCTTTATTATCATTATTATTATTATAATATCAAACAGTTACATAAAAGGCCACGCAAAACCAAAATAATGATTTAAAGCATGGTGGCTCACCTCTGGTGGTGCTGAATGTGAGCCTGGAGCAAATTAATCTGAGGGAACAAACATGGAGGAGCAACACAAACCACAGCACACAGACACCCACCAGTCTCCTGGTGGGTGTCAGCAGGGCAGGACGTATATTTATTTACCTGACGGGTGGAGAACCTCATCAGCACATGCAAACTCACCTCTGGTCTTCCTGAATGAGCCACTATTAAATTCTGAGAGATACTGTGGTGCTGTGGTTATTCCTGTATCATTAAAAGTCCAAATATCACTCATAGCTGTCACTGAGGGGAATGGAAATCTAATTATTGATTGGTGGCTTCAAATGGTGCATACCTTAATTTTTATATACCAGCTGTAGCTCCAATAGGATGTTCAAAGTAGGTCTACCTTCCGTCGCTGCAGTTTAGGGTCGTGTCTCTCTCTGCACTGACCAAGTCTGGATTTCTGACCCTCTTGCACACACACACACACACACACACACACACACACACACACACAGGCCCACACACACACAGGCCCACACTCCTCATAAAGCATTACTTACAACTTCTGGTGCTCTGTGATTCGGGTCTGGAGCACATTGATCTGAAAGTCAGGCCACATTCATTTTAGATAGTTGCCCCGAGGACAGCCTTGCATACATGCATTTAAGCATTTACTTTTTCTGGCTCTTTTATAGACCTGTCGCATGTGAACCATACATACGAGTAGGTGAGGATACTATGTTCAATTCTTCAGTTGGTATCATGACCAGACAGTATACATTAGTTCTCAATCACATCCAGGATAAATAAAAGGAAACCTGTGTGCAGTATTAAAATAACAGCTTCTACAGGTTTAAGCAGATGTGTCAAACAGGCGGCCCGCAGGCTACATGTGGCCCCCAAATCGATTACATGTGGCCCAACACTTAATATCATGTTTTAATGAACCTCCTCGAGGCATAGCTGCCAGGAATATAGACAGAATATAATCCTAAAAGCTATATTGTTGTATTAGTAATAATATGGCATTTATTTGTAACGATCACATTATTAAATGAATTACATTCAACATTAAATCACATATAATATAAGGTGTTTTAATTACAGTTATCCACATTTTTATTCACTTAATTTCAGATGTTGTGATTAATAGATTCATTATGCATCATATAGATGTTTTACTTATGAAGTATACATAATTACAAAACAAGCACTTTTACTTTGAAATTCTGTGAAATATCATCGTATTGTATAATCATTTTCTTTTTCTACTCTAGACCGGCCCCTCATTGACCAGATTATCCTCTCATTGGCCCCCATCATTTAAAAGTGTGACCTACTCTTACAACCATTCAAGGTTGTGTTTGTGCTACTATATCAAATCGACAAATATCTGCTGTTTACACACAAATGCTCCCTCAGGTCAGGTCTGATAGTTTTGCATGACAGAGTCCATTTTCAAAAGCCAGAGGCAGAAAAACAACAGCAACAACAAAACAATCATGAAAAGTTATACACTGGAGCTTTAACTGTCACCAGAATAAGTCAATGTTTTCACTGAAGCCATTGTTACAGAAGTGAAGGATGTATAGCTAAGATAAAAAATAAATACTTACATCATATTTCTGTCTCTTCAGTTTCTCCATAAGCTCAAACTTCTCAGACTCCAGTGTCATCAGCCACTGCCACAGCTCAGTGGCCTTGTCCCTTTAAAACAGAACCCAGGAGATCAGAGAGAAATAGAAAACTCAAAGACAAAGACACTGAAAGTGTGGATGTCAGACAGACTGCGGAGAGCATCTTCATTTCGCTCACTTCACTTTGTCCTCGGTGAGATGATCGACGATGAGTGGCTTCCTCCTCTCGGCCAAGACCTTCCTCTTCTTCTCTCGCTCCGTCTGCTTCTTCGCTCCCTTCTTGCCATCGTGCTGGACACGGAGAGAGCACAGGATGTTTAAAATTATAAACTCGAGGAAGAAACCAGTGAGTGCAAACCTCTGCCAAGGTGTCAAAACACTATATTTTTTTAAAAATTCTGGACAAACATGGTCAAAACAAAACTTATAACTAATCAAAACTTATAAATTCAGACTAAGTAAATTCCTTATTCCATGACACTTTATTATGATATTTTATATTTAATCCTAATATTTTCTGGCTAATTTTTCTGTAATTTAATCTCGTTTTCTTTAAGTAAAGTGCCTGGAACTGCACAGCTGTAACAAAATAACGTCCCAGTTTCGGGATCAATAAAGTACATCTACCTTCTGTTGGGTGGTGATGTTCGTAAGCGCCTTCTTCTTCTTGGCGTCCTCATCCTGCTTCTTCCGCGCCTCCTCCAGCTCCTTCCGCTCCTTTTCTTCCTGCAGAACGCAATTGTACAACACAATCAGGAGACAGAAGAAACACCTGTTCACCCCTCGAAAGACTCAGGTGACCTTTACAAGAGCTGCAAATAAATCCGTTTCCTCCCGTGACAATGGGATTAATATTGATTTCACCGACAGTTTTTATTTTTTTCTGCCTCTTGGGGGCAGTGGAAACAAGCAACTTAATACAAAACGGACATTACCAGCTCTCAAGCTGACAGAGCAAAGTTGTTTCCATACATATCTAGTTGCGGAGTACTGTTAATATAAATATGAGCAATATATCAGCTGCTCATTATACTCTGACATCACAACTCGCATGTTCCAAGATGGTTCTTCTACCAGGAACCATTTGCTTCTGAAAAACCCTTTCCAGATGAAAGGGTTTTTCAAGGCTTCTTGGTAACACTAATGGTTACTTACTTTGCACTTTTATTTCTAAGAGTGTGGGATAAATGTGTGTGAGAAACAGAAGCATTTTTATCTAATTATTTTAACAGAACATAATGCTGAGGTCAATTTGTACGTGTGCAAACGTAAATTACAAGTGCACTTTCCATTACTGTAGTTACACAACTCCAACACACAATTTTAAAATGTTTTATACTGTTCAAAACATTTTCTTTTTTCTTCATTTTGAATTGTTAATACATTATTTTAACATGTAGTAAATTGTAAATAACTGCCAAAGTTATTCTGGGACATAGGACATTTTCTGGCCTTTTTATGGTTAAAATAAGCAAAGAAAGTCCAGATGGACATTTTGAGGCTTAGGTGTTAAAGGGTTAATCTTGAACAGTAAAACGTGGAACCCAAGTTAATATTCTTGGTAAAAACCTATTTGTCGTTTATATTCAAGACAAGTTTGCTCAAACCGACTTTGAGTCACATAATTTTAATCCAAATGCCAATAATCACATAATCGGACAGACATAAAAACAAAGAGTACTGTGTTTTTAATTAATTGACCAAAATATTTCAATTGACTCACATACTAAATCATACTGATATATATATTCAAGATGAGCTGAAGGACACTAAAATGTTCTGTGTAGCAAAGAGTAACTTGGTAATAATGAGAAGAAAACTTACGAAAATGACTCAGGTTTCTCTGCAGTACTTGACTTAAATGCAGGTTTGGTAAATGCAGGTGAAGCAAAGAAAACACAAAGGAGAAACAATGAAATGTTTTCTAAAAAAAAAAACAGAAACTGGCAGCGAACAAAGGGGAACACTGAAGACTAGAGGGGGAACAGGTGTGGGTAATTAGAGAAAACACATGGGCAGGAAGTTCATCCAGACACAAACAGGGAAGAAAAGCTTCAAATTAAAACAGGAAGTTTATTATTGAGTCAATTTTAAAGCTTCTTTTAATCTCTTTTCAAGGCAACAAAACAAGAAATATGTGACTGTTTTTTTGCTTTTTTTCAATCAGTACAATCAGTTTACACAATTCCTGATTGCAAACTGTTTTTTTTTGTTTGTTTTTTTAAATAAACTGTCGTTTGTATTAACTTGACATTTGATTGGAATTGTTTGAAGACAAGTTTTGTGTGTGTCCTTGTTTTTATTGTATTTGTGCTGCAAAAACTGCAAAACAAACGTCCTCAGTCATCGCCAATCGAAATATTAACTACATCATTTATAAACAGATTTGTGCAGATTTACATTAAATCAAATTAAATACAGAACATATTTTTGAAACCCTAACCCTTATTTTTAGAGTATATAGAGTGTTTTTTCCATGAGTACAGTATCTGCAGTCTTGTATAAAGTAACCTATATGTTACTTTATATGTTAAATATGTTACCAGAAAGTGACTTTAGTAGAAGTCACTTTTTATAATATTACTGAAGTAAAAGTATACGACATTTACTGTACTTCAGTATCACAAGTATTTGTATATATATTTTCTGAAATAAAATGTACTTAAGTTTTCAAAGTAAAAGTATTAAAAAATTGAGGAATTAGGATTGAGCCATGGTAGCTCAGTGGTAGGGCAAGTTGTCTTTTCAACTGGAATGTTGTGGGTTCAATTCCTGGCCCTGCTAGTCTATATGTGACCTTGACACATGGCCAACTCCCCTGATTGTATTTCTGAAACTAGGTGGAACTACAGGGCGCCAGTCATTTATTTGTTGTTTACGCCATCAAACCTTGAAAAGGATGCGATGACTGGCGATTACTCACGGCAACACGAGCCTGCCTCTCTTTCTCCTGCTCAGAACGGATCCTCTGCTGGTCGGCCCTCTCAGCACGACGCTTCTCCTTCACACACAGAAACACAGTGTAATTGTTGGGTGCTGCATCACTCCAGTGCTCTGACGCATTCTCTGGAAGACTTACGATCCTGTTAACAAGAGCGATGAGCTCCTGCTCGTCCTTCTTCCTCTGAACGAAATGGGCCTCGATGAGTGACTGCAGCTCAGTCAGATCCTTCTCCTGACGCTTCTTCTGGATGTCCTGCAGACACAGCCGCGGCTTTTAAAGTGATGTAGAGGAGGAACTCCACTCATGACATCAGGTCATAAATCTTAAATCAGGAGCTCAATTTCCTTTACATACTGTACATGTGTCACTTAAAAAAGTGCGAGCGATGCAGAGACACTCACTTTATAGTGAACACACACACACACACACACACACACACACACACACACACACACACACACACACACACACACACACACACACACACACACACACACACACACACACACACACACACACACACACACACACACACACACACACACACACACACACACACACACACACACACACACACAATTTTCAATCAGTCACAACAAATACAACCAGTTATTTATATTCATATACTGCTGTACCTTAACTGTAGGGGATATTTGGGTTGCAAATATATTTTGAATAGTAGTTTTTATACTTAATTTGTGTTGTACATAGTATATAAACACACATATACATAATATATATGCATATACACATATATATACACACATACAGACATACATATAAACATATATACATACACACACGTATACATACACACATACATGTACACATGTATTTTACACACACACATGTATACATGTATATATACACATATACACACATGTATACACATTTAAACACACAAACTCCTGGTCAAACAGGGATCCAAACTAGCGTCCTTATTGCTGTGAGACAACAATGCTAGCCGCTGTACCCATGTGGGTCATTATAGTCTTGCGCGAACAACAAATCTAATGGTGGTCTTAGACTTTTGCACAGTAATGTATTTTTGTACGTGTGTTGCTGAAGGAGATATGTGAATATTTTAAGGGTAAACATCATCCCCTTCTTTCTTTCCCGTTATCTGTGCTCTATAAATAGTTTCGCTTAAAGCCTGGAAAAGTGGGAAATGACCAGCCGGCCTATTTTGAAAAGTGAAAGACAAGACAGTCTCTGATACACCTTGTTTGTTTTGTTGCACAATAACTGTAGCAAAATATCCATTAAAAGGTATTAGATTGTATTAAATTATGAGAATATACAAGAAAAACATTATTCATAAATAAAATCAAATGTTCCTCACGTCAAAGTCGACTTTATCTCCCTCTGGGATCTTTGGCACACTGATAGACACAGAAAACCTAAAATAAAACAGAACTGGTGTTAAAACATGAAGAACTTCACACCAGTTTGTGTATGAAAATAATTTAAAAATAAAATGACAACAGACTTACTTTGGTTTGGGTTTGAAATCCTCTATTGCAGAAAAAAAGAGAGGACACAAACACAATTTTGCATTTAAGCTTTAAAATGTCCTGGATACATAAAAACGACGTTACTCACTGGGCCTGAATCTGTGATCTACACTGAGTGAACGATTATACATCACTGACCTTCTGTATTGGAACGACAGAAATCAAATTCCATCAACACACACACACACACTTTGTACAATGTACTGTGTCAGTGAATAATTACTGACTCAATCGTACCGAATACAATATGTGTTTTTTTTCTTCCTCTCTGTCCTATTCTCTTCTAAATCTATTATTTCCCGTCTGTAACCATTTCACGCATGAGGTCCAGTCCAGCTGTCAAATAATGAACAGCATGTGGAACAGAATCAGTGTCCTGGAATTCAGTGGCCTACAGTGTGAGAGGCGGAATCTTTGTGGTGTCCTGAAGGATGTTTTTGGAATAAATCATAGCCTTTTATGTGGTTTGTCCCACAACTCAATAATGAATATTAACTGTAATCAAACGAGGCCTCCTCGTACCTTCATCTGGGGCCGGAGTCTCTGTGGCAGAAAACATAAAAGAATGTGTTATGGTGTTATTTGCAGGCAGAACACAAATGTATTCATTTTTTATTATTTTCAAATTTCACTCGGAGCAGAAATCTGCTTTATATATTTTGATGTGAAAAGGTTTCCCGGCTGTCGGAGGGAAGAAATAGAAAGTCTAAACTGTTTCTGTATGTCTTATCAGACCGGGTTTACGGTGGGACTATATAATTCAATGCCATGAAAGCTCTACCTTCAGATATTGGAGGCAGTCTTTATAAAAAAAAAAAAGTATATTATCAGAATAGGCCCTAAGGCACGAAGGGGGAAATAAGATAGCGGGGTATTTACTTACACCAGGCATGAATTCATCCATAACAGGGTATTGAAACAACTAAAATGTACTATTACTATTTCACAAAAATATCATATTTCCCAAAACTAAATGATTCTAAAACATTGTGAGATGAAAGTTTATTCACACTATAGACATAAATGTTTGAAAAGTACGCTGTGTGTTACCTTCTTCTGCAGGTGCTTTGAGAGGGAAGGAGGAAATGGACAAAATCTAATCAGTACCTTTGTTACTGTGTGTGTTAATGGTTCAGTCTCAACAAATGCCACAAAACATCAAATTGTACTGAATAAAACATATCAAACATAAAATAAAATATAAATAATACAGACCAGCACCAGAGCAGGTATCTGTGCTTGATTCCTTTATGTCAAGCTGTCATTAGTCCTTACCTTCAGCATTTGCAGGAGGTTCTGAAGTGGTGTCAGATAAATAACAATAGAAAGAATGATTAGACGCAACAATAAAAGAAACAGAACATGGAGCAGGATTAATGAGAATAAAATGAGCTGTCTGTTACCTTCTTCTGCAGGCTCTGTGAGAGGGAGACGTGAGCAGACAGTGGATCAGTGACAGTGATCAATGGAAGAAAATGGAAAAAAATAAAATTCAGACTCATCTGTTAAAAACTGCAGAGAGGAAGTTGCTCACTTAAAAATAAACTAACACCAGTGAAACATTATAATTCGATGCAAAGACAAACAGGATATGCAGCAGGATTAACGTGAACGAGAAGATGGGAGAGATTCACAGAATATTCAAATTACATATTACAACCATAACCTATATAATATAGTTAACGTTTTTATATAACCAAGACATTCAAACTCAGACTTGTAAGTTACGGAAGCGTATTGCTGCCACACATACAAAAAAAAGTGGGGTGCTCAGTATTACGTTATAACGAGAAACTCACGTTATTTCGAGATAAGAGGTTTTCTCCTTATAATGTCAAAACATCTTACCTCGAAATAACGTGACAGTTTCTCGTTATAACGTGAAAACATCGTATCTCGAAATAACGTGACAGTTTCTCGTTAAAACGTCAAATCATCTTATCTCGAAATAACGTGATAGTTTCTCGTTATAACGTAATACTGAGCACCCCACTTTTTTTTATGTGTGGCAGCAATACGCTTCCGTAGGAAGTAATTTCCTTATTCTTTGACACTTTATTATAATATTTTTATTATTATATTAACTCCTAATGTTTTCTACATACTTGCACAGCAGTAAAGATCTTCTATAATGTCTAATTCTTATTTCTTTACATGATTATTTTTGCTTTTATCTCATATTTTCTATTCTTTACAGACTATGTCGTCGTCGTGTGTGTTACCTTCTTCTGCAGCTTCTGTGAGAGGGAGACATAAGTCGATGGTGAATTATGATCAATGGAAGAAACAGACAACAGCTCATCAGTTAGTTAATTTTTGCATTACACCGAATAATAGTCCGGTCTAAAAGTAAAAGAAAACGCATAAAAACAAGACAATTTCTGTATCTGCGGTTGATTATTTTATATCACACAATAACAATAGAAAAAGTCTTTACCTTCAGCTTCAGGAGGTTCTGATGTGGTGTGTGAAATACAGATTCAGTTAGTTAATTCACTCACAGACCTCAGAAAGGCACGCAACATTTTTCGATTTTCATCCACTGGATCAAGAAAACTCTCTGGATCTGAATAGAATTTACATCGCTAATAGCTTTTCAACATTTCACATAAGCAGGACAAAATGTATCCTGATCTGTTAAGATGGACATCTGAACATGTTAAACAGGACTGAAGTTTGATTTAAATTGCAGATATGCAAATATGTCATCTGGATATGGATTTCTTGAAAATGTAAACACAAATGGGAACACACTTGAGTGTTGATCATCTACCAAGGACAACAAAAAAAAAAATCCAGATTGCAAATATAATTAGATGCAACAATACGACAACACAGTGGGATACACATGAATGAGAAGATGGAGAGATTTAAATAATTGTACGTGTTTGAAAGAGATAGACTATGTCATTGTTGTTGTTTTTGTTTGTGTGTGTTACCTTCTTCTGCAGCGTCTGTGAGAGGGAGACGTGAGCAGACAGTGGATCATGAATAATGATCAGCGGAAGAAACAGACGACAGCTCATCAGTGATAGATGAAGAATAATGGTGCAGTCAAAGAAATTGCAGGAAATCAATTAGTTACTGTATCTGTCAATTTTACACTCTTAGAAATAAGGGTTCCAAAAGGGTCCGTCTACAAGGGCTGAGGTTCTACCTGGAAAATAAGAGTGTACTGGACCCGGATTTCTACATGTTGTGTTTTATTGTTGTATTTCCTTTTATTTTGAAGCACTTTGAGCTGCAATCCGTGTGCTATACAAATAAAGTTTATTATTATTATTATTATTATTATTATAACTGTATCTGTACAGTACCTGGTTATTATTTTCTTATTTCATAATAGAATATGACACATAGAAAAAAGTCCTTACCTTCAGGAGGTTCTGTAGGGATGTGAAATAAAGATTCAGTTAGTAAATAATGATTTAAAAGTAACAGTGAGACTATAGCAGTATATGCAACCGGATTAACATGAATGAGACGATGAAGAGGTTTGAAAGATAGTAAGTTTTTCTGTCCTTGCAATTTTCTAACTTTGCCTGAGCCTGTCCCAGTTTCCACAGAGAGGGAAAATCTCATTTTTGCAATGATTTAATTCACTGCAAACTCAGCAGGCAGCTCGGTGGCAGCCAGACACTGCAGTGATTAGTGAAATCCTAAATATAACTCTGATGTAGGTAAATGAATAGTGCTGAAGCAATGTTTGCACATCAGTGGTGTAAGCTGTCACATAGAGAAAAAAGAGAAGAAAATTACCTTCTACTTTTGGTGTCATTTCTTCTGTAGAACAAGAACAAAAACACAGACTTATTAAACCAAAACCTGTCATTGTTGGCCCGAAACATGACAAAAGACGACACGGCAATAACACCCCGCCAGTGTGGAACACACAAAGGCATTATTTACGGACAAAAAAACAATTCATACAAACCTTCCCCTTTTTTTCCCAGCGTTGCCATGACTGAGCGAGCAAAATATGGATTAGTGGATCAGTGAGATTCTGGCAAACAGCTTGAGGCTGGGATTCGGTCAAACTCTGAACACTGTGTGATTTTTGTCTCTCGGGATTCACCGAAACCCCACTGTTGCTGTCTGACATTCATTCTGCACAAAGCTGAAGCAGCGAGTGATTTCTGATGACAAACTGAGCCTGTGAGCCGTTTTTATATGAAAGCCCTAAATCCCAACATGCAACAAGAACAATGAGGGGGGAAAACATGTAATGTTTTTTTTTGGTGTCAGTCGACGTTAATGAAAGAAGTATCAATAGATCACTGCAGTATTGAAAATAATATCAAAACTGCAGTAAAACAGTCGTCTGGTTTACAAGCTCGTATGATTCAGACGATAATATGAGGCAGCAAGAGAGAAAAAATAGTGTCTTCTAGAATTTGTATTCCTACTATTACATTGTTTTGGTGAAATATGAGTCTGTTGATGTTGCTGCATCTAAACAACAAATTATTTCTGTCAAAGTTTAGAGAGTAAATACCAGCTATTTATGGACATTACAATCTGTGTTGCAGATAACATGAAACCACGTCTCTGCTCCAGTGTGAGAATGAGCCGACGTGCTGCCCTAAACCGAGCGAGCTAAATGGAACTCAGCCATCGCTAATTTGATCCCGTGTCGTGTCACACACTGTGACCTGCCAAAATGGCTGCCGCAACGCTCCATTTAGACCAGAGACCTCAAACTCAAATTGTCTGTCTTGTTTGGGAGGGTCCGGGTCAAGTGAAAAAATCTAACAATTCGTGGGGAAAATGAACGGTTTAGTGATTAGAAATTAAGATTATATGTTGATCATCCATCATGCTGTTGCAATCACAAATATTGAGGATGACATTGCACACCATTTCAAAGTAAAAGAGTTTGTTTTGGTATGTAGCTCACAAAAAAAACATTTATGACGCAACATCAATCAGAAAACAGACAGAAATATACATGTAGACAATTGTAATTAAAACCCTAGACAAGCTTATATATAATTAAATGTTGAATTTAATCATTTCAAAATAAGTGTAGGGCCGCAGGACATCGACGGGCTGCAAGTTTGAGACCCTTTTTATGACAATAGAAACATTTGAGGAGACTGTTCATGACCCTGGAATAGTCACCAGATATATTTATATTATCCAACATAGAAATGACCTAATATGTCATTAATGCCTTGTTCACAACAGCTGTAAAACATGCTACTGTATATTTAGTTCATTAAAAGTTTAAAGTGGGGTATAGGTTGATTATATTTTTATATTTAGCTCATGTTTTGAAATATTTTGTTATGTAATGTTAATGTCCCTGTGCAATATTCCTATTCTTGGCGCAACATTCCTATTATTATAATAATAATTTTACAGGTGTCCTGATTCCACAGCTTCAACAGCACAGCTCATCAACTATAACTATATAGGGTTAGGGTTGTGTCCTTTTCTGAGGGTCACATTTGGAACCAACCCCAGATGGTGTGATGTCACACACCCTGGACAAGACGATGAATAATAATGATGATTTATAATTGTCACTAATGTTATTAATGTTTGAAATTCTTCTATTTCCTCTCATTGATTTTTCTGATAGATCCCAAGAGGGTCTAAGGACAGAGTGTGTCACTTCCTGTGCAGACTGTTAAGCCCTTTGAGGAAACTTGTATTTGTGATTGATTTGCTTCTGAAAAACCCTTTCACGAAGAAAGGGTTTTTCAAGGCTTCTTGGTAACACTAATGGTTCTAGTAAGAACCATTTTGATCCAGAGAACCCTTTAAAACCCCTTTCCTGAATAAAGGATTTAAAAAGGTTTCCAGGTGTACCTGAAGCCAAAAAGAGTTCTCCTATGAGGACAAGCCGAAGAACCTTATATGGTTCTACTTAGCACTTTTATTTCTGAGAGTGTAGTCCACATAGAGACAAACAACCATTCACACTCACACTCACACCTACGGTAAATTTAGAGTGTCCATTTGCCTAATCCTCAAATCCGCATGTTTTTGGACTGTGGGAGGAAACCAGATAAGCCAGTGAAAACCCACAAAAACCCCTTTCTATCTCCCGTTTTCCCTTTCACCCCAACCTGTCTAGGCAGATGGTCGCAAATCTTTGAGTCTGGTTCCGTCAAGAGAATTCTTGATTTTTTCGAATGTCATAGGTGCAAAAAAAAAAAAAAAACTATGTGAAGTCAAACTTAACTTGACAGCCACTTTAGAAAACCTCCATGCAATGTTCATCAGGACATTAAACTCCATGGATGTACGACTGCTAAAAATGGGATTGTGAGCTCACTTTGCCTCGAAAAAGTGACATTTATAGTACATGAGTCGACCTCTCAGCGCTGACAAATGAAGTGCGTTAATATTCCGACAGGAAACACATCCAGCTGTCACACTGGGGCTTTCATCGCTGACAGCACACACTGTAAGAACAGCACACACACACACACACAAAGTCCTTACCTTCCTCCTCATGAAAGGTTTCTACCTCTGAATAGACATAATCAGGTCAGCTACATCAACCAGTGGAAGCTTGGAAGTGACGTTTAGCTTCTTTCTCTTTTTTTTTAAACAGTTAATGCTTTAAAGCCTTTACTTACCCACCACCCTGAAAAGAAAAGAAATAAAGATATTAAACTTGTGCACCGGTAGGTGAAAATAAGCTTGCATGCATTTTAAAATACTTACTGCATCACCGCCTCAATGTCTTCTTCAGACATTGTGGATCAGTGACCTAAATTAAAAAGAAACACAAGAGACAATCAAAATCAAATGCTCTCACTCATTCTGTTGTTGTTTGAGTTAGTTAATTAGCACTCTTCACACTCAATTTTATATTATACTTAATGTGATTTGTATTGTTGTTTGGCTGCTGCATATTTCCCTCTTTATCTTATCAACTGTTACGAATCGTTGATTTATTTCCCTTGGACAGATGGTTTTTATCACTCGTCTCCTCTTTTATATCATTTGTGAAAACAGCCAAATAAAAACCTACATAAAAAAATAAAAATAAAACCTTGGCTACATGCATACTGTGCATAGAATTTGAGAATATTCGACCATGGGCAAAGCGAAGCAGAAGCCCAGGGCTTTAAACAGCTCCAGGCCTAATCCTCAGCCATTTACTCTTGGCACTGATCAAGGCTGCAGGAGTCTGCACAGCACTCAAACGACCAGGACCGCACCACTTTTTCAGAGACGTTCCGACGCAAAAACTCAAGCTGCGCGCCAGCTTTGATATGTACACTCGGAAACAATTTTCCAGGTGCTCGACAAACTTCAAAGAGACTCAAAGTGCACTCGAGGTATGTCATAACAAGTGGGCTTTAGTCTGGCGTTCACTCAACGCAACATCTTTTATCCTCAGCCTCCAAGAAACGTTACGTTTGTACGCGACTCCGCCGACATTTCCGTCGTCAATTGGAGCCGCTATCCCGCACGTTAACTATGCCGCACCTGAACTCTTGGCTTGGGCGGTGAAAGGAGTGACGGGAAAGAGGGTCAAGACACCTTTTGAGTTGCATGATGGGAAATGTAGGACACAGCTTTTTGGAGTTAAATATGTAGCAAGGATTAAAAGGTGCTGTTGTTTGGAAAACTATTTCTTAACGCTGGATATTTGTTCGTGGAAGATCTGTAGCTTATGTTATTATTTATGATACCAAGTATAAATGTATTTACTAATTTATGTTCTGTTTGAATTGGTTCTTTTCTGTGTTATTTATTTGTTCCAATTGTCTGTGTGATGATGACGATCTGTGTATTTCAAATTGTTAAGTAAAATTATTATAATTACTATTAGAGAGAAGTGGCAAAAGAGGGTTAAAAGACACCTTTTGAGTTGCATGATGGGAAATGTGTAGTAGGAGTCAAGATTTTGCAGTTGCTGCTGTTTGGAAAAGCATTATTTTATGCTATTTTTAAATGATGGATATTTGTTAGTGGATTGACACAGACAAGATATCACATTTTAATCTGTAGAGAAGTTAGAAATGTTAACGTAATTTAGGATAAAGCGGTAAATAATGGATGGATGTTACAGAGTATCATTCATTTATTATGTTCAGTTTAAATTGGTTCTTTTCTGTGTTTTGGTGTGATGCATTTGTCTGTGTAACGATGTCTGTATTTCAAGTTGCGGTATTATCAGTATGAATTAATGAATGGATTAAAGGATAAACGTACTACATAAAAAAGGGAGTAGGGGTGGGACTATATCAACTTGTGTTAAATTTAAATTGTGTTAAGTTTAAATTGTGTTTTTTGTTGTTATTGTTTTTTTTTTTTTACTACAACTTTCAAATCACATCAAAGATGCCTTAGCTTGGCTTCCCTGCACACATATTGATCTTACATTATAACTCTTCTGTTCTTGTTAATAATTGCTGATGCTAATAAGTAAATATACATTCAGAATAGTCAGTCAAGCCTTTAACCCTGTAAGACCCACGGTTGTAAAATTACAACGTTAACTTTAGCCATCCCTAAAAACAATCTGTTATACTTTATCTGTTTTTTTACCACATGTACATAGTCATTGGGTCTTATTGTTCAGTCTAACAATGTTAGTGGATGTTACATTTGTTTATAAGTTCCACTTTATGGCCATGAACGCACACAACTTTTCAAGATTTCCTCCGAATAAAATCTCTTTGATTCATTGGACTGGATTCATCAAATTAAAGTAAGTAAAATGTCTTTTATATTTTTTTTGGATGTTATTATAATGTGTAGAGCATGTACATATTTAGTTATTGTGGAAAAGATGCATCAAATTTCATTTAGAGCTTGTTACATAATTGTTGTAATTTTACAACACTGGGTCTTGGTGGTAGCAAAAATAGCAGGCTTGTTTCAGTGGACACAGACAGGTTATATTCCTTCCACTACACCACTGCCTGAAACAGAGGATTTTCTTTATACATGAACAGTATACATTACATACATTATACCCTTGTGTTGTGTTCTGGTCAAATTTGACTGATTTAAAAGTTTTATCTCTAAAAAATGTATAGTTAATTTGATCAGACTGAGCTAAAATCCCATGTCTTTGTCCACAAAGAGGATATCAACAGACAATTCAGTTCTGGGAAAGGTGTAAATGTTCCTGAATGTGGGGTGTGCATGTAAGTGGGGGTTTGCATGTTTTTCTTCCAGTATGATAAGTAGAGACCATAGGCTCAGACAATTACATTTAGGGCATTTAGCAGATGCTTTAGTCCAAAGTGACTTACAATCAGCAGACAGTATCGTCTGCCTTGAAAGCATTTCTACCCAGAGGACTTGGTTCACGACCCTATCTATTCCTTCATATTATGTACTACTATATAAAAAGCATATTTATACATGTTAATTCATTGCTTTTTTTTCCAGAATGCCACCAGCAAGAGCCGTGATACAGTGTGCAGGATGTGATTGATATCATCCAAACTGGAGAGAGTGAAGTTGAGATGGAACTCAATGACAATGATGAGAGTGATGAAGACTCAGATGAAGATGTCTGTCAACAAGTGGACAAAGAAAACCAACCACCCATGGACTGTCCAGCTGATAATTACGTGGACATCGAGCCAAAAACACACAAACACATCATGCACCGTGACAGGTGTCACTGGTCGATAATATATTTCATCAGTCACAACACTGATTTTTCTGGTCTGGATTTCATCTTCAGACAAAGAGAGTCCAGCAACACAGACAGTGACATCATGAAGCCTCTGAATGCTCAGAAGAGACCATCCAAGAGATGTGCACACCTGTCATTGGACGTACACAAGGACATGAAGCCAGGGAGAGGATGCTGCGATAAAGGATTCACCAACACACAAATGCAGCAAGTGTAATGTTCGCCTTTGCTTTTCAGAGGACAAGAACTGTTTTTAGGACTTTCACTAAACATGAACGTTTGTCATGAAAAGAAAAAAGGAATGAAGAAGTTGCTAGAAAAAGCTAGAATTGTATCCTTTTTATTTATTTAATTATTTATTTTTAATAAATGATTTCATAAACATATGACTAATGTGTGAATATTTTTAAATATATACATTTATGGAGCTAAGTAAGCAATCAAACTTGCAAATTAACCTTTAGTTAGTTAGTTTAGTTGTTCAGACAAAGTGAGTAAAAACACTGAAATTCTGCTACCACCAAAGCCCAACGTTGTAAAATTACAACGTTTCTCTAAAAACGTACATAAACATTTTTTTTTCCTAAAACTCTTTGATTTCTGCATCTAAGGCCTCCTACAACAACATCTGAAAGGTCAAATAATTTTTTTTTTAGGTTTTTCTTAATCTGGGTCTTACAGGGTTTTAAACAACAACAACAACAAAACTAGTCTACTGAGGTCAAGGTCAAGGTGACAGGAATGGCTTTAATGAGACTTGGTTCCTTACATGTCGGGGCATGACTGTGCACTACAGTCCCTTAGACCATGTGCTTGTCAATCATCAGATCATAAAAGTTGGTGTCAGTGGGGCAGAGCGGAGGAGAGAGCTGGGGCTCTATTTATAAAAAAAATAAATAATCGAGTGTGCTTTTGAACAGGTGTTGAGTTACTCCTCCAGACAATGGCTTTGGCTCACCTCGACATACTCACAGTAAATCTGTGCGCCGCATGGGACCAAGTTATTTTTGTCATTGCCGGGTTTGGTCAGCTGCTGGTTGGGGAATATATACTGTATATTTATATATTTAATGATATATCATATGTCACATATTATTCTGATCTATAAAAAAAGGAATACATTTGATATGTTGATTGAACGGGTGATGCTGGAATATAAGATCCACTTTCAAAATCTTTCTCCTCCAGCTGCACATTCAGTCTTAACACGCCATATTTCACACCGTCCCTGCATATGGTTATCGCACAAAAGTCCTGGCCACTGGCAAAAATTCTGTTACATCTCTTCTCAAATTCAAACACTGGGGTCCCGGGCGTGGTTGTTACTCGTTTCATCAGATCGAGGCAGCCAACGTCAGAAGGCAAGGGAAGAGAAATGTGAAGGAGAAAGACAAATACCATCTGGCCGAGGAAAAGCACTGACTGGAAAAGCCAAAGAGAATCCACAGTGTATGTGGGCTGTCATGGCTGGGGTATTAAATGTGTATTTGCTTTAATGCATGTGGTCAGTCCACCGTCTGGCTCAAACGGTGGAATAACACACAGTCTGACAGTGGCAGGAATGTTGCGGCTGCTGCTTTCAGCATTAGGCGGCATTAAGTCAAAACCCAAAGCACGTTACAAACACGACATTCTCGGCGCGGAGCTTAGCACCTTCTTCACCAGCGCGTGGATCAAGGACAAGCCGTCATAAAAAATCTTTGGAGTCGACTAAAGCCAATTCAGCATTTGTATGAGTAACAGCTCCTCGTTAGATCATGCTAGGCGGTTTGTGGATTTATCAGAACAGCTCACTTCAGCTTTTGTCAGATTTATTTGACGTTTTCATTAAAAAAAAAAAAAAAAAAACTATGAAAAATGTAACTTCAAATAAGATGCAAGGGGTCACACTCATGCTCTTACCTCCTGAATGTCCCAGAGGAAGAAACAGAATGACCAGCAATTTCAGGTCTTATCTTCACATCCACACAGAGCACATACTTAATACAGCCCTATGCGTCACGTGACCACATATCTTTTCCACCAGTGGGTCGGGTTGTCAGTTCTATTGTTGGGGTCAGAAAGAAAGATGAGTTATACCTGGAGTGGAATGCTGCCTTCAAGAGTGTCCCTCATCATCTGTTTCTCTCCAGGCCTGAAATTGGAAATACAGTTTAACTTGTTCCACTTCAAATGGGTTTTTTGGGCCGAGAATACAATTGATCTCAAGAAGTCATATTTTGCAGTTGCACAACATATATATATATATATATATATATATATATATATATATATTTACACACACCACTTCTTAAATATATTGGACCACCTGTCATAAAAACATATGCTATGTGCAGGAATGCAAATAATTGTGTGCTTTTTTCCTGTTTTTTTTTTTTTTTAAAACAATACATTTGTAAATAATGATTTTTAACTTTTTAGCTATAGTGATTTAACTAGTACTTTCTTGTGGGCTTAAATGTCATATCCACACATCTAGGACTGTTCAGTACGTGAATCACAATAAATCAAATGATAATTGGTGTCTTCAATGGATGGAAAAACCAACTACGGGTGTTGCATTTAGCTTTGTATTACTAAAATAGGCGTTATATTTTGTAAAAATAATTGTGCTTCCCTCTCTCAGTTTCCCGTAAGTTAATGAATAACTTCCCATTTTGCGCATTTCCACAAAATGACACGATTCAGGTTTTAAACTACTATGCTAGCTCTGCACTTTCATTCATTTAATTCCCAGAACGTGAACAGCGTCCGCCATCTTTGCTAACTGTTAAGCTAACATGCGCGTGTTGCTCACCAGAGTTGACTGAGAAATACAATGGCAGAATATAGTTTTCAAACTAACTGATATGGCTGCGAGGAAACAGACCTGCTTTTCGGTGAAAACGAGGAGCCGGCTCGTGGCGGCTGGCACCGGCTGCTGCCGAGGGAAAAGACCTGCCTCTCGGTGAGGATAGGGAAGTGAAGTCGGCCGGTGCGGCGGGCGCGACACCGGCTGTAGCTGTCGCCAAAATCAGCAAGGGGGAGATTAATATGAGCTCAATATTAAATAAATTACAAATTCATTATTAAAACAGTATTTTTGTTTTATTGTTTAACTAACAACACTAGTATTTATGCTGTTTCTTAAAAGCTACATATCATATGTGTTTAAAGGCCTTAAGATAAACTAATTGGTTGGACACTGCAGGTGTGTATATAGCTAATGTGGTTATATATGGACACAACAGTGTGGAATACCTCAATGTCTTTATTGCTGTTGTTGTAAAAAGGTACAATGTTTAAAACATCCATCCAGTTGGAAACTGCCCACTTGTATGACATTGGGAGTGTTCAGAGAGAATACAGAGAGTGTGTTTTTGCATAGGCTTAGCACTACACAAACAACAAGTGTCTGGTTAAACATGGAAAGTAAAATAAAAAAAAAACAAGGCATTATGAAACCATTGTATTAAAAACAACAATAACAACATAAATGTCACATTACATCACGGTGTATCATATTTTGGTCGAGCTCCCCTGCTCTTTTCAGGAGCCATGGAATGTGATTGTCAAGACTTTTGAGCAGTGACATGGATCAATTTAATGCCCCAGCAAACCATTCACATGCTTGTCAAAGCTTGTGCCGCGCATAAACAAGCGAAAAGGGGGGGGATGTGCTACTTAAGACCATGTAAGTGGAGAAACGAAGAAGAAAATAAATCAGAGTTTATATCATACTTTTGCTTTGAGGCTTTTATGTAGTTTTTACCTCAGCTGTCGTAAATGGTGCAATCATAAGGCCAGACGTTACATAGTGGTAAATATCCTTGAACTGTACTAGTATCTTGCTATATTTGCTAAAAGCACCCTGGTTTTACTTTGCATGCCCTTTATTAGAAACTATTTGCCGAGCTTTAGAGTGTGCATAGAGGCGGAAAGAGGAAAAACTAGATTTAAAGACCAAAAAAAAGGTGGTTTGTTGATTTCCCACATTAAAAAACCTACAGCTTTGAAGCAGCGAAGGCACCAGCGAGCGCACCTGCTTTTCAAAAGAGGAATGTCTGAAGATTTTAAAGTGATCAAACAGGTACAAAAGCTACAAAAAAAACACCCCAGCTTGGAATAGAAAAACATATTAATAAAAACATAAATAAAATGACATAAAGGATAATAAAAGTCATAATGGCCTTCTGGATATTCAACACGCTGGTTCACATCTGAAATGAAATGCCAGCTGGTGAATAGTTTGTGGATATAAAAACAAAAAAAAGAAGAAGAAGCAAAAATACCTTTTGTTTTGAGTATAGAGATGTTATATACGATACAGTATGATAGGTCATATTCAAAACATCACGTGTGCTAACATATATTACTCAGACCATTGCTGCACTATTGGTAGGACAAAAATAAAATGTGAAATCAGCTAAATTCTATAAGTGCTAATATTTCTATCCTGAACTGGTGAACGATGAATAAAATAGCAATGTGTGAAGCGTTTGCTTTAAATATAAATTAAAAGAAAAAAGAGACAGAGATGGAAAATGATCCGTTTGAGGGAGAGAACTGATTTCACCCATCTCTTTGGAATGTGGAAACTTTTTTTTTTTTCTTAACCGATCCACGCTGTTTCTACCAAAACTGTTGGCATGGAGTACAACTGATAAATCTAAATTTAATTAGTTTTCCTTCTTCCTGGCAGGATTGTATAAAGTAATTAGTAACAGTTATTACAATGTCCAAATTTCACAGCATTTTGTTTCTTTTAGAAAGCAAAAAAATATATAATTGTGCAAAGGCACTATACGTGGCAACCGTACAAAAAGAAAATATCTTGTTTCAGTACAGTGCTCAGACAGAGTCTCTCCTGTCCTTCTGTTTTCTTGGGGTCCCTCTTCTTGAGAGTGTGGTCGATATATATTTGGTTCTTAAGACAAAGTCAAAGGAAGTGTCTTGGATTGTCGTGGTCCCCAGCTTAAGTGGCCTCTTCAAGACATTAGTGTCCCATCCCTGGAGACAAGACACAAAGTGAGTCCATCAGCAGCTTGTGACGAAGTCGGCAAACAGATGTGACACGGAGGTGCAAAGCAAGCAGAAAAAACAACACAAAGAAGAGCAGAAATCATGCAGTGAACAAGCAGTTTAAAGCCAAGAAGGAAGTTTCCAGACAAATGCAAAACTTCTTTAGATCATTATTCTGTTAACAATGTTTATCTGTAGTATTTCTGAAAGTGCTTAATCACAACGTGTTCTAATTAGGAACTCTTCCCTACGTAACAGCCACTAAATGACAGATATTATCTATGAACTATAAACGGCTGGGGACAGATATATTATGTTAGTATTTGTTTAACTAAAAGTCTGGCGAATGTCCAAAGATCCAAAATCTATTGGAAAAACTGTATAAATCTTGTCATAATTCCAAAAAAACAAAACCATTCTGGCTTTAGTGACCTATATTTTTTTGGGTGAAAACCTCTCTACTTGCACTGTAATGTGCCTTTAAAGGTCCAGTGTGTAACATTTAGCAGGGTTTATTTATTGGAAATTGAATTACACATATCGTTAGCCGATTAGCATAATTGGCTAATTTTTTGTTTATCGTGATATCTGCCTAACTTTACCAATGTGCTTGCTAAAAAATTAGTTTTTTCTTGTTTTCAGAAAATCTTTAAATATGACTTAGGCAACTATGCTATTAGGCTAACGATATGTATGTTTACACATATGACGATTATGTATCAGACAGAGTCTGTGCTTTGGTCATGGAGGAATTACCGAACTAATCTTTTTAATTAACTGATTCTAATTATTCAGAACATTGAAAATAACTGGTTTACAAGTCACAACTTTGTGTGTGTTTCGTATAAAATGAAGTGTCATGCAGCTGTGCTGTGATGACTCCGCCCACGAGCCGAGGCGGTACTATATAGTGGAAAAACGGCATATCGTTAGCCTGATAGCATAATTGCCTAAAAGTCATTTTTTTGGTAATTGTGATATCTGCCTAACTTTACCAATGTGCTTGCTAAAATATGTGTTTTTTCTTGTTTTCTGAAAACGTTCAAATATGACTTAGCCAACTTTGCAAATTAGGCTAACAATAAGCAAACGAAGAACAACAATTTTGTGTATGCAAAGGCTACCGTAGTTCCCTGATGCACTTGGGGAAGAGCAGGGTGAGCTGAGGTTTTTAAATGTCAGAATAAATCTCCTAGCTTTCTACTTATGTCTTTCTAAATTTAGCCAATTCTGTGCGAGTTAAATTTCCACCGACTCCAGAACTGTGAACATTTTTTTTTGGAAGCTCTCGATAAGAGCCAAGTATGTGGAGAGTGTGGGGCTGGTTCACTTGTATGTGGTCCAGGTGTGGTGTCAAATGTCTGCAGCCAACTCCTGGCAAGAAACACAAGGTCTATACAAAGCCGCTGTCATCCTCTGAGTCAGACTGTGATTGTGTGCTAATCGCCAACATACCAGCTATTAATGTGACAAACTGACCTGGCAGGAACACTGCGGTTTGAGCAGCAGAAGTGGATGTGCACACGAGTGGAAAAGCAAAGAGGTTTGAGTGGCGTCAAGATGGCTGTTGAGTGGGTTTACAGGGGTGAAATTGCTGTTTTAATGCGTCTCTGTGCGTACGTGTGTGATCTGTGTGCTGAACAAGCAACACATGACGCAGACGTGTGCGGAATCCCTCAAGGCCAAAAACCCCCGTCTTCTGCCCGACCGAGCGGAACAAAACGAGGAGGAGGAGGCTGCGCTCAGATGTGAGCTTAAAAATAGCAAACAATGTTGACGTGGAATCCTAAAAACGCTGCGGGAGCAAAAGGCCAAAAAAAGGATGCAGCATCGGCAAATTACTGGGTCACAGTTATTGGATTTGGACACATGCCGTTGTATAAATCAAACGGCCGCAAGAGGGATTGAAAACCTAATGAGAAGGTCACAACTTTGGAGTTTGGACTGCACAAAGGTGAGCGTCAATCAGACATGTTTATGACCGAGTGCTGGAACACCCGTTGTCACCCACAATCTAGTTACAAATACGTGTTATTGGCATAGACGTCACTGTATGGATGCAGTTTTCCGGTTTGAAAAGGAAAAAAGATGCTAAAGCACGCCACAAATAAGTGGATTAACAGCTGGTTCATCCAATAGGAGCAAATCTCAACAGGAGTTTGTTTTACAACCAGAAAACTACAACCAGAGAGTCATAATTCCTCCATCAGTCAACCAGTGAAGGATCCTGAGCTTCACTAGCAACATGCAGTTGTGGGTCAAGACTACAAATGTCAGATTTGGCTGTTTAAAACAAATAATCCTCCTGGATTATTTGCTTCTCTTTTTCATAAACACTGTCAATTAAATTGATTCTGTTAAAGGTTTTTCCTTCAACTAAAAGGATGAAGCGCTTCTCTGTGGGCTTTTGTTTCTGTCTGAAAGCAAGGTGAAAGGAAAAAAAAAGGGCAAAAGGCCTGAGAACAAAACAGTGTTTTTCGAGGTTATGAGCCACGAGTTCAGCAGCGTACATGCTCACATACCTGCCAACTCATTTGTTTGCTTACACATTCACAAAGCTCCACGGTTACAAGCCAATAGCTTTCCGGATGCCTTATAAAAACTCACCGTTGGCGACTGATTTGGTCTCACCTCTCCCTGCCACCTACAAGACACAAAGACAGGAAGTTAATAAAGTGATCAGAGATCTATGCGGCAAAGCCTCGTCGTTTCCACCTATACAGGCTCTCGAACTCGTTGCCAATCCTCATCTTGCTCTCTGACATCACCGCATAGCAACGGTAAACTAACGACCAGGTTGCTAACCACTACCTTTCCTGTCCAGAGATCCTTTTTTTTTACGTCAGCGCCAAGTGCATTCCTCCAGCCTCACTACTCACTGTAGCGGACCACAGTCGTCGGGCCTGGTCTGCAGCTGTTGGCTGTGAGAAAACACCACTACCAGAGCAGGAAGAAGAGTTAATTAAAAAAATAAGTGGGTCGGTAGAAGGATATCCTAAATAGACTTCATTCACGTCGAGTCAGGCTCGTTTTTGCTCCGATTCAAATCTGTCAACCTGCCACTTGTGAAAAAGAGCTGTAAACACTTTCTCCATCAGGGCAATAAAAAGTCAAGTGAAGCTGGACTGAGGAGACACAGAGCAGTGATTTGTGGTTGTCAGAGCAGAGAGTGGTGATGTGATACAGCCATTTGTGAAAAGCATTCAGCCCACAATGAAAAGAATTGTTTCAGGGGTTTCTTTTTTATTTTTTTTTTATTTACACAAAACTGTAATCTTGTGGATTTTGTTGCTTTAACGAGTTCTGGGTGTTAATGGAGTCAGGCGTGTAATCCACCTCCAAAATTGGCTCCACTCTTTTGCTGCTAAAAAGTTAATTTTGCTCCTTTTTTACTTTACAACCCTTGTAGCGTTTGGCAAACACGTTTTACAAAGAGAGAGGTCTGATTTCCTAATTGCCTTTGGAAAGCATTTTTTTTTGTTTACAGGTTGATATTCACATCATTTATACAACAACATCCCCCTAAAATGTTATGCCTTTGGTGTGGTAAAGTACACCAAAGTCAATTACCTCCAAATAAACACAGATAAACATCCCCCTGGACCGAAAACTCTCATCGTGGAAGATTGAAATAAGCGGCGGTGTGGAGCCACAGCAGAACAGAGAGCAAACAAATCGACAGTGTGACGGCAGAGAGTGAGCTCGCTCGCTGTGTGTGATAAGCAAACTCGGAGAAACATTTACATTTACAGTTACTTGTTTACCTCTCCAGGCTTATTCCAGATTTAATGGTGAGATCAAC
Source organism: Microchirus variegatus (assembly GCF_963457635.1). NCBI lineage: Eukaryota > Metazoa > Chordata > Actinopteri > Pleuronectiformes > Soleidae > Microchirus > Microchirus variegatus. The sequence goes on from NC_139821.1 coordinate 11,885,107, forward strand.
TAGCTATGAGAGTTCTTGAGGAGGAAAAAACAAACAAATACGAGTGATCGTTACTCCCATTTCTGCCACACCCAAATCCATATAATAATGTATGCGATTGTTTTGTCACTTACTGGAAAACCAGTTAAAACCTCATGTAAAGAACGCACACAGACTGGACGGATTTATACCTTGGTTGGAGAAGCTCCTTTGTTTTCCCATAGACTCCTCTTGTTGGTGACGTCGACAGGTTTAAGGTCCTGTGACAGAAAACAGGAAGCAAACACAAAGCGTTACAAGATGACGTGACGTGCTGGGCGTTTGTAGGTCACTTTAAAAATAGCCGTCACGCTGTGACATTGGCAGAGTCGCTGACATTAGAGAGGGAAGTGGCGACACAGGAGCAGGGAGAAAAAAAAAAGGTTGACACACACTCTCACCTGTCCATCTCTCACTTTCTCTCTCGTAAATATTTGTGTTTCTGATTTTAGCTCAACCATAATCTGCAGCGTGGAGAGATCGAACATGAATATTATATTGGTGAAATTGACTTACTGGTGATCTCTGGTTTAGAGCCACGAGGTTGCTGATGTAAAGCTTGAGATAAAATGATTAAGTATTTGGATATTATGACAGACCTTAGGGTGGAGTTTAAAAAGAGTTGTTTTGAAAAGTAGCCACCAGGTGGTGCCAGACAGAAAGCATCTCACAATCTTCCATGAGGGACAATCTTGACATGTTTCAACTGCATCATTTGAAATAAATGATGAAATATGCATTGAAGAAGTAACTAATGACTAACTTTGTATTTGTTTGAATGAAAGCAACTCAGATGGTTCACTATACTTTTTTTTTGTGAGAATTTAATATCCATGATTCATTTGAATTATTACTGGCAGGGTTTGTTGTGGGTGTGTTTTGATCGGATCTGACTGACGGTGACCAAACAATCCATCAACTCTCGCCACATTATGAACTAAATGTTATTAAATACTTGATGACATGTCTACGTTTTTTTGATCTAATCTCAGATGTGAAAAAACAAACCACAACACAGTTTGAACAAATCTCGTGTAGGACCCAATCGTGCCCAGTTAGTTAAAGTGATAGATATATTTTCTTGCTTTCAAAGAAGATCCTGTCAGTGATAATGTACATAAATATAAACCTGAATAACAATAATGCAGATCAATCATCACAACTGTTGTTGTTTTTCCATATCAGGCCTTTGAGCTGTAAAGTACATGTCTGACACTGCTGTGGTCACAGGGGTCGCTACGGTGACAACCTACCGCTGGCCTTCCTCCTGGCGTTTTGCCGCTCTCCGGGGTTTTATTCAGCCAGTCATTGATGCGGCCTGCCACGCCCGTCTTCATCACAGCTGCTTCCTGTTTGGACGGGGTCAAAAGTCAGCAGAGCCTCGTCATCGCCGGCAACAGGGCAGAGCAGGAAGTGCTTGTGAATTGGGCTCTTTCCTCTCTGTCTCTGTGTCTCTCACACACACAAAGGACCCTGTTCAGACCTGGTATTAACATCTGTCCACAGCGATCCCATCACGGGCGGACAACCTTAAGCAGGACTGTTCACACCTGGCGTTTTAAAATATTTCTTGGATACGTCTCCAGTGATCGGGTCTGGCGTCCCCACCCTTAATTCAAATACACACTGGCCGACTGTTTGCAGGAGCAATACAATGCTTTTACTGAGTCTGACTGTACAGATGTGTCTGATGATGAACATGTTGGAGAAAAGGCTTCAGAATACCAGTCACTTTTTATATAAAATCTTACTGAAATCTGATGAAAACAGAACACTTCATATTTTTGAGACCAATATTGGGGAAATTCAGAATTGTGGCAAATTTGTGAGTGAGATTTTGCTTGGGAAGATGGCAGTCTCGTTGTTTGAATTTGCCGCACTGCTTGTTGTTGGTTGAAAATGACAGTATATGACGGTTCTCATTCATGTTACATATCCCAGAAATCGCTGATCTAGGTCAACATAATGAAGCGACACAGATCGGATTGGATCAGATCAGATTCCTGTATCCACACACTGAGCTCCGAGTCACATAAGCCTGGTTAACATACTGCAAGTGTAGCCAAAGAGAATCCAAGCTCTACTCGTGATGCTGTAGCATGAAATAATTGTAAATCATTAGAAAATAGAAACCATGTGGCAGTCAGTGTTAATATGAAAATCAATTAATGTATGAACGCTGATTAGGACAGAGGACGTCAGCTGAGGAGGTCTCTCATACATCCTGTGGACAGACTGTGTCCCCGCACGCTCAGGACTGTGACCACATGCATCCTTAGACCACCTTCTAATGTGGTTTCTGTGACTGTAGCTGAGGAAAACATTCAGGACGCTCAGACCTGTACTTGGTGATCAGCACGTGAACTCACATGATGGATTTTAATACCAGATCGGAACGTGGTTGATGTTCCCTCTGCTTTACCTTAAACACGTTCCCGCCGACTCCAGGCGAGCCGAACACGTTGCCTTTCTCCCACATGCTCTTGATGTTCCGTATGCTGTCGGTGGCCATGGGCAGATCCACGGCTCCAGAGCGAGGGGATCGAGACTCCTTGTTCTCCCTCTGTAGACACAAAGCAGTGGCTATAAACTTAACGCCTGTCTGGGTTGATAATTTATTTCCAAATGTTCTACATCAGTATGATTTATAAATTACACAGAAGATCATGAAAAGCTGTAACTGAGTGTTTTTCTTCTTGCTGGTGCTGCGCATGTATTCCTGGAAGATGTCTTTTTATATTGCCTGTGTTTGACACACGGCGGTTTTGCGTAATCCCACATGGACTCGGCTAAATGTTTGACATGGCACGAGTTTTACATTTTTTTAGAATTGAATCAATGCAAACCTGAGCAGCTGAGGTGTACTGCTCCAGCCTGTTGTCTATCTTGGACACCACAGGAGAAAAAGACGCCTTCGCTGTGCTGCTGGGCAAAAGCACACAGTTAACATGCAGCACTTTAAATAATGTATACCATTTGGGCTTTAGATCCTTGACAGTGGACACTCAAGTTTTCTGCGGATACAGTTCTGGATTATTGCTGCAAGGCGCACACGCTCAATTAAAAAAAAACAAAAAATAAAACTTCACTGAAACATGATCTGAAGTTGCATTTTTACCTTTTCTGCGCTGACTTGTTCAGGAACTCTGCTCTCTCTCCGATCTGTGGAGAAACATTAAAAAGCCTTTGGGTTAGAAATATGGCAGCGATGTTCCCCTCATGCATACATCACTGCAATGCAATATTATCCTTTCACTCTTCAGTAGCCTCAAAACAGATGTTAAACCAAAGCTTCCTTTTGATTTCCACGCTTCTATCGTTGCTTTATTGTTTGTATGAGGAGCTTCACTGTAATCAGTTTGCGTCTTAAGATCTCAAAATGCCGACACACTCATGTAATTCTGTTCTTAATAACGATGCGTCCTCTGAAGAGTCTTAACTTACACTAAAAGTGCTTTTTTTTAACTACAAAAGGCTCTATGTATAGATATTTGACTTATTTTTGTCTGTACACTCAGTAAGATTCATTTTCCTGACCAGACAGACAGACGGAGTGTGGGGAAAAAGAGGAAAAGCAAGATGTTTATCTGCCTTTGGACTGTGGGAACGTCACAGGAATGTTTATGATGTATGACATAAAGGCTAAAAAAGGGGCAACGCATGCACTCCTTGGACGCTCACAAAAACATTTAAACAGACAAAAGAGCAGACACAGTTGTCTCCCCCCCTGCCTCTGTGGAAAGAAAAAAAGGACCTTGTGCTCCGCTGCTACTGAATGTAGGAGTTCCCAAAATACTCCCAGGCAGGAAATTCCCCATTCTCTGATGCATTTTTAAGAGCTGTAGCCCTCCGATCACATTTACAGTAATCCCGTTAACCATAATCACGTTTCTGCATCCCTGCAGCCTGTCCTTCATCCTGTCTCACCGTCCTCTACCCCGAGAACATTGTACTTCATTTAGAGTATGAAGCAGAGCTGTGCTGGTGTGCTGCTGATAACATGAAGGCCAGTTCCTGGGACTGTGTGTTCCTCTGATCGCTGATAGCGTTGCGTAATTCTCCTGGTTTTAGTAATGTAATATGTCACGACAGGGCAGTTGGCGACAAACACACACATACACAGAGAACAGAAAATGAAGAAAACAAAGTTTGTTCTCAGTGTCATGCATATAGTTTTTGAAAAAGTGAAAGGGTGTCAAATTCACTCCGCACTTTTATGGAGCAGGAAAAGCAGCTCTGTCTGGGAATTGTTTATATGACCCCAGCAACATATAAAGTTCACTAGATATGAATCCCTTTTTGAGCATTTTGTTTTATTTTATGTGACTATATTGTGCGCCGTGAGAATACTCGCTGCAGTTTTATGGCAACCGAGGGTCAAATTAATGCGTGCAATTTGAAATGTCTTAATCACAGTGATGAAAACCACCCCACACACCAAAATTCTTCTGTTTTATTTAAGCGTGTGGTTTTTAGTTTTACAGACTGTAACATTAATGTTCTGGTTCAGCCTCATTGTTCTCATTAACTCCCAGAAGCGACTGGACAATAAATGGTTAGCACTGGACTGCAAACTGGGCCCAGTCAGAGATGAGCTGACAAACGTTACACGAGTATCTATCTATAAAGCAAGTTGCATCTGTCTGTGACAGGCATATCTCGCTGACTGGCTATGGGTTGAGCATGGCCCGATGGTGTGCATCTTCCATTTCCACATTTTTTGGAGGAATTTTAATTTTCGCTGATTTATTTATGAAGGCAGCGGCTCATCAGCAGCGGCTGCGCTGTCTGGAAAGGGGAGGTGGGAGGTGGGAGTGAAGAGGCTGTCCTCACGGTGGGTGAGACATTTTCACAGGGTTCACCGCAGAACACGGTGTTATACTGAAATGACGAGGTTGGTGTCCATTAACCAATACACGAGCACATGTTTATTTTGCATTAGAATGCTACTACTTTGCGGCTAACTTGGCGAACAAGTTTCCAAAGGTAAGCTAGAGAGGCTACGATTAGCATTAGTGTAGGGCTAACATAATACAAACACTGTGCAACCTCATTAGGCACAATGCAAATGTTTTCATTTTCGATTGGCATTAGCGTAGCTAGCAGTTGTCACAAAACAGTGTTTGTATTATGTTAGCCTTTATGTCCCTTATCATGCATTACCATAACTGAAAAATATTCTTCAGCTCCCACTATAGGAATACATACTTCCTACGGGCACTGCACTAGTTGCAGCAAGTCGTTTTTGACACGTTTAGCAGGTAAACAGGTGTTTCATGTGTCAAGAAAGTGAGGCCGCTAAATGGAACTTTAACTTAACATTCACTATACATTTCACTATTTACACCTGTGAACTTTCCTACTCTGTCCTGTCCAAATTAAATGACTTATGTAGCCTTTACACTAATGGGTAGATCTACACACTGTCGTGACAATAGCAGCATAAGTGATGAACTACTTGACAGACATTGAGTTAAACTTAAAAAGTGACATTTCCTTTTAGGAAAACCAATGTTCTTTTTATTAATCTGTTTTTATAGATGCTGTTTTTATGTTTCTAGTTTTATGACGTTTTTATGTTTGTTCTCTTTTATCTCTTTTAAATTGAGGCAATTTTATATGTAGAGGGTTGTTTCGCGTCATTTCATTTGACGTCAAATATAAAATGCAACATGAATAAGGTAATGTATTATTATATTATAGTATGTGTCATATTTTATCATGATTTCACACTCTCTCTCTAACACGTACACATACAAGTTGAAAGACACAACACAGACAGCACAACTCTACACAAACACACAATCAAACAAAAAGGTACGACACTGCAAAGAAACAATTCACACAGCATTGTGCGACAGACGCATCAACACAAGGGATGGGTATCAAGAACCAACACAACGATACTGCTATTAATATTTACGTTGTGTTAATTCCAATTTTAGCACAATTTGCTGCCATTTTCTGTTTTCCAGCCACCAGCCATAATTGTGGGCAAAGTTTCCTACGCCACAGGGATTAAGTGTGATGTTGCACTGTATTGTTTACTTCAGCCATTACGGAAGATTAGTGCTCGGATGTTCCGCTTCCTCGATGTCAAATTATAGAAAATTAAGGATAAGGATACCCATCCCTAAATGACAAACACACACACACACTGTACCTACAGTGAACATGATGACGAAGTAAAGCTGTGTCTGGGAGGCAATTACAGATGAACGACACTTTAAAAAAAAACTGACCACAAACAAACAAAAATACTTGATTCCCGTGCAATCACATGTGTGTTATGAATTAGATTTTCTCCACTGGCTGAAACTTTACCCTCACTTTTCAGTATGTTGGAGTGAGCAGAGGAAACATCTCTCCACATTTGTACCGCAAAACAGTGGGGGAGGGGTCACACACTGTGACAAACTGCTTAACAAGTCAGCTAAATTTTTCAATATTTTGGCCGACAGCTGACTTGTAAACATTTCCATCTCTCTGCGATGCACTGATGTTTTTTCCATTTAACTAAAGTGTCCATCTCAGTCAAAAATCACTTTATCCAAAGAGCTAGACGAGGTGACAGGGGTGGATGTGAGTAATCTGGCATAAAATCGCTCTCTCCAAATACTTTGAATGTTTAGCTTGAGCGTTGCTGCATGACCAGATGAGTGGGATTTGCAAAAATTGGGTATTTGTGTTTACAAAGAAAATGCATATCATCTTCTTCTAGTTTTTTGGCCTCATTTAACCTTTTTCTTGTTGGATATAATGCCTGTTGAGAGTGAGCGAACGTGAGCCTACTTAAAATAAAAGCCCCATGCTTCTATTATTAACAGCCATTATGTTAAAATGTGATAGACTCACTACCATTGAAGTGGCATAAAAAAAGGCCATCACTACCATCAAACTTCATCATCCAGGGTTTCAGGACTGCAACAACAATTTTGTCTGTACGCCTGTAATTATATTTTTACTATTTTAATAAGGTAATTATGGGTTGTGTGATGTGCGCTGTTAAGATACTTTCATATTTGTAAACAGTTAGATTAAAAGCAATTACATAATGAGCTAATTATTTGTTATTGTGCCGGAAAAACTGTTTGACCGAGTAAATGATGATATGTTGCTGATGTAAGTGCAGCTATCGCACCTGTAGGATTTTCTAACATCATGCTGAAACCTTACACTGAAGCGTAAAAAAAGGAAACGTAAGGCAACTCAAAAGTTTTTAGGTTAAATATTAGTGACTCTCCAAATCAGTACTTAGCAGCTGTAACCAGAATACCACGGGGCTATAGTCATAAAGAAACTGGTAGGATTAGTATGTCTAAGTTACTACCAACAGCTAAAATCCACTACAAATCTTGATAACAGATCTGAAAATCATGATTTATCAGTTTTTGAAACAGGAAATTCACAGACATCATCTGCAACCAGGCTTCGAATGGAGTGTCGATCACACTGGTGTCCACTCACATTACAAAATCAACATCGCCTTCTTTTGAAGAAGTGATTGAGACTATTAACTCTGCAGGAAAATGTTTACTGACATTACAAATCAAGTGAAGTAGAAGCTAATTTTCGCCCCCTAGTGGAAAACAGCTAATTCTGTCCTACTTTTCAAACTGGAAGCCTACGTCCATTTTTATTTCCAGCCTAGTGGTTAAATCATGACAGGGGTCTAGTAACAGTGAGGCTGGTGAGGAACTGAGCGAATGGTTAAATGGCAAAATAAAACTGGACTGACAGCTGCTGGTGGAGGTGATGAGGGACTAAAAACAATGGACTGACCTTCAGAGAGGACCCTCGGGGGCTGACACACTTGAAGGGTTTCTCATCTCCATCCATAGTGTCCTCCACCTTCTGTCTCTTCTCGGCAGCCTCTGCTCTCCTCCTTTCAATCTCCTCCTTCATCTTCCTCTTCTCCTCCTGAGAAACAAGGATGCGCATAGGGTTGAGCTAAGTTAATGAGCGCAACATTATGGACACATTTTCCTGGATGTGTTCCTGGTGTTGAGCCAGAACTCGGTCATAGTTTCATCGGAGCATCGGGTATGCAAGTGGCTCTGTGTTCTTTACTTGTTCATTTTAACCTCTAATCTATTTAGGCAAAACACAGTTTCTTATCTTACAATATATCTATAAAGCAAGTTGCGTTTGTCTGTCTGTGACGGACATATCTCTCTGACCGTTAGTCAGATCACCGTAAGACTTTGGATTTGGGTTGAGCATGGCCCGATGGTGTGCATCCTTGATTTTCAAATTTACAAATTTTCGTGATTTATCACGCTACACCAGGCAGGCAATGGCTCATCAACAGCAGCTGCGCTGTCTGGAACGGGGAGGTAGGAATGACGAGGCTGACCGGTGGGTGAGACATTTTCACATGGTTCACCGCAGAACGCGGTGTTATACTGAAACGACGAGGTGTCCATTCAACAATATGCAAGCACATATTTATTTTGCATTAGCATGCTACTAGTTTGCGGCTAACTTTACTGAACCTGTTTCCAAAGGTAAGCTAGCGAGGCTACGATTAGCATTAGCGTAGGACTAACATAATACAAACACTGTGCAACCTCATTAGGCACAACGCAATTTTTTAAATTTTCGATTAGCATTAGCGTAGCTAGCAGTCACAAAACAGCTAGATACGTTCCTTATTATGCATTACCATAATACCATGTCAGTTACTAACATGCAGCACGCACAGACAATAGATATGTGCAACTCTCTAAATGATTGACTTAATTTATCCAATGGAGCAGGTCGGGAGCGACTTCAATTACTCTGAGCTAATTCTTATTTACAGCAATTGCTTGCATCGGGAAAATAAGGGTTTTGTAAAGCCTTTTTTTTTCTCTCACCCACAATTAATGTATGAGCCATTTGTACTGTATTAAGAGGAGAGCTGGCGGTTGGCAGTGTATCAGCCCTTTCCAACAGCCTTGTCTTGGTTAATTAGTCTCTCTGTATCTCTGGGCCATCTTTTAATTAGAAACCAAAAGGCCTCATTAACATCACACAAGAGGAGAAGAACAGGGACAGATAGCGAGAGACGGGCCGCCACGTTCAGAGCCAAGATCAACAAAGAAAGACCAGTCGAGGCTCATGGTAAGAATGCTGGGTGAAATGCTGAAAGGGAGCATGAACGACGTTGTGCAATTCAGCACATATGTGAAGACACAGTGGGGAGGTTATCATGTTTAAGACACATGCGGGTGAAGAGAAAGAAGAAGTGACATGAGTGAATTTGTGAAGTATGAATAGATAACATCAGTAAGGTTTTAAGCCCAGGACACAATGACCTGTTTCAGTAAATAGCCCTCATCTACAGTACATGTATATACATTTTCCCCATTTAATTTAGACATTAATGCGACTATAACTACATCATGAAGTTAATAATCCATTCATCCGTCTAAGTGATGACCGAGCAAGATAAACAAACACTGTACGTGCGCCACCCACGGCCAAATGATTGTTCCGTTTTCAACAATTTAATGATGGATCCAGACTAACCCCCCACCTGCTGATTAAGGAAAGTAGTTTTTCTTCTCATGCTGGTGCAGAACATATGCGCTAATTGCTTGTCATTGTGATGCAGTGTGTGTGTACTGGACCTGTGTGTCCTCCGTTTGAGTGTGATGCATAATCTACAGCTCACACAGGTGTAAAAACGACGAAAACGTGAAAGCGGTAACGAGAAGAAAGGATTTGACAAATCGAAAATCATTTTTCCTCGTTCATTAAGATCGATTACATCCCGGGTGTTTTGTTTGGCCAAAACAAACAATGTAAAGTATTGTTTATTTTTCCTCCTGTGATGCTGGTTTCATCATTACCATACTGTTTGTATTATTTAAATGGGTAGATAAAGCATTTCCAAGATATTTTTGGTAAATTAATCCAATGATCCATGTTATTTTAAACACAAAAATCTGAAATAAAAGGTTGCTGTACATAATTTCACATATTATTTACACTGGACACTGAAATGAACAGTATTGTGATCACAGCTCTCCGTGGCAGTGAGATTTGACAGCACTGTGTGGGTTAGCGGGCTACGCATGCTGTGTTTCACTCAGTTGCGTACAAACAGAAGTTGACATCATGTCTCAGAGCAACACGGCTCATAAATGTGATTTAACCGCTGCCATGGGAAACACACACCCAGAGGTTTAGATGCTCTTCTTCTGATACATCCTTAAGCTTTTGCAAAATGGGAGAAATGTGCACTGCAGTTTCAGCGTTATCTTTTTATCCCTGTGTGTGAGGATTGAAATTTCACTTCAACTCTAGCAGTATTGATCAAATATAACTTTGTATCTCTCTTCCCTTACCTCCTCTTTGGCTTTCCTCTCCTCCTCCTCCAGCTTCTTCTGCCTCTCCTCCTCCTCCAGTACCTTCCTCCTCTCCTCCCTCTTCTTCTTCAGCTCCTCCAGCTCAGCTTCGGCCTCCTGCTGCTTCAGTCTCATCCTCTCATACTCCTCACTCTCGGCATCGTCGCGGCGGCGCTTCAGCTCCTCCAGCTTGAGCTCTGCTTCCAGGCGGGCGGCGTCGTCCTGGTCGTCAGCCACAGACACCTCGGGGGAGCGCACACTTCCCCGGCTGAACGAACGGGACGCGTGAAGCACAAAAGAGGATCAGGACGGACACAAAAGCTGTCCACTCCAGGGTGGAAAAAAGCTAGTTGACGTGCAGGTCAACGCCACAGACATTTGATACACGCTGAATATTTAAACATACACTTGAGGATTTATCTCTTTCATGGATAAACAAACACACACACACCCACACAAATACCAACAATCACCCCTGCAAAGATAAGGTCACAGCTTAAGTTTCTTTCTGTGTTTCAAGCTGGGGATTTACTGTATGTGATCCACGTTATAGAAAAAACAGCCGTGTGTAAATTTGATTCAGATATGCTTTTTTTGGGGGGGGGGGTTATTCTGCAGGACGCCTTATACCTCAACAACAAAAATGTCAGTATCAATAAATCCCTGTCTGTTTGAGCCGCACCAGTCCAGCATATGCAAACACTGTGGACCAAATATACAAAGACTTCTCCACAATATTAAAAATAACACTATAAAACATGTGCTTTGAAATACTTCATTTTGTCATTTTCGCTTGCATACGCCACTGTTCTATCTGAAGTGTCTTATTTTGGAAAGAAGCTGCAATCTTTGTTAGGGAACATGATCTTTTCAGCTGACCTTTCGTGGGAAGAATATTAAGTTACTGCAGTACTTTTCCTCAGCTGGTCAGGTGTAGAGGCGGTAGTACTGTATATCAGCTTACTGCTGAAAACAGCCATTTTTTTAAAATATATATAAAGAAATACTACAAAAGTTTGATTTCTGTGAGACATCCGTGACTGATAATCACTTTCAAAACAAGTCATCATGGCTTTTTCTAAAAAAACGTCAGAAAAATTGAACGGTATGGAAATTAGAACGATAAATAAAGAGATCGCAAAATAATTGGCAGCATTTTTTATTTATTTTTCTAGAATTTATTGACCTTTCAATCACTTACGGAGCAAAAATAAAACTCACATTTGAAAACACTAGTGAGTGTTTTTAAAGTCTGAAAACATTACACATACACTAAGAACCATGTCTATTAACATTTTCCCCCCTGCATGCATTTAAAAAGCACTCTATTCTTATTTATCTATTGATGCACTTCATCCTTTCTAATACGTTTTATTATGTGTTTAAGCTGCAATTCATGTATTAAAAGGTGCCATATAAATTAAATTATTATTATTATTCAACTAAGTAGGAAAATATTGAAAAAACTGGAGAACAAATATGTATATTTACAATTTACAATTTTCACAGTGAAGCAGAATGAGAGTCCTACATATTTTATAATACAACAAACACAGGGAATCCTGAAGTTAATTTCAATACCTTTGTAAGACTTTTTCCCAGACCTTCTCAAAGTATATTAAGACCTTAATGCTCATTCAAGCTGTAATCAGCAACACATATATAACTTAAAAAACAGTTTTAGTTTGCAATTAAATCTATTGAGCAGAATTTCGTGCGATTTCAGATATTACGCGCCATTAGGAACGTGTTCGCTGTCGTAAGATGCATAACGTCACGTGTACATGCACGACCCCGGGCCGATCATGTGTGTACAGGAGATAAAACATGCGATGTTGACTTCCGCGCTCATTGGGACGTCACAATGCGCTAAATTCCTGGAATTGTTGGCTCGCGGAGCTCTGCTTTGTCCATAAAACACACTGGTGCTGGCGAGGGCAATGGCATCCAAAAACCGGATGTCTGCGAAAAGTTCTATTTTTGGCTCCACAGTGTAGCACAGAGTTCTACACACACTTCCAGCCTCAGAGGATGACGGCAATGTGCCTGCTAGAGCCTGCAAATGATCACTTTTCCAAATGCTAACTACTGTTAGCTCCCAGTAGCCTCGGTGGCTGATGTCATTTCCTGTCCCTTAAGTTTTGTTTTCCTTTTTTTTAAGGTGGCCCTAAAGAGATACTACTAAATAGAGCGTTCTGAACAGGGCTGTTTTGGCAGGGTGATTGAACTGCTGTGGTGCTTCATCCTTATGGTTTTTTGACCAAAGCATGTCCTTGGAGAAATAGGGTATAATATGTCCCCTTTAAGACCATGCAGACACCCTGAAACAATAATAGCATTCAGGTAATTGTGATTTCATTAGTAGCACACTGCCACACGGATTATAGGAAAGTTCTTTGAATAATCAATAAGATCTGACTGTGAGAACCACGCAGTGACTTTGCTGGTGTTATTGTTGTGTCTGTTTACCTGAGAGTCCTCTCAGGTTTCCTGTGTTGTTTGGGAGCGTCTTCATCGTGCAGCCCTCCGTTCTGCTTCCTCTGCTCCTCCCTGTCCTCATTCACCTGCACACAAGCAACCACCAGGACGGTAAAAAAAAAACAAAGACGCAAACTGGTGGACAGACTGAGAGGGGGCGGGATCTACCATGTGACGTCACAGGATGTCACATGACATGAAGAGAGAAGAGAAAGAGAGCTCACCCCAAAAATACAAAATAACACAGAACATCACATCAAACAGTGTCCACTCCAGAATTACTGCTGACAGGGGATTATCTAACTTGTGATCAACCTGGGAGTGTCTGCAGCTGCACATGTTCTCATCTCACCACCCTGAGAAACTTTTCAGTGCATGGTTTCTTATCAAGAGTACATTTTCTTACAAACAAAATAACACATTTAGTCGACGATGGTCTTTATTTTATTCCTGAATTGTGGAAATTCATCACATATGTACAAAACAGGGTCAAGATGCCTGTCTTGACTTGACTTAATGTGATTAAACGTGAGGTGATGTAAAACCAAGTCGACTAATATATTAACCTTGCAATTCCAAAAGAACAATAATGTCACCAACGATTGTCAATAAATATCGAAAGTGTATAAATATCTCAGGTACACCATTAAACTGCTCTCTTGCAGTAAAGATACCGATCGAGTAAAATATGTCTCTCTGCCTTAATGAGTTTTCAGAGTGGAGTTGGTGTAGTGTGAAGATTGCCGTGGAAGACATGCAGAAAGAGGAAAAGAAACACTGTGACCACTCTGTGGAGCATAGCATTAACCTTATTAAACATCTGACCACATGGCTGCAACCACACCTCATAAAAGTTTGGCTCGGTTACCGTGAGTTTTCAAATGGTGCAGACCACACTGTGACGACACAAGGTGCCTGGGTAATTTCAGTGTCTGGCTCTGGAATAAATCACTATGTCAACAAGATAGCCTTATTCAGGAACATTTTGTGGCAAGGCCTCAAAAGCATAAGTATTATTTACATATTACATATCTCGAAAGGATGTGTTAAGACAGTGAAGTTACCCAGAGAGATTTTTTCCGTGCTGTGAATGACACCTCTACTAAAATTCTTACCGCATGTTTGATACCTCATTATCCTGTGACTGCGGTATCTCAGGCACCTCATTGTCCTCTTCATTGTCATGTATGAGTGTGAAAGACCTGCTCTCTGATGAATTTGAATCTACATTATCATCCTCGGGTACCCTCTTCAGTCATGCCTGATTCTACTTCCTCCTCCTCAGCCCCAGAGGACCCTCACTGACTACAGACAGCATTTTTTTCTTCAACAAGCTCCAATGAAAATGTTTCATGGCAGTTTTTTTTTTTTTTGCAAAAAAGTCCAATGATCACTTCAACAATGTGCAACTGCAAAGCCAACACATTCATGACCATACCTTGCTGTGGGTCGTGGATTCTTCCGACACCTACACAAACAAGCATCATATTTCCAGCCTGTCAGTGACAACAAAAGAACAAATTGCTATCGTAAATGGACAAGAATGAAGAGATGACTCACCTGTTCCCTCAAGTAAGACCTTCTAAGTTTGTCCTCTACCCCTTCCACTTCCTGCTCCTGCACCTCATCTTCACCCTCCTCCACGTCCTCTTCAGCCACCAGAGCAGCCACCTCTTCCTCTCTCTGCTCCTCTTGCTGCATCTCCTCCCTCCTGGAGCTGTATGTGGATGTCTTCTCTACTTCTTCTTCTTCTTCATTATCACGGAAGCGACCCCTGCGCCAGGATGGCCTCTCCTCCTCCTGGTTGTTTTTCTCCATGCCGACACTGCTGTTGTCCTCTGTCACGGTAGAATCCAGCTGCTTCTGTCTCTCCAGCGCTTCTTGCAAGCGCCTCTGCCGTCTCTCCTCGCGTTTGGCCATGCGGTCCAGGAGGGCTTGGTCCTCGTCGTCTCCACCGCCTCCATAAGTGCTCGTCACAGACACTGTCTCTGACACGCTAGGAGAAGAGAGAGAAAACACATTTTACCGAATGGTAATGAGGAGGCAGCGCTGGCATCAGTGAAAGTGAACTTATTATCCTTTCTTCTGTTACAATGAAAATGAACAAGACCTGAGAACTCTATCTGCTTCACAGGTGCTAAGAGGCAAATATCAGAGGATGTTGCTTAATGAGCATATCCATGGTGCTTTGACAAGAACAGGAAAAGGCAGAGAAAACTTGTAATAAATGAACTTGTAAGGGTTTAGATCTCTGACTTGCTAATATTATATTTTTTGATTGTCCCACAATGGCTAAAAACTAAAAAAATCTATACTTAAACCTCAAATTCATCCAAAGAAACATACAATGGTCACTAAAAACAATAGTCGATATGTAATCCAGTATCGGTGCTGGTCAAAATAACTGACTGGACATCTATAACATGAAATATATAGGATCCAAAAAACCTAAATATCACGTAAAGCGAGATGTACACCACCAACATCTGGCGAATAAAAGATGATGAAGAAAAAAGACTATATCAGACTGATATCAGTATCAGTAGATACTCAAGGTTATAATATTGGTATTGGACACAAAAAAGTAACATTGAGCCATCCCTACTAAAACTACACACAGGAGGGGAAAAAAAGCCCCGCAAGCTCAAGGAAAGCTCAAGAAAGTTTATAGAGTGGCTATAAAAATGGCTGAAGACATTTGGTTTAAATGACAAGGTTCCACAAGAAAATTCTGTGAAATATAAACTAATGCTCATTGCTGGATTCCAGGGGCTGTCATTGTCATTCATTTGACTGTCTAACGGGAACGACTCAAAACTCAAACTCATAACTATTGTGGACTGAAAGTCTGGCAAACATTATCCTTACGTCCACACAATCGACAATGGGTCGTCAGCAGCACTAGGACCTGCCTCAGCATCCTCATGGACAATCCCCTGTTGTTTGACCGGCCCAGGATGTATCTCTGAGCTCATAGAGGAGAAACATTCAAGACCACAAAGCGTCGTCTGTGTTTGCTGGATGTCAGAGCGGCCCACCACCACTTCCCCTGTAGCCAAGGCGATTGATCTCATGGCCTTAAATTTCATAGGCATTGATATTTAGCCCCTTTGTTCCCGTGGAAGTCTCTGATGAATGGGCTTGAGCTCATATATTGGTCGTCATACTGGCAACTTCTTTTTTTAATTATTATCTTGAAAATTATTATTTCAAGATATTAAAAAAGATGGTCAGCATAACTCTGTATAAAGATTGTTGTTTTGTTTACATCGCTGTCTGCTGTAGCAACATCAACAATTATAGCATAATGTGTGCAAAACACATCACCTACGTTCTCTCACCCCTCCCTTTCCTAAGCTTGTCAGGGAACTACGGTAGCCTATGCATACCAAAAAGGATTTCATTCCTCATTTGCATAGTAAGCTTTGATTCAAAAAGGATGGCTTGGGTAATATATTCAAGAACACAGTCAAAAGTTACCTCGAGTTTTGAGAGGTAAACTGCACACGTGCTATGCAAGAACAAAGAGCTCCATGTTCCACTGACTGTTTCCACTCCCCAAAAGCCTCCAGATAACCTTTCTCTGAACCATGAACTCCCACTAAAGCAGAGACTTTTTGTTTGGTATTGTTTCCTCATTTTGTCACACAGTGTTGGGACATGTGTTTATTATTTATTGATGAGGTGCAGCCCTTTTAACTTGGCAGGAAGCTGCGGCAGCGATACAGAGAACGGGAGCTGAGCACAGTCGGCTGCCGACTACATATTGATCACAGATGCAGCCTGTGTCGCTTCGTGCGTGTCACCTGTGGCTGTTAGTCACGACCAGACTGTCTGGCTGTCCACTGGGCTCCTCGCTCTCCCTGCCCCTCATCCTCTCCTGGCGCGCCCTGCGCCTCCTCTCACGGGCCGCCTCTTCTTCGTCATCGTCGTTTCTTGCCATCCTGAGGGAGACAAAAGAAGAAAGAGAGGACGTCAGAAGAGATTTTCGCTTTCGTCTCATCTGTTTCTGTTCCTTGCCTCCATTTATTCCTCCAGTTAGAAACTTCAAAGTGAACGATTCTTTTAATTGGACTCTAATCATCGCAGTGATCAAACCTGCTGGACTTTTCCTGAGTTTTCTTTCCCTCTTCTCCTATCAAGCTGACCTGTCAGCTGTGCAACAACTAATTCTTCTTATCATGGCTGCAGTTTTCACGAGCTGATAAAAACTCAGTCTGGAGACATGGTTTGGCTGATGATAAGACAGAGCCGGAGTAACTGTTTCTGGCCCACAGTTTATACTGCTTCTGCTTTGTGTTGAAACAGATCAGAACTGGGAAGGTATCGCAGAAGTAAGTGTGTGTGTGTGTGTGCGAGTGTGGTTTTGCAATCCAAAACAACCACTAACCTTGAAAATTTATATTTTTACAAGAAATTTAATACAACATTAAATCTAATATTCACATTTCTCTTGAGCTAAACTGAAGTTATAACATCTCCTGTGTCGAAAGTACTTAGGAGTATTTTGTGCTGACACGCTGAAAGATACTACTTCTTGTTTTAATAAAACAGTTATCGTGAACTCCGTTTTACTGGGACATGCATTTCAGCACAAATATCTCTTTTCCAATTCAGAAAGACGGTTCATCATTTTGCAAAACACTTATTTGCTCTTTTAGCAAAGGTTTGGTGACAAAATGTGACATCAGCCTTTCATTAAATTTGAAGCTACTAACAGCTACAGTATTTTACTTGAGCTCAGCACAAATCTGACTGCCAGGCCCTCTAATGCTCACTGAGTAACACATTATTACAAGTCTGGTGTAAATATTCATATTCATGCCAGGCTAGCTGTTTTCCTTGTTTACAGTCTTCAGGCTGAGCTACGCTAACCTGCTACTAGCTAGGGCCATGTTTGTCATGGGCAGAAATGAGAGGGGTATCGACCGTCTTATGTCCCTCACGGCAAAAGTCAAAAACGCTGTATTTTCCAAAACACTGAACTATTCCATAATGAGACACGAGAGAATCTACTCAGCGCAGTTTTATGCTGCAAAGCCTGAGGGAGCCTGTTTTTAATTACATTGCTTCTTGAATACTGCTTCTTGTTTTAATAAAATTCTCAACAAGCTCCGTTTTGCTGAAACACCCATGACAACACAAGTATCACCTTCTCAGTTTGTTTTTTTAAATAATAATGAGAAAGAAGTAGTGTTGAATGTGGTGCTGTGTGAGGTTTTTGTTCATTAGCATTATTATTTCTATGATATTTGGTCAAATTAAAGTCACGCTTAGTAATGTCTAACACATTTTTGTGTATTCCTTCTCTACGAACCATTTTGCCAAAGCCATCATTCCGTTTAATGTCAATGCAGTGGATTAAGTAGCGGGTGCAGCAGCATGTAATCACCAACATGACTCCATTGTTCACAGTCTTGCTGCTTATGAACTGCTGTGTATTTATGTGCTTACATCTGATTGAAAGCAACACGTTCAGGCCCTTATCTGGAGCCAGGCCATAAATATTCTGGAAAAGGCTTGAAATCTAACTCAAGTAGAAGTCGACAGACTGAGGGAAATTGGGTAACCCCAAAAAATAAAAAATATACTTGATGTTAAAGGGGACATATTATACCCTATTTCTCCAAGTTAGTTCCCTGGTGTCCTAACGAACATGTCTGTGACATGCTTTGGTCAAAATACCATAAGAATGAAGCACAACAGCAGTTCAGTCACCCTGCCAAAACAGCCCTGTTCAGAACGCTCTGTTTAGTAGTATCCTTAGGTCCACCTTAAAAAACAAACAAACAAGTAAAACAAAACTGGCAGGACAGGAAATGACATCAGCCACAGAGGCTACTGGGAGCTAACAGCAGTTAGCATTTGGAAAAGTGATCGTTTGCAGGCTCTAGCAGGAACATTGCCGTCATATATAACATGTATCCACTGGACAGATAAATCCTCTGAGGCTGGAAGTTTGTGTAGGACTCTGTGCTGCACTGTGGAGCCAAGAATAGAATAGAATACAACAATTCCAGGAATTTAAGCGTATTGTGACGTCCCAGTGAGAGCGGAAGTCAACATCGCGTGTTTTATCTCCTGTTCTTAGACTGAGGAGGACCACAAAAACATGAGTGAGTCATCTTCCGACTGATAAGACTCCAGAGTCCCAAATATAAGGATTTAAATTATTAAAACGTTGATTTTGCATAATATGTCCCCTTTAAAATAATGTCATTTAATGTAAATGTACTTTTCTCAAATATTAAATTAGCTCTCAAATAGCAGAGTTTCTGGCCACCTGACGTCCATAAACTCAGCTCCATGCTTGATCAGTGTTGCCCCAGCTGACCTTTACACCCACCAGTGACCACATGCTTAGCTACCTCACATCACAGCACAGGCTTTGAGGTCAGTCAGCGAAGCGTGCGTTTGCATGTTAATTGCAACATGTGTGGTGAACCGAGCTAAAGCTGCTTGGGTTTATATGAGCTTTTACAGCTCGTGAACAACAGTTTCCTCTCTTCTTCCTCTTCTTTTTCCCCCCTAATGCCATACCCCTCTGCCCCCTGTTTCTGTCTCTCAGATGATGAACGTTGTCATAACACAGCAGATTAATCTGTTAACGCCCCAAGCTGAACCTATGGGATGGTGACATCAGTGATGTAGGGTGATTCTTCACACATGTGCACCAGTATTTGCTTAGTGCAGATAATGCTGAATATTAGAGGAGTGAAAACTCATGAAATCTAATACTCATTTCAGTGTTCAGGGCCAACATATTGTATATGACTTTCATTAAACGCCAGCCACAAGTAACAGTCGTGCTATATAATGGCGAAATGTAGAGCAACCTTTAAATCTATGTTGTCAACAGGTCAGGAATGCGAGGGCTGTGTTTTGGCAAGTATATTGCAATATGATACATATCCTGATACAGAGGTGACAATATGATGTATTGCGTTATATGGAGATACTATAAGCAAGGCTATATATTGTGATTATTCCCCCCCACAAATATTATACTTTAAGAGAACGCTTAACAGTAAAAATAACAACAATGATATGAATAAAAAAACAGTTTTCTTTGTCTAGCGACAGGAGTTGAAGGAAGGGCTGTCAAATGGCCCAAATCCTGCTGCCAACTAGTGGCTGGAGGCTTAAATACAACACAAAACGCCCATCAAGAATATTTCCATGTGGATACAGTGCTTCAAAGAATCTTAGACCTAAAATAAACTAATTAGGGTTTAAATACGACTGTGCAAGAACCCTCTCACTCCATTGGAAGTGGGAGGGGCTTAAGAGCGATGCAAAAAAGTGCGAGTAGGTCATCTCCTGTCGGGTTTAACATACATGAACGAAACTTGGTACACATGTTCATTAGGTTGTGCTGTAAATACAAGTTGATGACAACTGTCCTGTGAATCATACAGGAAGGCCACCATCTTGGTTTGAACCTGAAAACGGAGGCGTTTTTAGCGTTTTTGCACCAATGCTACAAAATCTATCTAGTTAAAACTGTTGCTTGTTCGGCCTTTAAATGTGCAATGTGTTGTATTTTTTTTTATCTTGTACGGTCCATAGTCTTGCTGTAAAATAAATTGTTCCATTCATGTTCTATTAGCTTTGATAGGGCCCTCCCTATAGTAGGAACAACATTAACCCTTATTTAAAATTCCAGCATGATGTGTTATTTATGTAAGCGGGGGAAAAAAAGGAAAGTTGCGAAACAACTGCCTCAACTCCCCAAGGACTGTGCTGTCCCAGAAACGGCACCAAATGTCATGAGAAAGAGAAAATGGCAACAGCTAAAAATGGAAAACGAAAAAATCCTTGATTGTGGTGACGACGACAATCTCAGGGTTAAAGATTCCTCAGTAGGAGGGAAGAAGAAACTCCTAAAAGCTGAATTAGCATTCCTGTCAATCACAGTCTTGGCTACAGACGCATACACAACTAAAGCCCCGATTTAATATCCCTCTCCTTACCTAGGCCCCAAACTCTATCAGCATACTGACACAGAAATATGGGGAGTGGTGGAAAGGGGGGGGGATAAGAGGAGAGAAACAGTAAGTACACATGAAATGGAAAGTGAGGATAAAAAAGAGAAGTGGGAAATGAAAGATGGGAAAGGAAAAGGAGTGCACGGTAATGGAAAACGGAGTAATCTGCAGATTTTATCGCAGACAACACCTTTTCCTGTACAGAATGATGTGCAGCCACAGTTATCCACTGCGGGTACGCGTGTCTGCCTCTATAGTACACAACGGATCCCTTTTCCCCGGGTTAGCCGAGAAGAGTGAGCTGCACACTGTTGACTGACAGCGAATACTGACCCCTACACACTTAGTTTAACATGTGGCAGCTGACACAACTGAAAAGGAAATGAAAAGTTTTTTTTTACACATCCGTAACTTCCTCGTTCGCTTCAGTTTTTCACATGCCGAGCACAGTGAGGATGATTTAAGCGGTATTCTGAGTCCACAAAGCAAAAAGGCTGCAGAGGTGCACGAAACAATTAACATCAGTGAGCCTATGAGGGAGAAAATATGTGCAAATATTTTCTTTACTGTGAAATATCTCAAAAATGTCAGTGAAAACAATTTGGGAAAAGCCCATGAGAAAAGACTTCTTCTCCCCTCCCTCTGCTCGTGAAGGGACGGGAGGGAAGGGAGGGATAAAAAAGAAAAAGTAAAAGAGGAAGACAGAAAGAAAGAGAGAAGAGAAAAGCTGCTGTGAAGAGAGGAGAGGGGAGAAAGAAGGAATGGAGGGGAGGGAAAGAGGGTTGGGGCTTGTGCTGTCAGAAATGCTGACCCATTCCCACGCTGGTCTCTCTGGACTACTTCCCTTCCTACTGCAGACCCAAAGACCCACATCATACCACGTCTGTCTCTCCTCCCCACCCGATTCTCTCCAGGCTTGGCTCCAAGGAAACACAATGTTAGCGGTGACTGAATTCCCCCACGACTGCATTTATTCTTACTTACAGTTGAAACGAGCAGTAAAAACAACCTAAAGCGAGCTCAGCTAAAATAACTACGTCCCAAGCTGGTGTTGTACGTGTGATGTTGGCATACGTTTGGGCCGTATCTGTCAATCTGTGTCTCTCCCGTCGCTTCCTGTTAAAACCAAAATTGTACACAATGCAAGGCTAGTTTGGAATGATCCATTCATGCAGGGTGGGAATTACTTGGCACGGCTCATTCACAGAGGATGGGTGTTATTTCCTTTGCCCTTCCTGGTCGGAAGAGAAAGAAGAGGTAGAGGAGGATGGCGGAGAGGGGACGGGAAGCTGAACGGGAGAGGTGGCAAGAATGGCAGACAGTGAGGAGGATGATGAGGGTGTTCAGGAAAGTGAAAAGCGGAAAATGGGAAATGTTAAAAGGAAGAGGAGGGTGTGGCAGAAAGAGAGAGATTGAAAAAAACAGAAGCCCTTAATAAATTAGGTTTAAAACTAAAGGAATAGTTCAACATTTTGTAGAAATATGCTCATTAATTTCTGTCTTGCTGAGTGTTGGATGTCGCCCATTTCGGTATGATAAATATGAACTGCATGGAGGCATTTGTAGGCCGGGTAAAAGCAACTGTGCTTGTTGTGATGACGGTATCTATCTTTATGTGAAGTGTACTATTCTGTTACAGCCCTGTCTGGGACAATGGATGGCACAAATGGTCCAGCTGGATTCAGTGGGGAAGAACCCACAGTTTTTGTTGTTGTTGTTTTTTTAAAAGTTGTTGGTCACTGAATTGGCTGGGAAAATCTCTCATCCATGCGCTCTCTTCGGATAAAATGCATTGGAGACATTCCTGTGTCAGTGACTGTGTGTTTATGTCGAGGGAAACACTTTTTTTTTTTTTACTGTCCTGTAGCACTGATGAGTAGCAGGGTTTGGGGAATTGAAGAACGTGAGTGTGAGAAACCACAGCAGAGCAAAGACAGTGTGTGTGTGTGTGTGTGTGTGTGTGTGTGTGTGTTTCTCTTTGTGTGTCTTTAGGGCTTTAACCAATAGAAGTACAGGAACACTTTTTCTTACAGCTATTACTAATGCTGACAGACAAAGCAGTGAAAACATGGCTGCTGCTTTACACACGAACGCTGGTTTTGCATTCTTTGCGTGGACACTCGTAGACATAAAGCATTCCTCAGCCCCTTCCCCTAACCTTAACCATCACAAACAAATGCCTAACTCAAACACTAACCCTAAAACCAGGTCTTAATCCTCAAAAACTTAGACCAACTATGTCCTCACAAAGATATGTTGGCTTCACAATTGGTCCACACAGCCTATTTAAGATATGCACACACACACACACACACACACACACACACTTAGTTGAAAAGTGAATGGAGCTTGTCAACCCTTCGTCACCTGATGCTGATCCAGACACGGAGTGAAATGAACGTCCGCATGCTTAACTGCATGCATGTGCTCCTCCTAACTCCTGTGTGCAAGCATAACACAGACATGAGCATAGCTGCACAGCCTTGGGGGGGGGGGACAAAAACAACTCCCAGAAACAACCCAAAACTCACACATGCGCGCACACACACACACATACACAGAGAGACAGACAATCACACAGACAATCACAGCTTTCGCGCAGACATCTCAGAGCCGCAGCATGTAGGAAACAGCTCATGGAGATCTGGCCAGTAAACACTTATAATAGCCAGGAATTTGGCATTCCTACAGCAGTTATTATATGGGCCCACACTCTCCCTGCATGCGCTTTCCAGCTTCTCACAGCACACTCGGTGATGGTTGAATGGGAGCAGGCCGATGAGACGACATGTGGTTCTGACTAGTCCGACCGAGAGGGGCATGTAAATATTGATTGTTTCAATATATTGGCAGAAATGGAAACAATGCAGCGATGTAATCTTTTATCAATAGCAGGAGCGGCGCGTCGCCTGCCAGCTGACATTACTGTTGCTCGGACCAAATAAACAACCATGAACAAACTCCCGCCGAGTGAAAAAAAAGTCAACGTCGACGATCCTTACAACCCCTCTCTCTCTTCCTCTATCGTTCAAGTCAGTCAGGCCTCATCTCTTCTCTCTGCCGGGTCTGCATTTAGAGCTGAATTCCATCTCCTCCATGTAACATAAACACCCAAATGCATAAATAATTCTCACAGCGGGGGGTTTATGAGGGTTGTACGCAATGAAATGTAACAACAGCATTAACCTCCACTTCAATCACCTATTTAAAGTGTATCTGGGGAAATGAGGCTGAAAGACGTTAAAAACTTAAAGACGCCAAGTAGCATTAAGAGTGTTGCATAACTGGAAGAAAACGTACATGATCTGTCCTTAAAGTGATTCTGGGAAAATGTCCCAGGTCACGAAGTACTCAGGTTTAGTAGCCTTGAAAGTGGTAGCTAGCTATGTGTCAAAGTAGTTTGGTCATTTCTTTGTTTATCACACTTTCAGAAGATATTATTCACAACCATTCTACATGTTTTTAGCAGATAGCATTAAATAACGCCTTTAGTTGATGCCCTTAGCTGTCAATATTGCTTTAGCATCTTTGAGCTTATTATTTTGGTTTGTTGGCTCACAAACTCTGTTCTCATCAAACTCATTACAGCACATTTTTCCCTGCACAATAGTTTGTGACCTGAAAGAAGACTTAATACTGAACTTGAATTTGATCTAATATCACAGCTCTTAGCTGTCAATATTGCTTTAGCATCTTTGAGCCTTTTATTTTGTCTTGTTGGCTCACAAACGCTGTTCTCATCAACCTCATTACAGCACATTCTTTCCTGCATAATAGTTTGTGACCTTAAAGACGACTCAATACTGAACTTGAATTTGATCTAATATCACAGCCCATGAAATAATATTATAATAATAGTATTCATAAGCCCATGACTTCCAAGTGTCGCGATTGACGAATGACTCAGACCTCCATTCATATTGGAAATATAGAAGAACTTGCCCAGGCTCCATGTCATGCTATTTATCTGTATTTCAATTAGACCAATCTTGTTCATAGAAAAATAACCTTGAAAATGTGAATGACCACGATTCATAAACAAACCTGTCAATACAGCACATGAAAACTACGACTTTATGTCCGTATGAAAGACGAATTAACCCTGAATATTATTACCTGGAATATTTCCACTGATCAAAACCTTGTACCTTAGAAACGGCTGAGAAACATCTCCATATCCAGTAGTGGTGAAACCTACAGTATGTCGGCTTGTTTTTCATTAGTGAACTGGCTTTCACAAAACACCACTCACAGGTACATCAAACAGGCAGGTGACCTTGGTCAGTATCAGCATCCACATCAGCCTCCCTCTTAATTGCCAGGGCTGCACCATAGATGATGAGACTTAAGTAAAAACAAAATGCCTCTTCAGCACTTTCTATCAAACTTCCCCAAATAAACTCCACCTCACCCTTTTTTTAAACTATGTTTGATGACTGCACTTGGCTTGTACCGTTCAATTTACTGAAATGAACTTTAGTTTAATCAATTTCTTCCACTGAATCAAAGACAGTTTACAAGGCCACAGTAACTGGGAGAGAAAATTGAAAAGAGGGAGGGCACGATTGAACATTGCCACTTAAAGGTCATCGCATCGCTTATCAAACTTCTTATCGGGCTTCTTTTCTTCAAGCCAGAGTATATTATTTGCTGAGCGATGTCTTTAAAGACTTAGAGGAGGGTGTAAGCCGTTAGAGTTGGCTGCCTCTTTTTTTCCCAGCTTGGCATGAACATCTGAGGAGGTGAGCTGCACACTGACAACCAGAGCTTCATTACATAACACAGGCTGCTCCCTCAGCTTCACGCCACCTTAGCAACAAAATCATAACCAACAGTGACTTCACTTCCTCTGGACTGCAGGGCCTCTTTGGCTCCAACCACCAATTAAGCCAGTCCAAAAAGCAAATTGAGTCTATGTGTAGAGCTGACTTTTTAAAACACATTCTGCTTTGAAGGAGAATAAAAAAAAAAAAGTATGCGTCTGCAGACACGAATGAAAGACAAGTAAATGGATCTTACCTTTCAGCCTCCAGGCGCATCTCCTCCCGCTTCTGCCTTCTCAGCTCCCGGCGCCGCTCAAAGTCCATTTCCTCCATGATTGTGCCCTGTGGGATGACATCATCACACCAGACATGGTCATTCACTCAATTTCAGGAAAGAAGACATTCTTAAGAGGAAATGCTGCGTCACAACGCCTCAGGTTGTTGGACATTGAACAGTTACATTTTGAAAGTATGTATTTACATCATGTAATTACCACAGTTTTATTGTTAAAGAAATGACGTCAAAGAAAACAAGGGGTAGTTAATAGGGCAGTCAATTTTTATTGAACCAGAGGGTCCTGTGCTCCCAAGCGTGGCTTTAGATCCACTTTGATCCACTTGTCCATTCAGAACAATAAGACAGTGATGTTGTTTTGCTATGAAAATGGAGGATAATCAAGACACTACACTCTTAGAAATATGGGTTCAAAAAGGGTCCTTCTACAAGGGCTGAGGTTCTACCTGGAACCAGAAGAAGAAAGGGTTCTTGGTAACACTAATGTTCCAGCACACCATAAACCATTTTGATCCAGAGAACCCTTTAAAACCTCTTTCCTGAATAAAAGGGTTTTACAAGTTTTCTTGGTGGAACCTTTATAAAAAGGTTCTACCTGGAGCCAAAAAGGGTTCCCTATGAGGACAAGCCGAAGAACCTTATATGGTTCTACTTAGCTACTTTTATTTCTAAGAGTGTAGAGCATCTGAAGGGCATGTGTGGAAGCGGATTCTGCATCGTAAATGGCAAAGCAACAAACGAATCAACAGAACTCAGCTGTTAGCTTCACAGCTCCACCCGAGTGAGGCAGCAGACGAAGCAGATCACAGATGAACAATGCAACGCTAGTCCTGCATTTTAACCTCACATGACTAAGAGTGGGAGGGATAATTCAATGTTAAATGTGATGTCATGGTAGTGATATTTGGAGAAAAATTGTGTCATGTAGTATTCGATTACTAGTGTGTGACCTCCAGTGTCACCAAGTCAACCAGAATTACAGCAGGTACAACAATCCTAGTTCACACAGCACTAACTACAAGTGTGGAGACAGCTCTCTGTCCTGTGACACAGTCCTGTGACTGGCTGGAATGCATACCGACAAAGTTTGTTGAAAAACAGCGGATTTGAGGCAGAAAGTAAAAGAAAGAAGAGTGGAGGTATATATAGGGAGAGAAGGGAGAAGCCAGGACAGGATGTAAACTCAATCAGTTACAACTACTCTCACTAAAAATACCACGCTAGGGACTGGCTCTGCTGTGAGGACAGAGACCACCCAGGAGCCGCTGAGCCTCCCATCATACGTCTACGACCCCTGCTTAACCACAAGTGCCACTGACTGTACACCGGAGCTGATTGGACAGACACTCGCCGGGCAGCTGTGACACCTCACTGAATAAAAGCACGACATTGAATTAAGTCACATTTCACTGCTGTGTACTTGTTGTGTTGCAGCACACCAGCAGTAACAAGACAGGCGGAAAAACAAGACGTCTCAAAGTGCTGCGGGACAAATCTGGAGGCAAAAAAAAAAAAAAAGGAAGCAACTGTGACTGCCATACCTTGAATTATCCTTCAAACAATGTCTTGCTCCTTCATACCATTCCAGGTTTTTACCGTGACCCCTCCAAGCACAAACACAACAACCTCGTGTAATAGTCTTCCACAGTCCAGACTCAGCTGACAAAAAAAAGGCAAATGCTTGTTCCTTGCCCTCCCTGCTAGTCGTCCCTCCCTCCATCCCTCTGTGACCTCCTTCCTTCATTCCCTCGATCTTACCCCCCTCTTCCTCCCTCCCTCCATCCTGTCTCTGTTTCTCTCCCTATCTATACTGCTAGCTTTTCCTGTGTTGTTTATCGACATGTCAGAGCTTGGCTAAACTCTGCACTCGGACATGACTTGACTCTTGAGACCTGTTTCCTGTGTGTTATAAGCATGTATTTCTCCATCTGCTGGGGGGGGGGGGGGGGGCGATTTCCATGGAAGTACGCATGCACATGTGTGCAACAGGAAGGACACACTGATGCGTACACATGGGCAGGACAAACACAGAAATGCTAAAAGTCTCCATGATCCGAGGGATCCTCCTAAACCTCACCCTCCCCATTTTTTTTATCTTCTCACCCAGTCTCCACCCCCAAGCACCCGTACAGTAAATACAGCCTTGTTTCCCCCCTGCTATTACATTGTAAAACAGGAGAGAGACAGAAACAGAGATATTTTAAATACCACAAACAATCCCTGTTTAGATGCACGAAATGGGTGTGGTGGTGGGCAAATGCCCCTTAGATCTGGGACTATTCATTTCATCCTAATTGAGAGAAAATGAGGGCAATAACTAAAACCAACGAGGGACTCCAAACATCTCCGATCTAATCAGATACTTCCAAGAATCATCAACACCAAGCGAGACAAAGTCATCAGCAGTGTAAGCACGGTAGAATATACATTTGGAGATATTTTTTGCAAACAACGCATGATTTACGCAGCCACTTATGGACATTTATGGTCCAACTTCACACAAACATTTGTTATAATTAATTTTAAAGATGTGCTATTTACACTTCAGAAATGATCACTAGATTCATTAAAATAAAAGGTTTGTCAACAAAATGCTCGCAAAGTATATCACATACACGGTTTTACATTAATAACAGCCTTGAGATAATTACGTCTTAAAACTGATTTATGGCCGATTAAAAGGGCAGCTCATTAAACGGGGGGCTTACTGCTGCGCACACATTGTCTTTGTCTCCACGTGGGGCAGAACCATGAAGAACAGCGTCAGCACACAAACACTTACAGAGTCAAACAGCAATCCATAAAGTTGAGCAGCCTGGACTCACAAGTTTTTGACATTTTTCAGACTATTTTACAAGTTCTGCCTGTCTGCATCTGTTCCGTCATTTAACTATATCCATCAATTCACCTCATTTCTTGCACTGTCTCTCCATTTTCCCCTCTCCTCCCCCTTGTTTCTCTCTCGCTGTCTGCCCCAACCTTCCACAATGGCTGTAATGACACATTTACCAGTCAAATTACTACCTGTCGAGACTGCCAGACCCTGGCACAGAACCCAATGTCTAAGTGCATGCCTTTTAAAAAGCCTTAAAAGCCAAGTTGATATTATCCTGGGATTACAGCACCTTATAATGTCTCTATCTTCCCACAAAGTCTTGAAATAAAAGCAGGAAAACAACGGGTCCTTATCAGCCAATTGAGGCAGAGAAGATCAAGTATAAGTCTGGGAGTAGGGCAGAAGAGTTTGTGTCATTCTATTTTATGTGAAATGTTCCAAATGCTGGTTTAGCGTTTTCTGAGAACTGCAGCATTCTGGTCAGATTTGTCACTATGATACTCAGAGCATCTATTTCCTCTCAAGCTTTAGACAAACACATTAATCTCCACATTATGGCTGCAGAGCTATGCGAGGAATGCTCCCATTTAACCTCCGATTTCAGCAGACAGGACTTGAAAGAGCCTCAGAATTACTCATTCACAAGGCCAGTCAAGAACTGGAAACTCCTCCTCTGGATCCTGCATATGTGGTGACTGGTTTGGTTGCTAAGAAAAGGAAAATAATTTAAAAGATAAACAAATAAAATGACACAAGTCATGTAAATGCCAGCGGTGAGGCTGGTAAATACAGGAACAATGTTGACTTGTCAAAGGAGGAATTTACAAGGCTTAAACATTCACAAGGCAAGTCACATACAGTTGCAGCAGTAAAAACAAGTAGTCATTCTGAATGTTAGAAAATGATTAAAATATTGTTTGAGTCTGACTCTAGCATTTTAGGACAATTGAAGTCCTAAATTACTATTACATGTATATGTTCAACTGGAGCCAAACTCGCCACGGCACCGTGCACATGCTCCACATTTCCTGCCCCCAAGCTTTGACCCAAAAACAAAAGCTAGTAAAAAACAAAAAGAGAGTTTATGCTCTGTCAACCCAAAGAATGGAATACTTTAGAGTAATGGATTGTAGGACTCAGACATGCTACTATGGCAGGCAGCTTCGGGTGACAGGATTCGTCCCTAACGAAGATAATCTGCAACGCCATTCTTACAAGT
Organism: Microchirus variegatus; assembly: GCF_963457635.1. NCBI lineage: Eukaryota > Metazoa > Chordata > Actinopteri > Pleuronectiformes > Soleidae > Microchirus > Microchirus variegatus. The sequence continues at coordinate 11,915,038 of NC_139821.1, forward strand.
CAAACTTACTTCCAAGTCACTTTTGCCATTCATGTGTATGGGGTTTGTCATTTATAGATATCTATAACGTTATTATAAGGACTTGTCACCATTCAAGTTCAAGATTTCTTTAATTATCCTCAGATGAAGGTATCTACATTGGCCTTTTAAGATATCTTGAATTAAGTTTCAGAGTTGTAGATATCTGGAACTCGAATTAAAGATATTTACAACGACAAACCCCATGCACATGAATGGTAAAGTAGTTTGAATCTTACAAGTATTGCAGATATACTAGTGTTTAACTAATGACAACTAGTCACAATTAAATTACATATAGTCAAAATGACCTCACAGATATCTGTAACAGTAATTCCAGATAGTCAAACTTGGCAATTAAATGTTGAAAAGGCTTGCCATATGCTACAAACTAGCCGCTAGCTAATGTTTTGGTGTGTGACGCAACAGGTAAAGCAGAAATTGTCTATATACTAACAATACTAACTAATACTAACAAGCCAAAAAGGTCTGATACATTTAAATCAGTCAATGAATTCCCCACTAGTGCTTACATACTGAGATGAGGGCAGTTGTCCAATTAAATAGCAGCGTAAAGCTACAACCATAACATGACCCTTAGCATATATAAATGAAATGTTGAACCCCATATACAGTAATAAAGCTGAAAATGCTTTACTAACTAGTGACATAAGTACACTATTATCCCTATTAAAAACACCACCACTACTACAAACATATGCTAATTAGCACTAAAGGTGACGAGCTAAAGCTAGTGCTAGCTACTTTATTTGGTTGTAAACAGAAATATTAGCATTTTAAATCCTGGTTTACAGACTAAGTTATTTATTTTAGCAAATAATATGGCCAACTAATAATGTCAACAATAAGTACAGTCTGTCCATATGTCCTAAATATTTTCTATCGAGATTCTATCGTGCCACAGATACCCACTGTTACTCTCCTCATTGTTCGCTGAGGCTGAAAGAAGAGGTTAAATGTCGAAAGCAGATATGAAGTCACAGCTGTGCAGGTGTCCAGGTGAAGACAGGGATCCCAGGAATCTGGAATATGAAAACCACACTGGCACAAAGCCCGTCTCCCCCCCCCCCCCCCCAGCTTTTGCATCAATGGAACAAAATAGTTTGCCCACCTGCTGCCCACCTGTGGTCGGTATGTTGGAGAACTCATCATGAGTCACTTCCACTCTTTTAACAAAGAGCAATTTGGTTTTTCACCGCATAAACAACCTTAAAATACCAAATGCAAAATGTCATTGAGAAAAACATAATAATAATAGAATATTATAATATAACAGACTAATATCATTGGCAAATATGTACAAAATGTTTCGACAAATAGCCTCACTCTCTCCATTTCTCATCACTTTGCTTCCAAGAAGGCTCTGTGCACATTTTCCTTGACCCGCAACAATGCCAAGTTTACATTAAGTGTTTCTCAGAAAAGGACAGAGGCCTGACAAAGGTGTGGAATGAACTTCCTTCCTAAAAAACACAGGCAGAGACATCTATTTATATTGTCTGCATCCATGTTCCTGCTGTTTATCTATAATATCTCTAAAATGTGCATTGCACGGTGGACACGAGCAAATTTTTTACTGGAATTCAACCATGAAAACACTGCTCCAGAGGACAACCTACACTAAGTTGTCCATTTATGGGCATACTGGATGTTAAGTAAGGGAGAGGAAACACACAAAAAGGAGACACATGGGAAAAGAGGTAAAGACTGAGGTGTACTGGTTAAGTCTAAGGGGGCTTTTACACCTATAGTTTGATTGCTTTGGTACGCACCAGTCAGAAAAATGTTACAATGGAGCCTTTCACATATGCATAGTTCTAAACGAACCAAAATAGTCCGCGAAGACCATCGGCACCGGAACCAGACTAACCGGTGGAGGTTCCGCATGCTGACGCGCTCGGTGGAAATCCGGGCTAATCACGGATCTCATCTGATGCCCAAAATGCATTAAACTAGACCATTTTGTCCCATTTGGTTTGGTTGCTTTCACACCAGAGGAACCGTAGTCTCGGACCGGTTGATCTGGTGCGCACCAAAGTACCAAGATCACATTCACACCTATGCAAACGAACCGAACCAAGGGACCAAAACACATTGGTGCGCACCGAATGGTGTAGGTGTGAAAGCACCCTAAGCTAAGCTATATGAGCGATGCACTTTGGCAAAGTGAGACGGATCATTATATGATTACTTCATCGTACAGATATTACATGTGCAGTTTAAATGGGGGGGTAGGGGGAAATAAAGAGAGGGAGATGCTGCATGCCTGTAGGTAGCACAGATTAACAGCTGTTTTGGCAGAGGCTCTGGGGACAGCTTGAGTTGGGTAAACCTAACGTTTTCTGCAGGGGTAAAGAGTCTCCTGAGAGAAGCCTGACAGGGCATTTAAAGTATGTTCAGCCTGTGTGTGGGGGTGTGTGCATCATTAGGAGTACTGCATTTACCTTGGTAAATGTGTGTATTTATGTAAATGTGTATGTGGAAAGTGTCTACAGATGTGCACCGCGGAGTTAACGAATGACCGCGAAGCCTCTCTGTGTAGAAGAACACGAGTATGTGCTGTCAGAACTGTTCTGAAGTTGTTCAGAAGGCGTATTTCACGGTACAGCAAATGTGTGTACATGTGTGATATCCATCACCACCTGCAGTGGCCGTGTTTGGAAAGCTGCTCTTGTGGGTTTCTGTGCTAAGTGTCTCTCCCTTCACACGTCCAGGCCTCGGCAGCATTAACACGTTTACAAGCCCAGGTTGTAAAGTGGCTAAGAATAAGCATTCACAAATTCACCAGAGGTGTTTGGCAAAAGAGTCGTTCTCTTCCTGTCCTACACTCAAGGGGCCGATGTTATTGACTTTTACCATTTAGTCACTTTTTATTTGAAATTAAAGCTTGAATGAAAGTTAATATTTCTACATCTAATCTCAAAACGAAGGGTAGTAGAGGCTTGAAAGTCAATCGTTAAACTACTCTTTATATCAAATTTCCTGTTGATTATTTTCTTGGTTATTCATTTAATAGTTTGGTCCACAAAAAAAGTGTGGAAGTTTTTTGGAAATATCTCAAAATGAAGACATTCTCATATATATTGTTTGGTCAATAAACCATAAAATATGTTCAGTTTACTGTCACTGTCAGGAGGACAGAAACCATAAAAACATTGACATTTAAGAAGCCGATATAGGAGAACTTGGTTTTATTTGATGAAAAACATCATTGCACACTTTTAGAAATAAGGGTTCCAAAAGTGTTCTTCTACAAGGGCTGAGGTTCTACCTGGAACCATTTGTTTTTCAAGGGTTCTTGGTAACACTAACGGTTCCAGTAAGAACCATTTTGATCCAGAGAACCCTTTAAAAACCCTTTCCTGAATAAAGGGTTTTATAAGGGTTCTCCTATGGCTGAAAAACCTTAAATGGTTCTACTTAGAAGAATGCAGCGCTCGATATAACACTAACAATATAGGCTGTGGTGTCAAACAGCTGTCGTCCTTCTAACTAATGTTAGGTCCAAAATGTATGGATTTTAAAAATGTTTCACAAAGAAAGTTCAAGCTGTCTTAAAACAAGTAATATTGCGTTGCTTTCAAACTCTCAGATATCAAAAAAAAATTGTATGAAATGGTCCACGCTCTTTACTCGTTCGTTTTTATTCCCACTTTCTCTCACCCATTTCTCGCTGATTTTCATTCCCCCTTAGACCTCATTGCAGCAGCAGAGCCAGCAGCTGCTCACTATGTGTTCAGCTGCAATATGAAGAGACAGAGGATTGGCTGGCTATGAATTGCGCTTAGTGCTGGGTTTGAATTTTATTAGATTTACCCGTATCTAAGCAGCCAAGCTTCTTTCTGTATTTGTCTGTGTCTGCATCTGCGTGCCGCAGGGTGAATATCAACCACAATGGCCTCTGTTGTCAAAGCTGAGGCCTTCAGCTGCAGCTATATATTCTAGGCCAGATATGAGGTGGCCAACTGCATCAGAGCTCAGCTCAATCTCAATACCATCTGCTTTCCACTAACACTCTATACCCCCAAAACAAATTTTTTGAAAGTGTGACTTCAGCTCGAATGAGGAACATTTTTCAGGGAGCATGAGCAGACGGTATTCACAGGCAAACCTGAGATGCTTCTACCACAGTGGCAATTGATATGCACATGGATAATGTGCCGACAGTTTTGAGGTTTGGGGGGGGGAAAAGATGGGCTTGGGACCTTGACTGCTTCAGGCGCATTGTCATTAGTCACTTAAGATGTGCCGATCACACACAATCCTTCCTCAAAACGCCCTTTCAAATGACTCTGGATGGAAGATTTATAAAAAGAAAGACACGCGAGGGGAGATTTCACATTGGTGTAGGAAAAAGACCTGAAGTTTAAAGATGTAAAGTTTCCATTTGGTGAAGAAGAAAAGGAGACTCCTGCATTCTCAGACAACGGTTCACATTCCAAAACACCTCTCTGTGCCCTGTGAATCATACAGAGACAGATCGACTGACTGAACTTATCTGTTCATACATAAAAACACGTCCAGCAAAGAACCTATCGATGGTATATAGCTAAGATATACTTTTTTTTGGTTACATAGCAAAGTCCGCCACCACGACAGGTACCCACGGGTACACAGAAAAGGGCAGTGTGAAACGGGTGAAAAATTATAAATGCACAAGTTCAGGTAAGGGTTAAAAAGAACTCAATGCAATAGGGCAGTGGGTGGTATCAAAAACATGTGTTTTTAAAATGTGCATTATAAAATAAATCACTCTCATTAAGCCAAAATTACTTTTATTTTGAAAGTCAGATGCTTCCGGCATGAATGAAGAGGAAAAAAAAGACAGCTTTAGCACACTCACTTATAGTTACAGTTGTCCATGCTATTATTCACATATGTTTTTATTGTAAAGTATACATACTTTTACTTTGAAATTCATGAATATCTTAATTGCAATATCAAGATGGAATATAGTGTTATAATTTTACTTTAAGCTCTTAACAGTTTTTTCTCTCTCTCTCTAGACCAGGTTAGACACTCATTTTCAATTTGACACCTCTGTCTTAAAAGCTTTGTCATATTTTGTGAAACGCGAGTGTATTTGTAATTTTTTTTTTTTTTTTTTTTGACACGCTGAACTCAGCAACAGCACTGGGAAACAATCAAGCACTGCATTTATCAGAGTATCAGTGACCAAAAAGGTCAGCTATGTAATTATCAAACTTGTAATTAATAGACTAGAAGTAATTAGCTTCAAAACTGAACTAAGCCAAATGAAAAACAACAAAAAAACGACTATTTAAATTAAAACTTTATATTTCATGACCAAAAATCGCAATAGCAAACATATTCACAGATCAATGATCTGAAAAGCAAAAACTAATTAATTACTTCTCTGACAGTATAGTTTGGTGTTTACTGTACTGTATGTGTTATCCATACGGCACAAAGTAAACCTTTAAAAACTGGGATGATGCAGCCTCCTGTGAGTGACAGGATAATGCTACGCATCAACTAAGTAGCACGAGAAAAACAAACAAATTAGAACACGAAAACCCACTATGTCAACATTAGCTAACAGTAGCCCACATAGTGTATTATATTGCATGGGAATTTAACTTGAGTTCTTTACAAGAAGAAGCTGTGTGGTTACCCAGACTCACTTAAAGGTTTTTTTTCCCCCCTGAAACTCTTGGTGTGCACTTTCAGTCACACTCCAACCACTTTACTTGCCATCTCTATCTGTCTTGACATAAAATAAAACTGCTCTACTGAGAATGATGGAGTTGATCGGCTAAATCATCTTTGTGTACTCGAGGGAACACACGCTCGTTTATATCTAAACGTTACGCACTACAGCTTTAAAGGTGCCATATGTAAGAATGTGGCCAAAAACGGTTACTACGTTCAAATTCAAAATACCGAGGTCTTTTAGGTTTCGTTTTCTGACGTAACTGGCAACCCGTGGTTGCTCTGCAGCTGAGACTCTACTGACTGCAATGATTGGTAGACTTTTGCAATCTGCAAAATATTTTTTTAATGCAAATATTTTGGCTGTACTGTTGTTGTTGGTGAGTTCAGTTTGTTATATGAAGATTATTCCTGAGTCTCTGTGACATATTAAGAGGATTTTATGGCCAGTTGCTTTAGATTTATTACATAATGCACCTTTAAAGACACAATGTACTTATCATCTAGCGCTGTGCAAACAGAGTTACTAGCAATGTTTAGGTTGTGCTTCTAGTCTCTCCTCCACATAAAAAAGGACTAACTATTTTGTTTTGATAATGTGATTGCATGCTCCCAAATCCTATCGATTACTGAGGAATTAAAAACGTATAAAAACCCAATAGAAATGTTGGCCAAAACTGCAAAAGTAGTTTAATCCCCCCCCCCCTTGAATTGGAATCATCCTTTAATGTTCTTTGTGCAGCTACAGCTACGGATAAGATCATGACAACAAATAGCACTTGTTTAAATTATCTTTTAAACCGTCAGGGCCCTTTTTTTGGAAAGCGCAGTGTAGCCTGATACTCTGTAAACTCTTGTGTTGCTCTGATGAAAACAAATTACTCTCCGTGTAGACTTTTTTTGAACCGTGTTTTATTTTCCACTGTCAGCGAGATAACCTCACTAAACTTTGAGCACACTCTCATCGGTTGTATATTTAGACTGTGACTCACTTTTCTTTTAATATTTACCCGTGGTCTCACACATAGGTGGGACATTCACAGTGTTCGGTACACGTCGAAGCTGCGTTGGATCTGTCGGTATATTATGACTTTTTCAAGCGGCGGAGAGAGACAGCTGAGAACACCTGCGTTTCATAGCGTCGCCCCTTCAGGCTGAGCGTGTGTTTATGTGTCCTCAAACCTCACGCCTGAAGTTAAGTCACACTTAAATTGCAGTGAAAACATTACCTAACACGCCGTATCCATCATCTGAAAGTCACAGGTGTTTGACAGGAAGGTCTCTGAGTGCAAATTCTCTCCCATCTGGAGAAAGTTGAGCACATTCAACATCAGCAACATACACTTTAAAGCACATACACTTTAAAATTAGAATGACGAATTCCTTGCATTTCACGATCCCATTTACTGAATTACAAACGGTACCAGTTAATGTAACAGTTGGCTGAAGCAGACGAGGACTATAAAACACCGTCTTGCCTTTAAATGTTGCTTTTAAGAGGGATATTTGCATTAGGAGTTGGATTCCTACCACGTAATAATCATAAATAAAAGAGTAAAAAAGCCAACTTCTTTGAGATAGGGCAGCCAGAGCCAATTCAATTCCAGGCTTTTAAAAGACTCGTGTCCCTTTTAAAAGTTCAGACGCTATACCCACAATCAGGCAGAATCGGGACAGAAAGCATTCCAAAAAGTACAAATCCCACACAAAATAGGGATGTTTGTACGGCATCAAAAGGCTACTGCTCACTGGCAGTGCTCCATATGACCAAATATGGAAGGAAAAAATGTAGCCTTTTCCCGTAACCAAACTGGGAAAAAAGGAGGGGAAAAAAAAAAAAAAAAAAAAGAAGGGAAGGTTTTCTTGCATGCTGTGTACACAGCGAGATAGAGCTCTCACACTCACTACACAGTGGCCGCAGAGCTGGCTCCCTATCAAAACAGAATGACGGATGGTGATGGTGGAACTTTTGTGACATCTGTGTGAACGCTATTAACACACACACACACACACACACACCTGCATGACCCACGAGTCACGAGAGAGGCGCACATCGATCTTTTCCCTGCAATGACATATTCATTTTTAAACACGCACACAAAAAGCTTTCTTCACGTTCCCATAATATGAGCGCTGTAACAGAGTCTCCGACGCTGCACGCTGACTGTATTGCAGCCTCCGAGAAGGGAACATTCCTCTCGGTGAAAAAGCAGCTGTCTCAAACGCCACAATCCTCTGCTTAAGTTAGAAATGGTTTGTTTATCTGCCCCCCCCCCCCCCGCTATATGGAGTGGCTCTGACATTCTTCTGCCAGTGCTGTGCTGCAAAAAATAAATTCTCCGCGCTGGTATGTCATTTTCACAGAGAACTTATCGAATAATCTCAGACATTTTTTTTCTTGCAGTGCGTGTGAGCTGCCAGCGACCGACAAAATGGACCGCTGGAAAAAGAAAAAAAAAAGAGACGAAAAGAAAAGAAAACCTCTGCAGAGTCATAGGATCGAAACAAAATATAGCATCACACATGGCGATACATAGGAGTCGGAGTTTTATTGAACAAAACCATTCGGCTGGACAGGTCCCCGGACATTTGTCATCCAGTTAAAGGAGCAGTTCAGCCATATAAAGTTCTTCCTGTAATTTTCCTGTCTACACTGTGGTAGCTGGCGTGTTCAAATTTCCCCCGCCATAGTTTAATTATTTAAGGCCTGGAATGCTGACTTAGTCTTTTGGAGCTGTGCGCTTGCTCATGCTATCGTCCATACGTACACACTCAGATCTCTTATGGCGTGTTCCCATCATGGCACAGTTCGGTTTGGTACAGTACGGTAGGGTTTAGAAATGGTAAAGCCCTCGGTCAGGCTCGCTATTCCATCGAGAACAGTACCTTTGGTAGGCGAGGTGTGTGACTTTATACCGGGGCCCCAACAATGAACAACAACATTGAACGCAACGCAACAGACAACAACCGAGGACACGCAGCAGCTTGTGGCTGTTTTTCTGCGGGCGTTGAAGAAACAATGGTCGCAAGGGAGTGGCACTTTTCTGCCGCCCAATTAGCTGACTGTCGTGGGTCTTGCTTCACCTATACTGTACCATTAATCTGGTACACGAAGGAAAGGGTACTGAAAAATGGAACGGTTGGGGCTACTTATTTTGTGGTGCTATTTATAATAGAAAAAATTTGTACCATACAGAATCGAATCAAACAGTTCCACTCGGTGCCAACACATTAGTTGGGAGTTTACATTTATCGGCTTTCTTGCAGAGCATTGGATGAAATGTAGCCACTATCATACATTTTGAATACAAAGCCGACGACAGCTAGCCTGGGTAATTAATTCAAAACTATAAATTAAAGGTCTAGTGTAGGGCTGGGCAATATGGTCTAAAAATAAAATCCCAGATTTTATTAGATTTTTTTAAACTAGTATAGTCAAAATAATTTGTTCATTACATCCTCCATGACTGGAGCACAGTCTCTGGACTGAAATACAGCGGCAGTGTGATGCCAGTCACACTGCTGATTGCCAGTCGTGGCAATCGTACCGCTGATTGCCACCGACCCTAAACACACCAGACTCCTCTGTTGAATATTGAGATTTTAGACATTTTAGGATTGTTAACTAGTTTTAACTGACCTAAAGTTTGGCATTGTTCGATTCGATCCTTGTGTCGGACGTCTCTTCCTGTGACGGCACTCGCGCCGTTTTTTCCGAGCACCCTGCCATGTTAGCTCTTCGCTAATGCACATTTATACGGCGTATTCTAAGGCTACAAAAAACGAATTATTTTTATTTTATTTTAAAGCAATAATACATTTATACAAACATAATTATGTTCTATAAACCCTCATAAATGTGAGACACTTGACCTTTGAAACAGGATCGTGTCTTTTCGCATTTTCGCAGTCTTTATGCCAAATTATGCCAATTCAATTAGTGTAATCAAGTCAAGTGTTGTTAAGAGTTTTCCCTGAAAACAAGGCAGAGTTATGAGGACTACACAAGGACAACAACACAGACTCTCTCGGTAGTTTAAGGTCACACCTTCTAAGTCTGTTAGATATGACTGTAAATAAGTAATGACAGACAGCTGGTGAATGAAGGGGAGGACAAAAGACCTGATAACAATCTCAATGCAGTGGGGAAAAGAAAAAAAAAACATTCAATATTCAGTCATTTAATCAACCAAGAAATCTCTTGCAGCATCATTAGATTTTTTCTGTCACTATAAGCAAAAAAGTAGTCGTTAGCAGTTCTAGGCTCAATGTAAGAACATGTGATTAGTTGCAAAGCCTCACTTCATCCATCTCTTGCTCCATTTCAAAGAGGAAGAGCAGCCTCGGCTTGTTCCCTTAAGGACAGAGCGTCTTGATACCTGCCTTCTCTCAGCATAAATGAGCCCTAGGCAGGAGTCTGCGTCTCCTCAACAGGACATTAATCTGCTACTAGTGAGCTGACCAGAGAGACTGGTGGAACCACAGAGCTGATATATGGCAGGTTTTAGTCTAAGTACTGCTACTGCCGACACTGCAGAGAGAGAACACTTTATCCTCATAATGGAAATAGTGCCAAATCGGATGGAAAAGGATAAAAACAGGCCAGGAACAGGACAGAAATGACCTCTGCCACGCTTTAAAGCCTTGTTCTCGTTCAATCTGTGTGGAAAAGTTCAGTTCTTATAAACTTACTGTGTAAATAAATATAAAGATATAAAGATCAAAGTTTCAATTACTGAAAAAAGCCAGTATGTCTGGGTGAAAGGCCCTCAGGCAAGATCTTAAACTTTTTTTTTTTTTTTTTTCACCATTTTGAAGAGAGCAACTCACTCGGGATATGCCCCAAACCACAATCACGAAAATGTATAAATGTGCGTGATTAGTGTGATTCAAACTCAGCAGCCCGCAGTACATGGGCAATAACATGACATACTTGGAACATTAAGTGGAACATAAAAACGTATTTCTCATAAAGCTTGAGAGGTTCCTGATGTGTTTCTTTAAAGCAACAAAGTGCAAAGAAAATGGCTCGGCTGAACATTTTGTGACATGCTTCGCTATAAAAGCAACATTTCAGCCGGGGTGGACGTGCGGCTCTCTGTGGCCGGAGAAAAATTACAGTTTGGTGAGAGAAGGAGTGAAAATTGGAAGGATAAAAAAAAAAAGAAAAAAAAAAAAAGGCAATATAACAGCGGAGTGATTTATGTGGCTGGCTCAAACCACACTAAGAAAGGATGTTCTTCCATCATACCTTACATGGAAAAATACAGTGCATGAGGGTAGAGTGAGGCTAAAAGGCATGATGCAATGCCCCCACACACGGAGAGCCTGTTAAAAAAACATGACAGCTGTGTGCAAACCATGACACAAAGTTGCCTTTTTTGCACATAAAACAGAGCCCTATCTGAGATCACAAAGACACTCACTTACTGCGAGGGCATATTTATCCAAACCTCTACAAAATGTAATAGATCTTTACTGCATCTTGCCTTGTTTTAACACACAAGTCAGTAAATCATGCAGCAGAAGGCTAGTTTTTTTTCAGCTGAAGTGTGCTGCGAGGCTTTTCACGGGTATTACATGACAAGGTATTTTTCAAAATAAGGGGCTGCATTCCTGGAGAGAGATAGGAAGAGATTAAGGAGAGGGTGGCGTTGTGTGGGTGTGGTGGTGGTGGTGGTGGTGGGCAAGCAGTGCTCTGACCGAGTGGGTCAATTACTCACAGTGGATGTGGAGAGGTGGAGTAATTCCCCCGATAGTGCTTTCAGTTCAGTCCTTATTAAGGGACAATCAGAGGATTCCTTTTGGGAACACACAGGAGGGAGAGCAATGCTGTATATATACTCACAAGTGTGAAAAAGCTATGATAACAGAGAGGGGTGTTTCATTTGACTCTTTTCCACACTCTACTCGGCCCTGACATGCTCTCAATAACACAGGGCCAAGCTGTTTATTAGAGGGTGAACATGTGTAGAAACTAAAAATCTTTAAGCAGTACATCGTAACGACTAATTGTCACATTGTTATTGTTCTCTTCTTCCTCCAACTCACTTTGTTTTCTATGTGTTTGTGATGTCACATTTAAAATTCTCAGGTATACTACTTTGTTTAAATTAGTGCTGGGCACTAGGTTAACGCAAGTTAACGCACGATGCGTTTCCATGACGACTGACCGAAAAAAGACGCATGTGACGTCATGTTTCTGTGCCTCGACACCGGAGTCCAGGCACCGTTTACCAGTTAGCTCCATTAGCTGCATTAGCTCCTTTTAGCACCAGTTAGCGCACCTACAGTCGAACTGAAGGCGCCGTTTGCCAGTTAGAGCCGTTAGCTGCATTAGCTTCTTTTAGCGCCAGTTAGCGCGCATACAGTCAAACTGGAGCGGTCTGTTTATTAAAACGGAAAGAGCAGCGCTACAAATAACCAGCGTACCTGTGTACTGCGTATGTGTGCCTCTGTTTTTAAAGTTTAGCGTTACTTTAGAGGCTCATTTTAACAACCTGGAACTCACGTAAACATGACGTCACGCGTGTCGTTTCCCGGTCAGTCGTCATGGAAACGCGCCCAGCACTGGTTTAAATTCACTGTTTCGTAGCAAAACAAAGTTCATGTACAGTATTGTCGCCATGTCGCAATATTGACAATATCAATATATTCATGTAAGATCATGTTAAACTTTGTTTTGCCTCCATATAATATATAATATATATTCCAGTTGATACCAAGTAAATGTGGCTGTTTAGCTACTAAATGCTAACTTACTGCTGTAGAGAGACTTAGCGTAAAATTTTTAAAAGATTACTTAAACGTAACTATGGGTCATTTTTGAGGTGCGTTTTTAGTGCACCAGTGTTTTTCGTCTAAACTTAGGGTTAGAGCTAAAAGACAGGGCTTAGCAGTTAGTTACAGACAATGACATAAATACCAGATTTCTGTTACTTATACCAGGGGGGAGCCTATTTTAAGAATGTAACTACAGGTTGTTTACAGGACTTTTTTTGGTGGACAGTCTCACTAATTGTGTCCACCATTTGCATACAGCTTTATAAAGTGCAGCTTTGAGGACTAAAGGAAATAGCAGTGGATCATCAGCAAACATTTGCATATTTTATCACTCTTCTTCTACTGTACTATATCGTATAAATGTAATGCACTCTGACAGGAATTGAACTACACTGTCTTATTGGAAAATATGTCAAAACTACATTTCCACATTGAAGTCCATGGCGTTTACTCTACTTCTCTCAGGTGTAAGCTGAGGGCGCACTTGAAGGGTAATATTTACAGGAAGAAAGATTACCCTCGAAAAAGCCAGAGCCATAGCTGTTGACAAAGGACTAGAAGTCAGCACAAAATTCAGTGGAGTGTACCAGTCGTAATCCCAGTCCACCTACACTGGTTGACAGATATGATGCCAGCTATTAAAAACATGGAGTTCTTTCATCCAGGCAGAAATGAAATCCCAGCTAATATCACACCCCTGTGGAAAATGTGGCAATTTTTTTTTCATTCTCTGGTTTGTAGTATCAAATTTTAGGATATTAAAGCATTAAGGTATTGCCTTTTGAAACAGCAGATGCACATTCCCTAAGTGACAGGGAGCTCACCTCTCCTTCCAAAAAATACATTCCACACTCCTCATACCACAAATCCTTTCAGGGCTCTGCAGGGCTAAAGTTCACAAGCTTTACCAGATCTCATTTTTGTGCATGGCTGTGCTGGTTGTTATTATTAGTGTGGCAGGCAGCCAGCTTAGATGGGTACACGTCCTATGTCCCCTTCGTTCCACCTTCAGGTGAAAGGCCCGAGCCGAGGTCTATAATCTGCGGGTATATCCAATGCAATGTTTGCCACTTTATACTCTGCCGTCACAGAATTTGTCTTTGTACTGTGCTCATTGTTTTCGGTCACTCTCCACATAACCGTGCCTGCTGGGGAAAACGCTTTAGATGCCGTTCTCAACCCTTAAAGTGAGACCTTCGGGACAGTTACCCTACATTTGTCTCGATTCTCGCTCTCTCTCTTTCTGTGGTAATGTGGCTTTGGTATCCATTGCCAGATATTTCAGGAAACCCTAGAGCTTCATGAGACATAATAAAGCTCCCCCTCTTCTCTGTCTTTGTCTGTTTCACTGTAGGTAACACTATAATTCTCCGTCTGCCCTCTGCAGGCTTGGACACTCCACAGCTCATTCATCCATGAAGCTGAAAGTCATTTTATCCAACGTTTGACTCGTATCACATCATTTTAAACGCTGGTGATTCTTACTTCTAATTCCTGTGCTAACGCTAGACCACACACACACATTTACACGACAGAAGACACCATCATCATTGAAAGCAATTAGCATGATGTGGCATTTACTGCAAAATGAAAGATAAATCTCAGCTTGAGAGGTTAATACATGTGCAGCATTTAAGCCTTCTAATTCCTAAATTTATTAGAATAACACATATCCCAGACAGCCATGAAATTGTAAATAATTGAGTCGTGGTCTTAGGAGGCTTCTCCGGTTGCTCCGTTGAGGTTGCATCAAGGATTTTTTTTTTAGCTGATGGCAAAACTGAAAATAAGATTTGGTTCACAAGGCAGCAGAGCTAAACGGAAATAAATCCAAAACCACAGCTGACCTCCCCGCGGACACTAATCTGTCCGTGGAGGTTTCACCCATCTCCTCTCCTTCCAAATGGTCTCCTCCACCTGGTCAACCCTGCGCTCAAACACACAGATGCATGTCTGAAACCCCTTCATTCACATGGACAAGCACCTACACACATACCTATCCACCCCCACCCACCCACCACCCACCTTGTGTTTATGTTCAGAGCTTGAGTGACTGGTATTTCATTTCGGCCTGCCCGGAGCCCTCCTGCACAGTTTGGCTTGGCCAGTGTACCATTACTGGTCATTAAGTCTAACCTGAACTAATAGAGGCCCATTTTCCAAGGTGGTCTCCCAGGTGGCTGTCACAGGAGTGAGTGGCATGGCGGGGCTCGGGGTTTGACTTAGGCACACAGGGTCTCATGAAAAATCAGCTGGGATGTGAGCCAGACTCCTTCATACATTGGGCAAAGACTCTAAACAAGAACCCATTGTTTTAGGGGGGGGTGTCTGGGTGTTTTGTTTCTCATTAAAGCAGGTTTAATGAGGTCAGCCAGAATAGGCAGCACGGGCACCACATCCCGACCCTCCGATACATGTAATCTGCTTTATTTGTGCGTTATTCAACATCATCTACTCGCTCACTAATAAAGCCACGTCATAATTGAGCCTGGTAGCAAGGAAAGCAAGCTCACACCAACTCTGTTGGTTCCAAACAGAATTTGATGACAAAACTCTTTGGATTTGAGGGATCATAAAAAATACTGTCCACCAAACGATCGTGCCTCCATTTTTAAAAACATAGAAAAGCCAAATGTGGTGGTTATGCGTCTAAAAACATAGTATTATTGGGTTGAGGGGCCACACTTGGCATAGTGGTTTGCGCTCTTGCCTTTGCAGCAAGAAGATCCGGGTTCAAGCACCAGATGGAACAAGGGCCTTTCTGCATGGAGTTTGCATGTTCTCCCAGTGTGTGCTTTGGTTTTCTGCAGGGTCTCCGGCTTCCTCCCGCAGTCCAAAAACATGCAGATTTGGGGATTAGGTGAACTGGTCACTCTAAATTGACAGTAGGTGTGAGAGAATGGTTGTTTGTCTCTGAATGTGGCCCTGCAATGGACTGGCGAGCTGTCCAGGGCATACCTCGCCTATCGCCCTATGTCAGCTGAGATAGGCACAGCTGTGCCGTGGAGGATAAAGCGGTAGATAATGGATCGATGGTTGGGTTGCATTAAAAAAAAAGGAGTAAACACATTTGTAAACTCAAAAAACCCTTAATTAGCTCTGCCACATGCAACACTTGATGTCGTAATTCCAATGAGAGCTGCAGTTCATAATTTAATTAAGAGGAATCTGGTTAGATGTTTGATTAATTCATGTTTTGTTTGTGAAATGGGGAAAAAAGAAAGAAAAGGATAGCAGAAAATGTCCATCATGAGAACTTCCCTAGCCAGTTAATAATTAATATCCAATCAAATAATTGGTGCACAGATTCTAGGACTGTCACCGTGAAGGAATTTCCCCGGCAGTGATTCACAGTTGCTTTAAAAGCACTTTATACCAGTGCAGTTGCCATGTTTTCTGTTTGCACTGATCTGGATACGAGGTGAGATCTTGCGGTTGTGACGCTTGTCTGCCGTCCACTGCAGTTAGCTTGATTCCTTCAAAGTATGTCATTTTGGTGGTTACCACGACAACCCTTATGATTGCAAATCATTACGCAGCTTCAACTGATTCCCACGCCTCATATACCAGAGCTTTATTTGTACATGTGCATAATCATGTGACGGTGGTTACAGGCTAAAACATTTTCTGTCAGTATAAATGTTCTCAAATTCATTGAGTAATTATATTGGAAAAAAAAAAAACTATGCATGTTTTAGCTGTGCTCTCCTGCATGTGACACATGTCATCATTAATCAGAAGAGAAGGAGCCATTAGTCTGAATGTGGGGGTAATTAATCCACACTCACACTCCATTAGACGTCATGCTCAATTTGTGCAGAGCGCTGCATACTGGGTAAATAAGCCGAGATGACTGGACCCACAGCTATTATTCCCCAATCTGAGTCGTTATAATACTGTCAAGGTGCTAACATGCGTCTCTGGGACGGTTTTGCTCTCAACTCGTGAGCGCACATGTAGATCAAGTGGATATTACACGTGAAATTGAAAGCAGGATGACAAGGATGGCTGTTTCTATTAAGGAATAGTATTCATGTGTCGTTTCATGTCGGAAATTTGTGAACTTCTCAGGCTGATCAGATAATCATTCACATGTGCATCTCAGTCATAAAAAATGTGACTGGACTTCACCATTAAAGCCTAACCATAAGCCTCCAACAAGGTTAAACTGCAGTAGGGCATGCAGTATGAATCAGCCTTTAGTTTAATAAGTACCATTTGGCTGTCACCTCAGTGGCCATAGAGCTGCTCTATTACAGTCAAGCCCCTCCAGTACAGAGCTGGGGTTATTCAATAAAAACCTGACTGAGTGTTTCTCCCAATCACCACTGGCAGATCTCTGATGAGGTAAAGAGCTCTCTGATGCCAGCCTCTGTCCCAGTGGAACGCTGTCTGATTAAAATGGTTTTCTGGGACCATTTTGTGCTCTGTGTGCCCTTGCCAGACCTGACTTTGAGCAAAGAAAGACAAATTACGAGATGCATACATCCACAAAACGAGATATGATCAGTTAAGGTCTAGGTAGATAGATGAGAACATAGGGTTTCTGCTTTTGCCCTAACCCACGTGAGTCTAAAACATATTCTGCATTTTTTTACTCGTGTTGAAGAATGGCTTTGCCTTAGCAATTCCGCTCTTTTCATCTTCAGCCTTAATCTTAATCTTCGACCACCCCCCTATGCCACTTATCTTCCCTATCCATGATGTGTAGTGGAAAGAAACAGCAACAGTGGAGTTTTCATACTCTCCGGCCCTCTTGACTCGCCTGGATTACATTCCTGAGCAATCTACGAAGGCTTGTATGTATGTGCACGAGTATGCTTCTGATTAGGAGGCACAAAGAGAACACTCTATAAATGCACTCTTAAACAATTACCACTGCTCCTGACTGCAGCCTTGACACAGACCTCAGACTGTGCTGCTGCCTCGCTTGCTTATTCAGGTGGGAAAGATGGATACAGACCATTTACACTGCAGTGTGCTTTGTTTAAAGACACGTGCCCACAGTTTGACTTTACATAACAGACTGCAAAGGCTATGGAAAACATTAAGGGTTTCACATACGGTGCATTTATTTATTTGTGGCAGCCTGCGGAATATTGACATTGATAGTTTCTTTTTCTGAAATTCCTTTACTATCATAGACCTGGAAGTCACCCGATTCAAATAAAACGTGTTATGTGCAGTTTTAATTATTGACTAAGCATTTAAAGTTGCTATAATCAATTTGTTACATTAACAATGCATAAAATGGCAGTGTGGTACTCACACTAATGAACTCGGAGAATAAGTACTCACCTCTGCAGTTTTTACCGATCAATGTTGTTTTCAGACAAAGTAGCTACATTTTATCAGTGAAAAGAGCTCTGCTAAACCTAATGTGCACTATTTGGAGCTACAATAGGCTATGTGCACAATGTGCACAATGGAACTCCCGCCTAGTAACTGTGGCTGCCGGTACGCTGAGCTGATTCAAGTAGGTCCTGTTGTCGTTGTGATTTCCCGGAGACGCTAATGAAGTGCTAGAGTTAAATAGTGGAGTCAATTTTATTTGTAAAAATGAGAAAACGGATTTCGGATACAAGAGAGACGGTTATCGTATCAAAAAGTCAGAACGTCAGCCCTACATTGTCTTGTTACTACAGTGTACCCCTTTGTACAAATGTGTCACGGTACAATGGTACGACAAACTTTCATAGGTTTCCGGTGGATGTGTTGAGACGAATGGATGGTGAGGGCACGGCGGGACGACTTCACACAAGTTTGCCGCTGGCATTTCAAAAAAGGACAGTTTTTTTTGTTCCAGTACACAAACACAAGCTGGAAAAATATTAATTGAATAAAGTATGTCCGCTTCCACTCCGCTATGTTAGGATTAGGTGTTTTTCAGGTTAGCATGCGGCTAATTAGGTAACGTGTCAGTTGCCATCTTGAGTCAGAGCATAAACTCACGTCTCCTCTTCAGTCCATAAACGTACCATGCTGGATTTCACCGTGTTCTCCACACTGCAACAAACTTCGTAACCGATTTTCAATGTTTTAATCCTGAGAAAGCACAGGCTAGTCGATCCATTCAAGACGCAGGACCACACACTCGTGATTTAACGCGAATTCAGAATGTAAACAGACATCGGCGGCAGACTGTCTCCGTACAGTTGTGATACGTCTTGCAGGACACATTGAACAACTTTTGCCAGAAATCCACAAGTTTGTCCTCTTTCGCTACCGTCCACTGGGCTCCTCGCATTAATCCTCCCATTGCACTGTGGGCAACCTGGTCAACTCACTCTCATTGGTTACTTCAGAGTTTTGCTCAAGCCCCAATCACTGTCGTAGATATCAAACATGTCTGATACTTACGATTTAAAATCGGGAAGACTCTGATGTGTGAACCACTCACGCTACAGGATGATTTGGCCACATATACTGTTCAAATCAGCCTAAAATTGAAAGGCAAAAACTATTGTTGGAAGGTCTGAATCAGTGAGTGATTCATCAACAAAATAGTGTGCAGATTCACTGCTCATAATTTATTAAGTTTTTATTATCATTAAGTAAGTATTTTCCTTAGATTTTACTAATTTTGTACAAGAACATTGAACAAAAAAACCCTCTGAAGCTTTTCCAATGAAGTAAACAGAGGTATGACTCAAATGAATATCCATGTAAGGACACAGGGATTGTTTTATGTGTATGAGGTAAGTCCTCACCTCCATCATTACCACATACATAACCGATCGCGTTCTCACTCCCGTGATAGCTGGCTTTCAACATGGCGTCTCCAAGCTGTCCTTCAAATTCACCGTGCACAATGCAACACGCAAATCAGCACCTCTATCGCCACAAGCATAAATCCAGCAAGCCTATAACTGACCTGCACACTGCCCCGTCTGTTTCCCCCCCTATGCGATTCATAGAGCAGTTAACCTTGCTAACTGTGTAAACACATGACCTCACTGGTCATGTGTTTACACTCAGTGCTATTTTTCACACACGCCGCTGGGATTTACATCACCTTATTACCTCCACGTTCCCTTAATTCCCCATTACCCTAAAATATGGGACTTTTAGAAGGTGGTATGACAGGCTCTTGATTAGCAATGTTTGTTTAGTTTTTTGGGGGCGCTACGGGAGGAAGGCGATAGGCTGAGAGGAGAAGAGAGGAGGTGAAGAGAGGACGGGGGTGGGGGGGAGAGAGTGGAAACCTGGAGAGGAGAAGAAATAGGGTGAAGTTGAATAAAAAAAAGAATAGAATAATCATTTCTATTAGGTAGAAAATGGCTGAGGTAGAATATATTGGTGTCAGAGGAAAGGAGAGGGAAAGATAATTTCGCTGTTAGGACAGAGACAAGAAAGGTGGTTTCTCTGCCACAGGGACACACTGTGCACGTCTGAGATCCCAAAGGGAGGACAAGGAAAGGAAACACAAGGCCAATCAGCTAACAGAGACATTTCCTGTGCTTGTTTTATCAGATGAGAAGATGCCCAAAGGCTAAATGTCCCTCTCAAAGTGTTGTACACTTCTCCAAATAACCTGCTTTGGGGAACCAAGGGGAGAACATGCATCTTTGTGGGATGACATCAGAAGCACCGCTGGGGAGCAGTGACCTCACTCTCGCACAATCAATCATCCACAAAAACCCCAAGAAATGCAGACCACGTGAATAACAGAGGAGGTTTTACCTTTTATGAGATAAAACAAGGCTGACTCTTTAGGTTAATCATCACCCACTTAAAAAAAAGATTTAGTTACAGGGAAAGGAATACAAATATGTTTTTTTTTTATATACCTATGAAACTTTAGGTGGAGCTTGGCATCTGGTAACTAGCAGATGGTGGACCAATGTGCGTATTACCAACACCAGCATGCCATGCTGCCTATTAGGCACTCTGGCCTTGAGTGATAGCACTTTAAAACTTAGAGAACAACACGAGCAAGAGGCTGATCCAACAAACCCTCTTCATCAGAGTGTGACTAAAACCCAGAGGAATGCACACACAGGTCTTTCATGCCCACATGACTGCTTCAGTCAGGAGAATCAAAGTTTGGGAAATAGTCTGGAAAGAGAGGAAGTAAAGATATGGATCCTAAAAGGAAGGATGACTGTAAAATTATTCTTGCATGTGCAGTGTATTCAGGCTTATAATAGCTTAATTTGGCAGTGACTGGGTTGAGTAAAAGCTGAGAAAAAAAATCATTCTCCAGCACCCAGAGTCAAAGTATGCATAAGAAATGGCACAGAATATCCCCCCCCAAAAAAACACATGGGTATTATTCAACAGTACTGTCCCACGTTATCAAGGCTACAAAATGACGGACAACAAAGAGGATATAAAGCTAAATTACAGAGAGGAAATTTCATTGCATGGAAGGTTTTTTTTCTTTGTGGCAAATAAAAGGAATTTTGAGTTATATCACAAGCATCTGCAAAACTCCTACTGCTAATTTTCCAGGCCCTGAATAAACATTATCTTAGGTTTCATGCCCTCATGTGACTTCACATGCAATTAGGCAGCACGACCAATTTCATGTCTACCACTTGTTGGCTGTTGTTAGTCTGTGAAAGAGTTAAGGATTCTTCTCCAACTCTGGATCTGCTCGTCCGTCCACGCTCACCATATTATACAACTAAGCGTGCGGTTTCTGGATGCAGCGCATTCAAATTACATGCTATCGAATTCAAAGACGAAGCGGGGGAACAGGACAAGTACGCCGTGGAGCTCAAGTCCACGACCGGAGTCCCATGAGCGCTAGCTGCACGTCAATCACAATCTCTGTACCCTGTCGTGATCCTGCTGTCGTCCAGAAGACACAAACCTAAAACCTAAACTAATTTCTTTCCAACGAGCGAGATGTGAACCACAATGACAGGTACACCTTTGATGAAGCAAGAGTGCAGTCAATTTTGTTTCAAGGTGTGCAGGCGAGGTGAGGCTGCATCTTAATTTTACCAAACGGGCCAAAAAGTCTAGCATGCAGGAAACATGCTTGACATAGTTTCACTGGTCATTTATGAGGTAAAAAAAAACAATCCCCCAAAGAAAGCTCTGGCACCTGCTGTGCAGAGACAATGTATGTTTAGCTGATGTGTTAGCATGTAACCACTGGAAACTGAATCAAATTTAAAAAACACATTATAGGTAAACATCTACTTAAAAAAAAAAGAGCAGAACAGTCGGATCATTTGTTTTAGAAATTATCTTTGCCAGTTTTCCACTCTATTCAAATTCAGTTTGCCACTTGGTTGGCTGCGTCTCCTCACTGGTGGTAAGAAACTATTGCCTTGCAGGGAAACTCTGGATTTTTGCTTTGGAACTTGATACTGTGCTGGATAATGAGTGTCTAGGATCAAACTATAAAAACAAAAGCATTCACATACAGTATATTGCAAGCATACCTGTAAACACATTACTGTGTATTGACAGATTCATGAAGGCTGCACACTTTAGCAGATGTTTAGATTGTGATAGGAATAGATGGCACAATATTATCCAGATCCAACTTTGTAACTTTTGATAAAGAGTATAAGAGAAGAGGAGGGGAAGGAGGTAGGAGAGGGAGCCAGAGCACAGTAACTAGAAGCCTTCACCGCACTGTGCAGTGCAGAGCCAGACTCCGGAAATGCATGGCAGTGTTCCCTACATCCTGCCTGCCCAGCCCTAACCCTGGCCCTGGCTCTCACCCTACACACTGCCAAACCCCTGTTATCACTCTATGCAATTACCTCCAGATTCCTCTGCACCCATATCACACCGTGCCAATTATAAAATCCCCTCCTAAGTACACTACAAAGCGCGACATGCATTTGACTGTAAAGCCTGCTGTTTTCTGTGCGATTGAGGCGAGAAATAGCCACGTGAGAATGTATGAATTTGAAAAGAAAAAAAATCCTACACCTCCGATTCCAAAAAAGTACGTGCCAAAAAGTACTCACAAAGGTGCGGTAAGTCAACTCGGATGAAGCAGAAAAGACAATTTGATGACAACTATATATCCACATATGGAGTAGCTGTAACACATGAACATATAATGTGAGATAATGGAATGTAAAAACTGGCAAGGGGGTTTTAAAACAATTAGAGATGGGAATCAGTATTGGTTTAAAGATAAAAAAGATCCAATCCAAACATCCTATATATCGCATCCTTCCCTATTCACAGACTGAAAAAAATGCAAATAAAAATCATGTTTGGGCTGTTTATTTCTTCTTTTTGGGTGAGAGCAATATTTGTTACACAGTTGGAGATGTTTGTCTCTGAAATGACTCTGACCAAATGTGTTGTTAACAGCTATATAGTTCACAAACTGTCTAAAATAACTGTATTGACCTAATATCAGTATCGGATCGTTCTATCCCGATGAACAATCAAGTCAAAACTGTTTTTATTCAAATATAAAACCGTGCTGTGTAACGTAAAGATACATAAACAAATGCCACATGAGTTCACCCACAGGTTACACCTGTCAGCGGAGGCACCATGGAGCAAGTAAAGTGAGATAGTTGTGGTTGGAGTATGGCCGGATTCTATTGAGTTGTGAGATGTGGGGGTGGATCATGATCACTGAAATATTCGCCATGTGGAGACACCAACAGTGTTTTTGTAATTATTCAGAATTCCACTGGTTTAAAGGTGTATTATGTAATAAATCTAAAGCAACTGCCCATAAAATTCTCCTAATATGTCACAGAGACTCAGGAATAATGTTCATATAACAAACTGAACTCACCAACAACAACAGTACAGCCAAAATATTTACATTAAAAAAAAAATTTGCAGACTGCAAATCATGTTTATGTTTAGAAATCCTGTTTTGGCATGTGGTGCCACCTACCGCCGTCTACCAATCATTGCAGTCAGTAGAGTCTCAGCTGCCGAGCAACCATGGGTTGCCAGTTACGTCAGAAAACGAAACCTAAAAGACCTTGGTATTTTTAATTTGAATGTAGTAACCGTTTTTGGCCACATTCTTACATATGGCACCTTTGAGTACTGTACAGTGAATAACCTAAACAGTACAAAACTATGGGGTAGGTTGCCCACAGTAACCAACCCTAACCCTAAAGAAGCAGTAGAGGTTTAAAATCCTACAACTTTTGTTGAAAACCTGTCTGAACAAACCGCGTCACGATTCCCTCTCATGAATTATTAGGACAATACAGTACTGCAGGATGTGGTAACACGTGTTTGCAGAATGGTGGGAAAAAGTCAAGTGATAAAAGGGAAACAGGCTGGTTCTGGTGGTTCAGGGTTCATCCTGTAAGACAATGACCCAAAACATAAGGAGAACAGAACCAGATGGGAGGCTTCACGTGACCGAGGGCATCACAGTCTCCTAAACCACATCCAGCTGGTTTGTGATGAACTGGAGAGCAGAAGGTGAGGGAGGACGAAAAAAATGGCAAGTGTACATTAGCTTTGGCTCAGGTGTTGAAACAAACTGAATCGATAGTTTATTTATGCCCCAGAGAGAACGTATGCAGAGTCACAACTTTAAATTGACCAATAATAGATCAATACCTAGTTGAAAATAAACATAAAAATGGCTGACAGCACAAAAGTAATGCATGTGATTAAATTACTTAGCCTGCCATAATGAATAAGCGGTTTAAATAATTTGCTAAAAGCAGTGGATTAATGTTAGAAACAGGCAACCTGAAGCAACTGATAAATAATGCATGTAACAGCCAAGTTGCTGTCATTGAAATGTGACTACATGTCCATGGGAAAATGGTGAAATGGACGGAGCAGCTAATGGTAGAAATGCTTCTCTAAGAAGAAACAAGTGCAAAAGCAAACTGGACTGTTATAACTGATACTGTCCTAATCAAAGTCAGATCAAATGAAAGCTTGTGGAATGTGAAGATGTTGGTAAGACATTACTATAGGGGCATGTGGCAGCACTGTTGGGCCACATCAGACAAAAACATTGGGAGCCACTGTACTCGAGGACTGTTATGCATTGCATTCCAGAGGCTATTCCAATCATCTGTCACCAGGTCGGGCCTGCACCTTATAAGGAGTGGAGGGCATTTTCCATGTGTTTTCCAAACACTGCACGACTTATCTGAGACAGTTTCATGGACAATTACAATGCTGTCTCTACCCCGAAAGCATTTTTTTGAAAAGGCGATACAGATGTACCCTCTCTACAGCCCCCTCTCTCCACCCTTCTATGCATTTTCCATGCTTCCATTTCACAGATACCACTATGTAATAAAGTCAAGATCAAAAGGCTTGACGCCCAAACTCCAGCACAATAAAGGTTGAGGAGTGTTTTTTTTGCCCCCGGGGTGGTGGGATTGTAGAACGTGATACCTTGAAATGATGAGAAGTGGATTCATCTGTGAATGAGTAGACCTATTTTTATTTGTAAAGCTGCCCTACAGTGTTGTCTGCAGGAGATGCTTGATGTGTTTTAGATCCACGCTTCAAAGGAGAAGCGCTATGTGTGAATCAGCACGATATCGTGGTCGCATTT
Organism: Microchirus variegatus; assembly: GCF_963457635.1. Lineage (NCBI taxonomy): Eukaryota > Metazoa > Chordata > Actinopteri > Pleuronectiformes > Soleidae > Microchirus > Microchirus variegatus. The sequence goes on from NC_139821.1 coordinate 11,940,014, forward strand.
GATCTTTGAGGGGAATCCAGAGTCCTGGTAGTCATACGTGCCATTGAGCCAACTTTGAACATTTTCTATACATCGTATTTCAACAGGTTCCTCCACATTCTGTTGTTAGGGGTTTCGCTAGTGACAATGAGGAGCAAGAAACTGTAAATCTGTCTTTCAAATAGTCTCAAACAGTTCTAAAATAGTATTGAGTAGGCTGCTGAGCAGGTATGTCGCATCAGGATACAAAAAGCAGCAACAATAATGCGACTTCTCCTTTAAATTCTACAAACAATTATGTACAGGAGAATGTAGTGACACTATTATCGGAAACTTCTTAAAGCCCCATACAACTATGGACGAAACCAGTAAAACTTTTACCTAAAGTTTGAATTGGGGCTGCGGCGATTACTGGATTATCCGATTACTTGAGTGTTTTTTCAATAATTAAAACAAGCTATCGGATTTTTCCGCTTCATAGATGTGAATATTTTCTGGTGTCTTTGTTCAATATAACAAATGAATCATTAAAGGTACCACATGTAAGAATGTGGCCAAAAACGGTTACTACATTCAAATTCAAAATACCAAGGTCTTTTAGGTTTCGTTTTCAGACCTAACTGGCAACCCGTGGTTGCTCGGTAGCTGAGACTCTACTGACTGCAATGATTGGTAGACAGCGGTATGTGGCGCCACATGCAATAACATGATTTCAAAACATAAACATGATTTGCAGTCTGCAAATTTTTTTTTTAATGCAAATATTTTGGCTGTACTGTTGTTGTTGGTGAGTTCAGTTCATTAAATGAACATTATTCCTGAGTCTCTGTGACATATTAAGAGGATTTTATGGCCAGTTGGATTTATTACATAATGCACCTTTAAAACTGGATAATTTGGTTTGGGGACAAAACAAGATATCCAAGAACATAATCCTTTCCAGGTTTGGTGAACACCGATCAACAATATTCAACAAGTACTGTATTAATCGGATACATAATCAACAGATTATTCAATTCTGAAAGTAATTATTAGTCCCAGCCCAAGTTTCAATGCATCTTTAAAAAGGGTCATCAAAATTAATTAATATCTTTCTGCTTCTTACATTCACAGTAGAATCATGAACATGAAGAGCACTTCTGTCAAAATTATTTAAAAAATAAATAAATAAAAACAAAGGAAAGACGCTGAAAACAAAACAGAGTTGGTTTTATGTAGAGCCCTCTGGGCCCCTGAAAATTGGGACCCTTCAAATCCCTAGAAGCGGCCCTGCTGCTTAGGCTTGGCAGGCCGGGGCTTTGGAGATCCCCCTCCCTCCCCCCTCCCTCCCCCCTCCTCCTCCTCCTCCTCCTGCCCCTTCATACTTTGCTCGATATGAATCTGAAACTATGAGCGCGCCTTACAGGGTTTGACCCGCATCTTTTCGAGTCGTTCACAGCGCTTTAACACGGCAGAAAAGTTTAGAAACAAAGCGCGCAGAAGACGCAGCGACACGAGAGAAAGTGAGGAAAAAAAAGTATCAGCAGCCCACGCAGAATGTGATCATCTCCCATCATCGTGGACTGCTGTTGTCGCTAAAGCATCAGTGGATGGTGGAAGTGTTTTCGCGTAGAAAGTTAAGCAGCACTGTGTGTTTGTGTGTGTGTGTTTGTGTGTGTGTGTGTGCAGGCGGTTCAAAGTCTTACCTGTGGGTCTTAGCGGGGACAGAGAAGAGTTGTGAGTCGAGTGAGAGGAGAGAGGAGAGGAGTTAGGAGCCAGTCTGCAGTCGATCCTCCACTACACTCAATGTTAAAAAACCAAGCCGAATTCCCTTCCAAGCCCCGCCCATCCACATACAAGCGCACATCGAACTCTTTGGCTGACTTTGTCAAAGCTGGAGCTCTGCTGCTCGATCAGACCTCACTCTAAAAACATCTACAAGGTCTGAGCCCAGAATATAGATATATTTAAAAAAAAAATCAAAGGTGAGGAACTCCTGCTACATTCCTAATACATGACATTTTTTTTATTATACTGGAAAGTGCCCTTTATGGTTAACATCTGAAAGAAAACAAAGAGTGATCACATGATTAAAAAAAGGAGGGTTGGCTGAAGTAACTGAAGCTACAGTTTAATTCAAATTTAAATGTTTGTACGCTGCCAAAATCACCACATACAGTACATTACTCTAGGTCAGGGGTCGAAACCTGACCCCTGAAAAAACAACAACACTGTTTACACTTTTCTAGGGATCGAGGTACTTGACAAATTTGTGTGTTTGAAATGTAGAGAATGATTCCCAGCACTTTGTCTCATTCCCACAAACAACTCAACAACAAGTTGGGATTGAAAAAATAAATAAAATTGTCAAAAAGTCACTTCCTTCAAAGAAAATAAATGCCCCTCTCTGCTCTTTACTCTGTTTCTGTCACATTTTATGATAATAAATTATCTGGAAAAAATCTATTAAATAAAAATAATTTGACATTTGACGTTTGGATCCACATTATGCCCACATAAAATCCAATAAATGATGTATTTTTTTTCAAAACAGGTCAAAATGGTAACGAAACTTCAACAGTTTTCTTTTTGTACTTTTAAATTTCAAAATGTTTTTTTAATAGGTTTAGCGGCTCCAAATTAGAGGGGACAACAATGTCTCTTTTAATACTAAAGGTTGCAAACGCCTGCTCTACAGTAGGTGCGTCATACACCAAGGTCAAGCTTATAGACACTGTTACTGTTAGCAATACTGTCATATTACACATTTTCTACCTAAAGCTTCAGTGTGTAACATTTTTGCAGGATTTTTTGGCATGAAAAGAAAATACTAACCATGTGAATTAGGTACGATACGTGGTCCACAGTACCAATAATATCACGATACAGCGATTCTGTGATAATCAGTTTAGCGATACATCATATATTGGTCTAACTGAAGGACATAAAGAGCAGCGCCACCACGAAAAGACATGTAGTAACAACACCGGGGAGTGAAACTGGCAGGGACTGTTTACTTCCGAGCACCTTGATTTATTCATTAAAATATCAATATTTGCCGTGGCGTATTGATTTTCGTATTGCACGAGGAAGGACGACGATATATCACTGAATCGATATTTGTGTGATTGTAAAACGACTTTAAAATAACAATGATTATGTTTCCATAGCCGTAGAATAAGCCTTTTTATATGTACTTTAAGCAAGGCAAAGAAAAGTCCATCCTTTCTGGTATGTGAAGGCCACCGTAGATTCCTGACACACGGAGCAGCCTTCTGTCTGCAGTCTCACCTTTAGATGTAATTCATTCTCATGCATTGAACCTAAAAAAATAAGGCTATAAAGTTCAAGTTTTTATCTGATTATGCACTAAATAATCATTACATTTGAGTCTCAGTAGAGCTGTACATCCCCCTGTGTGAAATCACAAGGTGGTTTTTGTCTTTTCACGTCATTTCTGCTGTTTGTGGGTTATTTCTAGATTTTATTTATCCCTTTTTTCTTTGGCCAGAAAAGCTCCCATTGAGACTCAAGATCTCAAGATAGCAGCATAGGTGGAAGAAAAAAGTTACAGAGACGAGACAATTTCAGATTTAAACCTCACAAGAGAATATAAAAGTTAAAAGGAGGTAATTAAAGGAGAGTAAAAAAGAGAATATATAATAATTAAGTAAAGGGCAGAAGTACATGGGCCGGATCCTTAATCCAAACATGCACGCACATTAATACATTCTACAAACTGCTCATCATTTCCAAAAATAAAGAACTTGTTTTATAGTGAATGCTTACTCCGTGTGATGCACATTTAATTTATCATTATCAAACATTTATCATTACATCTCTAAAATATTTTATGTGTGTATATAAAACCTGCTATGCTGAGTATTCTCAAGGTTTATTACAGTACCTTTAGATTTAAATACTACTTCAGGCAAAAACATTTAAATATGCAATGGGACAATTAAACATTTTTTTTATGATATTTAATTTTTTACACTCTGTTTAAATTATTAAGACGCAGTCATTATTTAGTTAATATGATACAGTGTTTTTTCCTCAATAAAACCTTTTGTTTTTCTTCATTTTAGCAAAAAAGTCCAGATTTAAGAATACTGAGGAAATTAAAGCATGTGCTTTATTATTATTTTATCTTTTTTTTTACAACCATGATACTAATAAAAGTGCGGTGTCACGTTTAATTTCCTCCACCAAATACAGCTCTGCTATTTGTGACCTTTTCTCCGTCAGCACTTTTGTCGAGGATGCAGGCAGTCCGGGGCGTGAGGAGTTGACAAACACAATAGCTGCAGTGTTCTACTTTTCCGTCTGTGAGAGAGCAGCTCGGAGACACTGCCTCACTTTGTCTTCGGCCCGTTAAAACAATGATGCTCACAACAAAAGAATGAACTTAAGAGCATTAGGCCACTGGTGCAGAAACGAGCACCATATGTGCTAGTGGTCTTTTTTTTTTTTTGCATGTTATTCTTTTTTTTAAAGATACATGGGTCTGTCTGAGTGTGAGTCTGTGCAGGAGTGAGCAACTAGAGAGCGGTTTGAGGGTTGCCCCGCTCGACAAATTTTAGAATGTGTTTATTTCCACTCCCTTGAAATGTGCTATTTTTTGTCAAGACAAACACGACAGCTGTCATTTTCGCAGGTTTCTTTCAGATTTTGTCTCCCAATCCAATTTGGACACATCTTTGCCACAGATACCCCAGTTACCCTCATCACAAACCACAAAAAAATGATGCATCTTATGCTCACGTGGCCCTACACTCTTACCCGTGAATAGCGCTGGCTCCCAAGGCACCACGCCACTGCTGTAACGCACCTGGTGGGGATTGACGCTGGGCAGAGGACGAAGCAGAACCACGCCGCTGACGTGCCGCGGCTGTAACGCGCCCAGTGGAAATCCGGGGTTAGAAATAAAAATGCTAAGTCGAACCATATAAGGTTCTTGGGCTTGTCCTCATAGGAGAATCATTTTTGGCTCCAGGTAGAACCTTTTTATAAAGGTTCCACCTGAAACCGTTTTGGAGGGTTCCACCAAGAATTCTTAAAAAAACCCTTTATTTGAGAAAGGGGTTTTAAAGGGTTCCCTGGATCAAAATGGTTCTTGGAACCATTCACTGGAACCATTAGTGTTACCAAGAACCTTTCTTCAGGAAAGGGTTTTTCAGAAGCAAATGGTTCCAGGTAGAACCTCAGCCCTTGTAGAAGGACTTTTGGAACCCTTATTTCTAAGAGTGTAGTGCAAATGACTGGAGTCAGGTCTTATACATGATAGTGCCAGCAGAGGTAGCAGTGAACATATGGACACAAGTCCAAGTAGGATTTAACAAGTTCTCAATTGCCGTCAAAAGATTCACAGATTGTTGTTGTTGCCTCGAGCCAAAAAAGAGCCGTCTTTTAATGCCACCTGACACACATGCCTTTAAAATGTTTCATCACATGAAACAGTCAATAATAAATGTTTTAACACCACGTTGCTTTCAACAAACCTTTGATATTTTTTTTTTTTTTTTGCCCCCATTTCATCATATTTTCTTTCCATCAAATGAAAGTCATCTCGTCGTCATCTCGTGTGAAACTGACATGAGAGGTGAGGTTTTTCCGGGTTTGCCTTCAAAAAAAAAAAAAAAAACCCCTATGCAGTTGAAGGAAAGTTCTGTTGCTAATGATGAAAGTTGCATATGTTATTCTGCAACAGCAGTAATACAGATGTCTCCATGGCAACGCCACAAAACACAAGAGCTACCAGGGTCACGCAGCAATATTAAATACAATCAGCATCTGCCGGGGTTGAACAATAAAATATGAGTTATTCATGTCAGACGTCTGTGATTCCTGCTGATCGATGTTCGTGCCAAATTCATGCAGCATCCAGGGTAAAAAAAAAAAAAAACAGGATTTTTTTTTATCATTCTGATCCGTCTCCTGTTCCTTTCCATCTCTCTCTGTGCTGTGTATTGTCAAACACAATAATGTCAACAGAGGACAGGCACCTGCAGTAGTAAACATGTGGACTATTTCCTTGGTGTACAGCTCATGTTTGACTTCATACCAACAAATGACCTGCTACATTCCTTGGACAAACATTCTCTGGCACCGCTGCTCGTACTAGACGAGACCTGGTCTTGTTTTTACAAGTGAAACAAAGATACATAGATAAACCAAAAGAATTGCAGTGTGGTTTGGGTCATTGTAAATTGGTAAACATAGGATTTTCCACTCTATATTACATATATGGGGCCACACGGTTGATGGAGTGGTTAGCACTCTTGCCTTTCTGCATGGACTTTACATGTTCTCCCCGTGTGTTCGTGGGTTTTACTCCCACAGTCCAAAGACATGCAGTTTTGGGGAATAGGTAAATTGGACACTCAGTTGATGGATGGACGGATTATATACATGCTCTAAAACAGTAAAAGTCAATGTCAGCCAGTCTCCCTCCAAACACCAAAAAAACATATATGTACGATGTTCTTCAAACAACCAGTTAAAGGTCCCATATTATGCAAAATCAACTATTTAATCATTTAAATGCTTGTATTTGGGACTCTGGAGGCCCTACCAGTCGCCAGGGTGTGAAAATAGATGACTCACAAAACATGCAATGTTGACTTCCGCGCTAACTGGGACGTCACAATGCTCTAAATTCTTGGAATTGTTGTCTCGTGGAGCTCCGCTTTGTCCGTAGAACACGCAAGAGTGCTGGCGAGGGCAACGGCAAAACCGGAAGTCTGCGAAAAGTTCTATTCTTGGCTCTACAGTGCAGCACAGAGTCCTACACAAACTTCCAGGCTCAGAGGATTTATCTGTCCAGTGCATACATGTTATATATGACGGCATTGTGCCTGCTAGAGCCTGCAAATGATCACTTTTCCAAATGCTAACTGCTGTTAGCTCCCAGTAGCCTCTGTGGCTGATGTCATTTCCTGTGCCTTAAATTTCGTTTTACTTTACTACTACTACTAAACAGAGCGTTCTGAACAGGGCTGTTTTGGCAGGGTGATTGAACTGCTGTGGTGCTTCATCCTTATGGTATTTTGACCAAAGCATGTCACAGACATGTTCATTAGGACACCAGGGAACTAGGTTAACTTGGAGAAATAGGATATAAAATGGGACCTTTAAGGTCACAGGTCACAGGTACCTCGGTGTTATTCTTGACTCCTTGTTCACTTTCTAAAATCAAATTAAAAAGATCTTAAAAAAAACAATCAAATCCAACCCAACTCAGACAAAATAGGCCATCGCTGACGATAAATGCGGTTTTTGCATGCTATGATTTTCTCCCATCTTGAACACTGTTTTACTAATTTGGTCTCTCACATGGCGTAACCACAGTCAGACTCAATAGAATCATTACACAAAAGAGCACTAACCGTTTTTGACAAAAACAACACATCTCTCATATCATTACTGTCACATCCTTGAAAAATATACAACCTCCTGAGTTTTTAAAATGGTTTTAAATCCTTAAATATGCCCTGCGCCTTGTATAAAATACCTCATGCACTCGCACCACCACTGTTAAACAATAAAAGCTGTCAGTGGCACAACCACCGGGGCCACAGAGGAGAGAGTATGAGGTGCCCTACCGAGGCAGTAACATCTGGAATAACATACCACTTACAATAAGAGATTATCCCACACATTCAAACACCTTCAAAATGCACCTCAGAAACTGGCTCAAACTAAACCAACACTGTAATCATCAGAGGGAGAATAAAATTAGAGCAGGCGTATGTACAGTAAACATGCACCATATTTGTTTATTCTGCACTGTTGTTATTGTTTTTTTTTGTTTTTTATGTCTTTGATTTAAAGTAGCACTCTGCAAACTTTGACACTTTTGCATAATGTATTGTACACTTTCAGAATGCCCATGAATGTGCATTGTCCCCTTTTCCATAAGTAAATTGCCCTTTTATGGTTAAAATAAGCAAAAAAAAATTTATGTGTTAAAGAGTTACCTGATGGTCACCACACAAATCATCAGAGAATTGATAATCTGTCTGTATTTCATCCGGAGGCAAGTCCTCAATGATGATTTTACTCGAAAACAAATATCAACCTTGTAGCGAGAGTCAGGAGGACGCCGAGACAGCCATTATTTGTGAATCACAAACTTCTCTACAAACTTGTGTGCTGATGCATTTTGTAGATATTGAGATGTTTCCCTGGATAAGTTACAGCTGTGTGCAGTTGGTAGGGTCTAGAGTATGTGAAAACGTCAAATTAATGTCAATCCACCTGATAGTTGCTGAGATATTTCCCTAAAAGCAAACAAGGGCAACATTTCCTAAGCTATGGGAGGTTACTTGCATACAGTCATACAGTCCTAGTTAATCTAGGCATTTGTGAGATATTCCAATCTAACAGTTTCAGTCCTAAATACGTACAGGCAATCTTGCACCACTGTGTAATGTACAACATTTTTGTATTGTCATATATCAATATGACAATATTGGATCACGACAAGATTTAATGTAATCTGAGCCATGTTTTAATGTGCAAAATGAAAATGGCTTTGAATCCTGTCCCTGCGCTCAGCTCGTCTCTCTGACCTGCTTCCATGGCTAATTTCCATTACATAAAATGATTTACAATGATCAATTACGCATAGCGTGCAGGAGGCTCAGGGCGGGATTAAAAGACTTGCGGTGACCCACCTGGCTCGAGTTCTAACTCCTTCACATGATCAAGGGCCCCAGGGTAGGTCCCTGGGGGACTCCGTCACACTGGCTGCGAGTCAAAACAAAGCCAATGCAGAATCCACTGTTTGTTGACTTTTTATGAAGTGTTGAATGTTGTTCGGAAAATATGAGAGTTAGTGTAATAAAAAAAAGGGCTTAGTGTAGCTATGTGAAACATTTAGTTTAAAGGGCTGTTTCACACATTTTTTTCCACTTGGTCAATTATAGAATAAACATAAGATTTATGTGATGCTGCTGTGTTTATTTCACATTCTCTTACAGCGCTGGAATATTATTTATTTTCTTATTGAAGATCCTAACTCATAACACTTCTTATTATTTACAGAAACTCGAGGAAGAGCAGCGTAGGAAGGAAGTGACTTTGACGTAGACAAGTAGTCAATTTTATTTTATCTTTTCAATGCCAACTTCCTCTGTTGTTTCGGGAACGAGACGTGCGTCTCAGAGCGGCCGTTTGATGATCACGTGACAAATTTATGAAATGAATAAAAAACTGTTTTTTGGGGGGGTGAAGTGTCCCTTTAAAGGTAAGAACTCATCTTGTGTTTTTTGACATTAAAAGAAGCTCTGAATAGAATTCAAGAAAGGGCTGGTGAAAAAAAAAAAAAGAAAAATACTTTTGCCCAAAGATGAGCTACTGCTGTCACCAGGCTATAATTATTGCCAAGCTCTCCCCACCGCTAACATTCGTTTAATAGATGCATGGAATGTGAAGGGCTATTTTCCTGCAGCATTTCAAAGCGTCACTTCAGGAATCACACGAGGAAAAGGAACAGATTTTCTTCATTTGCTTAAAACACATGATGTAAATTATATATGTGGAAAAGTGTGTCTGTAGAAATCCTGACTGAGTCAGACAGAGAGTGAGAGAGTGAGAGAGAGAGAGAGGGAGAGAGGATGTCACTGACGTTGTTCAGTGGGCACCTCCCATCACAGATGTTTAACTGAGTCATTCCCTCGACACCTCGGCAAGGCCCGTCTTAATCTCAGCACCGCTACATCAACAAACACGGGGATACATATCTGGATCTGGATGGATCTCGCTGCCAAGGCGCGCTGTCGTTACGTGAGAGCTAATGCAAAGATGCCTCGTGTTGAACCTTTGCACTGTGCAGTAATATTAGCAATTTATGGAAAAGTGAGGCGACTTCTGGCGTATTGGCTCTTGTTACACTCACAAACTAGAAATAAAGCATTGCTCGGGAGTCAACGCTGGGGCAAATTTACTGTAACATTGTGTGGGATGTTTGATATTACCATGAACAAAAAAAAAAAACAAAACACAACCCATCTGTGTCCAATCACAAGCTGCCATCTCTTCAGCATTAAAAAATACATCACAGTAAAAAGAAAATGCTAAATGACACAAGGAAGGAGTCTGAAACACCAGGACACTGACCGTGTTGTTTTCCTTTACAGATGTGATACATATAGTGCACACGTGGACACATAGATCTTTTACATTTACAGCCAATCTGGTGAAGACTATAATGCAAAAACAAGCTTTTTATTTATTATTAATGCGCACAAACACACACACACTGTTGAGTGTCTGTGAACACTCTAATCACCCAGCGGGGAGAAGTACAGTCGTCTTCCCCGCTGCACTAATTCACTCCTTTCAACTCTTTTCATGCATCAGTGAAGGATGAATGGGTGAATGGAGGGTGATGCTTGGACAGCCCCTGGTGGAGATTATGATAAAATGAACATTTGAAAGTATAGAGTCAGACAGAGCCCATATTTGTTATAGTGTCGGCATACTGACCTATACTGCCACCAACAGTTGAGAATGTAAAGTAGATAAAAGCAAAGTGTAAATCACTGGGTTAGGATCTCAGAATGAAATATATAAATAAAATAAATAAGACGAGAACAAATGGTTCCAAAGCACTCCTGTGTTATTTCCACTGTAGCTACACTGCAGCACACACGTTCTGTGACTCGCTACCTGAACGGTCGAGGTCTCGAGGGTCTTTAATGTCACACCTGACCACTTTCATTCCAATTTTTTTTTACTGCAATATAAAAAAAAGGTTCCCGACTGTACGACTGCCAAGAGACTACGTACTGTGCGTACAGGAGAAATATGTCATATGGCTTCCCTTTCAACTGTGAGAGAGTCCCTCCAGTGAGATATGTGAATTTCAAAGGCCATGGGAAGGCCACATATTTGAAGGAAGACCAAGGTTCGCCAAAAACATAGACATGCCTCAAGTTGAACTTTAAGTATAGCAGTTAAGTATCGTTGTTTCCTGTTACAGCCAAAGACAGTGTATGAGAGAGTCTTGGGATCTGAAGGAATCTGTATCTGTTTGTGTATAATCACTTAGAATAAACCTTTTATATGTATAAGGCAACAGCCTTATTTTACAGAGGCCACCATCATGCGCTGCCATGTTGCCAAAGGTGTAAAGTAATGTATTACATTTACTCACGTTACTGTAATTCAGTAGTTTTTTTGTGTACTTTGAGTATTAGTAATTTTACTTTTACGTAAGTTTTTTTTTTTGGAAGTAGTGTACTTTACTACATTTAAAATCACATCCAAAAATGTTGGCCTGAATTAAAAAACAAACAAAACAAACAAACAAAAACAAAAAAATAATTATATCATACACAAAACGTTGGCAGTGATGAGGACAGATGAATGATATGAGGACAGGTGAATGATATATGGACAGGTGAATGATGTGAGGACAGGTTAATAATGAGGACAGGTCAATGATATGAGGACATGTGAATGATGAGGACAGGTGAATGTGAGGACAGGTGATTGATGAGGACAGGTGAATGATATGAGGATATGTGAATGATAAGGACAGGTTAATGATGAGGGAGAGGTGAATGATATGAGGACATGTGAATGATAAGGACAGGTTAATGATGAGGACAGGCTAATGATGAGGGAGAGGTGAATGATATGAGGACAGGAGAACTGTATGAGGACAGGTGAACAATGAGGACAGGTGAATGGTGAGGACAGATGAATGATATGAGGACAGGTTAATTGGTGACAGGTGAGTGAGTGAGAAAGTTGAAGTATTTGTGACCTTTGACCCATTTTGCTGACACATTATGTGATAAACATAGTTTATTTTGTCAGCACTTTAATTTGTGACGATTTGTCTTTCATTAAAAACTATTAATGTGAGATTTGTGTCCTATTGTCCTTTTTGCATGACACAAGAAAGAACCCCAATCTTGTAAAAAGAAGTACATTTTAAACATGCTACTTTTTCACTTAAACTTTAGAAACTTTACAGTTTTAGACAAATAGTTTTGCTTGTACTTAAGTAACATTGTAAAACATAATAGAGTATTCTTTCCACGGCAGCCCGTACAGACATAGTTTTCCTGAATGGAAGAGGAAAGGAATTGGGCTTGTAACCAGAGGGCTGCGGGTTAAAGTCCTGGTGGGGGTCGAGGGCAGGTGCTGCCCCTGAGCAAGGCACCCAATCCCCATTGCTCCCCAGGCGCAGAAAAGTGCTGCCCACCGCTCATGCGCCTGACTTGTGTGTCTCTACTACTGGTGTGTAAAAAAAGGTTGGGTTAAATGCAGAGGTTAAAGTCACTATCACTAATTGGTGTGTGTGCAAAAAAAACAACTAATTCTAAAATTAGCTTAGAAAAACAAAGAATAATGGCTCCACCTACATTAATCTTACACATATGCCAACGAAAAAGAAGCAGAAGCACATGGGGAGGTCAGAGGTGAGCGGAAGAGTCCTCTGTTTATTGCACTCACCATTAGATGCAACTAATCATCACACACTGAGCCTCTAAAATAAAAAAGTCACATTTTTCTTCTAAAAGTTTGAGCATATTGTCTCATGAAGGGAAAACTCCAGACTCAGACTCAAATAGAAAGCTTTTTTTGGTCAAGTGTCAGCTCAAATAAGACAACCGGGGTGAATCACCAGTTTTCGGGGTGGTGGTGGTGGTGGTGGTGGTGGGGGGGTAGCCTGTTTGAGAGATGAAATTTGCGGCAACAATTGAGCTCGCGGAGTCATAACTCGCTCAAAGCTGAATGCACACTTTTCTATACTCAATGTGACTTACACTTCCCAAGGATACAATATCTCCAATATCCGTCGTGAATCAACTGCCACAAATCCACTTAGGAATCGCAGAGGAAATATGATCCTCATAACTCCAGAAGTTCACCCCGAAAATCACCTCATCTTTAAGTTTTCCTCTGTGTCAGAGTCATCATCCGCCGAGTGGTTGTTTGCACACCCTTGATACTTTTAATCGCGCTTACCTTTTAAGGAAACGTAAACAGAGACGACGTAAATCAGCAAACAAGTAAATAAGGAGCACCGAGTCACTGATGGTGTGGTAAACTTATACAGTTTTTCTAATCACTTCCTTCAAAGCTCCTAAGCTTTAAACAGGGTGTTAAACAATACAACCCTTTAACTCCAGTAATGACCAGTGGGGAAAAGGGACAGAAAAGGCAAATAGTGTTTTTTAAAGGCATCAACAGCTAACTCAGGTGTATTTACATAACGTTAACAAAGCAAAATTCACCTTCATTGCTAATAACTAATAACATAGGATCAATAAATGAAGAATACATACATATATAACGTTCCTCAACATGTTTTTAAAGGTTGAAATACCTTTGCTGTATGAGAGTAATGTCCTATTCTAATTGGAAATGGCAGTGACATTGAGTTAACGAGAAGGAAATCTTCTCTGCACATCACCACACTGCTCCACACGGAGAAGGACACGTATAACCGAGTTTGATGGATATGAGCTACTTTGAATTTCTCTTTTCCCACAAGGCTGCACTTTAAGATCACGCACTTATCTGCAGCTTTAAAATGCCAAGCAATGAACCCCCTGCTCAAATATGAGAATTATGGGGGGGGGGGGGAGGGAGTCGACTAATCCACAGCCTCCAGCCTCGTGTCCCTCTGTCTTCTCAGCGTTTTGATTTGGTCTCTGCGCTGCTTCACTTAGAGCAGGTTTGGCCTCTTATGAATCAGCTTTTTACAGCATCCTTTATTATAACCAACTGCACCAGCGTGACATCAGAGAAAAGTAAGTGAGTGTTTCTCTGTTTCTGTGCTTCCTCTTTGCCGTCTTCAGTAGATATGATTTTGTTAGGCAAAAAAAAAACACCGTGAATAAAGCAAAAAATAAAAAAATCCTTTTGTGGATTTAAGCAGATCACAAAAAGTGCAGAATCCCGTCTGACACAAAGCTTTTCTTCCCAATCTCTGCATACACGATCATAATTTCACTTTGGTGAGGTTAGAGATGTAAATAGATATAATCTGATGAGTTTTAAACACTTAATCTTCAAAGGGTTGGAGGTTACGTTAGGTGCCAGATTGGTTAGCCTGATAAAAAGTCTGTCAAACTTCGAGTTCATTTCCATTACAAAGACCTCGCGCTCATACCTGGCCACCCTTCCCTCCCCCAGTATCGAAGAGCTCATCATCCACCGTGTCAATCTCTCTGTGCAAATCCTTACAGCCGACCTGTGATGCGAACAGACTTAGGCGCCTTTGAACCACAACCGAGAGAATGGAAATAAAAACAAAAGAAGGGAACGATTCATCATCAATGCAAAAGCCACGGCTTTAAAAGAACTCACTCAGCCATCACAGGCTGGCTTTCAAAGGGGGTTTTGACAGAGTAAGGTAAACACGTCGAAATGCTGTTTATGCGAGACAGACACGAGCTGCACCAACAGAAAAGTCTTTTTTTTTTCTTTCTTTTTTTTTATAAATATCGTCAAAGTTTATCCAAATGTACATCCAGTGCACACATGCAGGAACCTGCCAGTGCATTCAGTGTGTGAAATAATACAGGGCAGCTGAGTTGACAGTGATGAGAAGTCATAAAAGCATAAAAGAGTACAGTGAAGGGAGAACAATGTAGAAACCACAATAGGCCAACAAAGAGACACCATCGGTTGCTATGACAGCCTGACTCGTATTTCCTGAGAATGTATAAGCACGACAAAGGACACATGTACAGCATATTTACATTTACGAAACATTTACCCAGAGTTTCACAGTTTGTCACCTTACTTATTAGTAATTTGATCCAGTATTGTGATAAAATACAGCAACTTTAAAGGTCCACCGTCTGAGAATTAGTGACATCCAGTGGTGCAGTGTGGTCTACTGTAATGGGTACACAGTCAGCACGGGTTGCCAAAGCAGCAGCACAGTAACCTGCAAAAATTATGAATTTTATTATATTTAGTCTTTTCTCCCATCGACCGGAAGTTCCAATTAACGCTGTTTTTTGGTGTGTATCTGCGCCATTACCTCGTTTATGAAGCCCTATGAAGTTTCGAAACAGGGACTGCGGCGGGGAGTCGTGACAAAGCTAATTTTAAACATTGTTAAAACAATGTTTTGATAATGAGTAGCAGTGCATCCACCGTTCCAGAGTGGGAGCTGCGCTTCTGAGAGCTGACGTGCTAATTACGTCACTACCAGGTACCTGGCCAATCACAAGATAGTTGGGAAAGCGCTCGTTGGCTGGAGGTCTTCTGGGGGTGAGATTTTGGTCTGAAACAGGGCGAGAGCTTCAGTGAGGAGAGATTTCGATTCGTTTTACATCAACTACGTTTTTGACCATAAAAACAAGTTAATGTATGTAAGTAGACTCACATATATGGACCACTTTTTGGATAGGACCACTTTATGGGAGTAAAATGAGTAAAAAGGAGAAAATGACAGTCATCTCCACTCTTTATTTGCAAAAAACAAATTACATGAGTATAATTTCTGTCAAAAAACATACGCACGAATGCCTATTTTTAAGTGGTTATACTGAAATCCAGGCCTTTTTGTAGTGGGTATACCCCGTATACCTGTGTATCACGTAGACTCCACCACTGGTGACATCTAATAAACCCCAACAAAGAGGACTCTCCTACACCCTTTCCCAACCACGTCAAAGAACAACGGTGGCCTTCACATACCAAAAAGGATGTTGTTTTTCTCATTTGCATATTAGCTTTCTGCTATTTGTGGCGCAAAGGCTGCCAAAAGCACTTGGGAATACAAAAATAGATGAATAAAATGAATATAAAAGGCTACATAGAATAACATATTTTTATTCTCAAGCAGTTATATACATTTTGAGGTGTTAAAAGGTTGAGAAGAGTGTATGGTCTGAAAGGTGAGCTTAAACTCACAAAGCAAATGATGTGAAAGCTCACAGCTTTGCTCAACAGAATTTTGATGTTGATGCTAACTGTCTGTGCTGTCCTGCATGTGTTAAAAATAAGGGTAGGTATAAGGCTCCTTCCTTATACCTGCAGATGTGTTTACCCTCTGCTCCACAGCCAGCTGAGGCTCAGCCGTTTTTAACAGCTTGCCATGTTGATTATTCATGTTTTAAGTTAACGCTGCCCAGTGGAGACAGAGAAAAATATTTATGCAGCACACAGTGTTTTGCACTTTGATTCCAAAGCACAGGCCACCAATAGACTCGTGGCACCAGAGGCTGCAGAGTGGATTACCCTTCAGTGATAGCCTGCAGGGATGTTACCCATATACAGATAGGATATTTAGATAGGAACAGCTAATGCACTCCGAAAAACAGGCATCTTTTGAATAGAAGCAGTAATATTATTTTTATTTTTCTCACAGCATGGAAATGTCATAACATTGTGGATAATTGCAAGCAAAAGCCCCCCTGCACTTAAAATGCTGGAAGGTCCTTTTTTATCTCGCAAAACTGCTCAACAGAAGGCGTCGTGTCAGAGTGTATTGTCAGATCTGCTGGCACAGATACTGTATGTGCACACACACACACACACACAAACATGCAAAAAACACGCACCAAAAACTTCCATTGTTACCAACATTTCCCCTGGCAATGCTCTGGTAATGAAAGTGCAAACTTAGCACGGTTTCGTCAGTGAAGTGTGTCAGTCGCTGTATTCATTACTCTTGTGTTATGAAGGTCACACTCGACTGTATGTGTCCAATAAATAAATGCATGTGCAGTATGTGTTTGTCTGTTATCAGATTAGACACAGCTGTGGGAAAGCACTAAGAAAAAGCTAAGGCAAGAAGCTGCTTGCTTTACAGAGGCTGCCATCTCACTGTGCCTTGTTTTTTATAGCAGCTACAGGATTTAGAAATTATAGGAAGCTTACCGTAAAAAAAACACTAATGCATAAATGAATTAGGAGGAAGAAATGACAGCAAGTGAGTGTTTGCAAAAACGTGATCATTTGCAGGCTTTAGCAGGCACATCATACACCGTCATATATAACATGTATCCACTGGACAGATAAATCCTCTGAGGCTGGAAGTTTGGTACTTAGACTGAGGAGGACCACAAAATATGAGCTAGTCATCTTTTTTTACACGTTGCCGACTGATAGGACCTCCAGAATCCCAAATATGAGGATTTAAATCATTAAAAAGTTGATTTTGCATAATATGGGACCTTTAAGTAAAGGCAAACCTTTACAAATTAAAGCACTGATGAAATGAAATACGTAAACACCTAATGTATCAGTGAAAATGGGTCAAAGGTCACAAATGTCACTCACTCAGGGACCAAAGTTTTATTTTTAAATTCAAGCCACCGTTTATTTTTTTACTCAGTAACGGATGTGATTCAAAATGTAGCAAAGACTTCCTACAGGACTTCCAAATAAACATTACACGAGTAAATGTAATTCACTACGTTCCACCTGCATGCCTTACACTCTGATCTCCCACCATAAGATGCCAATAATTGTTTAACACTGGCACTTTAATGTAGCACAGCGGTAGATGGACACACAAAATCATTAAAGTGACTCGATACAACGACTGACAACAAAAGCAGTTCCTGCAGCAAAACTTAAAGGTGGAAAAACTTTAATTAAAGCCAATAATAGTTCAGAAGGTAGCATACAACAAACAAACATCTCCCAAACGTGATCAATAATAAGGACATTATTAAGGAGATGACTGATTGAAATGCTGTGGGTCAGGCACACATTAAGCCCTAAGACAGGTTGTCCTTGTTTCGCCTTCCTTACGGAGAACGTAATAAGCAAACGGCTGGCCTACATTCACAGCTGTGGCACGTCAAACCCGGCACCATATGGCCTGTATTATAAGTTCATGAGATTTGATTATGGGTTATTAGATTACACGTTGTAAGGTATTTGCAATGTGATTAATGATAAAAGTTCTAGGCTATAATTTATGCAACACACACACATGCTTTGATACACATTAGCCTGATAGAGATAAGCAGCGCAGCGTGTTCCTGTGTGTGCACACATACTGTTAAAATGCAAAGCAGCGATCTTGTTTTTAACATAGCATTGATCTCCACTCCCGGCTCGGAGAAAGCAGCCAATATCAATACGCGTTTGACCGATAAATGGTTAAGAGCAGCTCTAATTCAACATACATCAAGGTGACTGAAGGAGCCAACTGGCTGCTTATGGGGATGTCGCTGTGTTGCGCTTCCGTGGCCACACACTGGTTCCCCTCACCTACACGCTGACCCGGGCCCCAGCTTGTATCTCGTCCTAGGATTTCTACAGAAAATGCTATTACAGCCAGGTCTCCAGGGACCACAGCGACAGAGATCCAGACGGCTGGAAAGAAAAAAACAGCTGACCCCCGTCTCCTTCATCACACACAGAGATGAGGATACCTGAGTGGGGAACGAAAGTTCATCCCGCAGGTTAATAGGGTCCTCGGATGAAATCACACGTATGATACAAACAAAAAAAAAAGACAAAAAAAAAGTGGAGGTGAAGAAGTTTTGAAAAGGATCCCTTGCTTTTTCCTTCCTGTGTGGCCGATTGCCCTTCAGTTATTTTGAAGGAGAGTATTAACTTATGAGAGATAAGATTTCATGCTGTAATTGAGGTTCGGGGAACATAAAAGAGCTTCAATATCCGTGTCTGCTGTACCAAAGAAAGACCAGCGCCAGGTTGCTGAGTTAAAGAACCCTCCTGCCTTAATGTCACCAATGTGACATTACACACTGGGATTGAACTTGTGACCTTCACTGCGACGCATCATTCTGCTGGTGTTGGCTGTCGTGGCCTTATTAGCTCCCGTGTGCTAACACACACACACACACACACACACACACACACACACACACACACACACACACACACACACACACACACACACATAGATTTTGTGTGCTCCATAATATGTCACAATGACACAGACCAGGATGTGGCCATCTTGTTAGAAGGTTACAATACATTAAACAGAACCTTTCGACAGGAGCTCATTTTTCTCTTTCTACACACACACACACACACAACACACACAACACACACACACACAGAGGTATCTCAGGTTGCAAATGAATAAAAATCAGAAGGACGAGAGGGGAGAATGAAGTCAATGCAGCATTTTACAAGCAAACGATCTGACACCGATAAAATGGATCTTTATTGGGAGACTTTCATGCTTAAAATATGAGGGAGTATATGAGCTGTGACCTGCAGGGGGGGGGGGGGGTCTGCTCTGCTGACACCAGCCACACGCACACATTAAACACACACATGCACACAGAAGCAATTACACAAGTACAAAGAGAGAGAGGGATTTCACCTATTTGTATTCATCATCGCACGCATCCATCTCTCGCGCAAGAGATAGGCACTACAATTGACTTTGAAAAATATCAACCAAATTATATTATGCTTTGACTTTTTCATAATAAAAGCACTTTAAAAATTGATAACTAATTCCTCAAAGAATAATTGCATCGATGGTAATGGGATTTCATTAACCCACAGCTCTGCATGTGAGGAGAACATGCAAACGCTGGGGTTTTCTCCGGGTTTCCTCTCACGTCACAGTCTAAAAACATGCAGAGGTTAATTGGACACTCTAAATTGTCCGTAGGTGTGAATGTAAGAAAGAATGTTGTACGTTTGCCCTGAGATGGACAGTGGCGCACTCTGCCTTCCCTGGAATTGGCGCATCACAACCTTGATGTGGAAGATTAAGCTGTAGAAGATGAGTGAGTGATTTATTAGCAGAAATGATGTTAAATTATGTTGCAATGTCGTAGTTTCAGTTTATGTTCTTGGTAACAACTTGTATTATTTCAAATGATTCAAATGAGTCGTTTGTTTTCCTTAACCCTTCAACACCTAAGCCTCAAAATGTCCAGAACATTTTTTATTTTTGTTTGCTTATTTTAAAGGTGCATTATAGGTGCATATAACAAACTGAAGTCACCAACAACAACAGTACAGCCAAAATATTTGCATTAAAAAAATATATTTTGCAGACTGCAAATCATGTTTATGTTTTGAAATCATGTTTTGGCATGTGGCGCCACCTACTGCCGTCTACCAATCATTGCAGTCAGTAGAGTCTCAGCTGCCAAGCAACGACGGGTTGCCAGTTACGTCAGAAAACGAAACCTAAAAGCTCTTAGTATTTTGAATTTGGATGTAGTAACCGTTTTTGGCCACATTCTTACATATGGCACCTTTAACCATAAAAAAGGGACAGAAATAGCCTGTGACAAAATTTGGTAAATTGTGTCTGCGTTTATACACTCCTAGAAATAAGGGTTCCTTCTACAAGGGCTGAGGTTTTAAAGGGTTCTCGGTGGAACCTTAATAAAAATATGATACCTGGAGGCAATAAGCGTTCTCCTATATGAGGACAAGCCGAAGAACCTTATATGGTTCTACTTAGCACTTTTATTTCTAAGAGTGTAGGTCACATTCAGGTTTTATAAAATGAGTTTTTGAGTTAAGTTATGATTACTCAAAAAATCGAGATTTGAAGTACTTTTTGCTGAGGTGTGATTATATAGCTGGTGAAAAATGGAAAGATTGCTTATAAGTTGTGCTGAAAAAATCATCAAGACTCTATATTGCACATTCTTATAGCCTCTGTACATACGTTTTAATATAGTAATGGTAAAAAAAAGCAGTCTCAATGCTCTGTGTTCTAAGAGTTAAGGAAAATAAGCAATAAGATAAAAAAAAAATTATAGATTTTTTTCCCCACACAGGGTAAATAAAGAGATCAATTCCATTTTATTGGAAACTCAGTTAAATAAGTATTCTTCTATATTATGGTTCAAAATCATCTTCCAATCAATTTTGTAATGTGTAAAGCTCCACTCGATAAACACTTTTGATTCTCGAAACAATGATTAACAATTGTATTATTGTTATTGTAAATATTTAGCTCACACAAATTCCTTTTTTCCCTCATTGTTTAATCGCCGCACAAGCAGCCACACTGTTCATTAATTTCAAATTTTACTCCTCCACATCGTTTCTTTGAGAGAACACTTGTTGTGCACGTGTGGCTCGTACTGTAACAACAACACGCACACAAGCTGTTCCTACTTGGGCATGATCCAGCCTCTTCTGTTTCTCACTGTTGCCACATAAAAATAAACTGGATAACGAAATAAGACGATTGGGTCAGTAATTCAGTCAGGGTGATAAGCTTCCACCCCCACCCCCAACCGAACCTATCCCTCCTCAGCACTGGCTGTGAGTGTGCTCGCGGTCAGGTGGTGCAGTCACAAAGCCTCATAATTGTTTAATGTTGCGTTTTATGAGTCAGCGCAGCCTAAAGCCTCTGAATTCCAGACAATAACGCGCCGGTTTCGGTAATATGAGGTTAATCACAGGTGGGTATTAGATCACTGTGGGCTACGAGGAGCTGCTAAAGGTGTGTTCAGCCTCCAGGGGATGGATGGAGAGAAGGTGCAATCCAGTGTTGTCTGTCTGAGTCAGACTGACCTTGTTGTCTGAGCACAGCCACACATCACAGAGGGAAGGGAACATGTTGTTCCCACAGCTGATGAGCGTGAGAAGATACTACTACTCACTTAAACACATACACACACACGCACAGCACTGTGTGTACACTGTGCCGTGACACACACAATTTTTTTTTTTTGCCGAGGTAGCAAATCTGAGCAACGTTTTTTGTTCCGTGATCAAAAATAACTGTTTCGGCAACTGTCTGCGTGCAGTGATGCAAGGTAACCTGAAACTGTCCCGCAGCGCTGCACTGCACTGCACGAGCTGAACAGGCCCCTGTAGACGCATGACAAATCACACACACACACACACACCACTGCAGTCATAAATAGTAATCATAACAAATTACAACACATTAATTTGTTGTACACTGCAGGTGCACACACGCTAAAACACAAACATACATATTTTTGCATATTTCCATTTTGTACATAGAAACTCTACATTCACTGTAAAAAAATTAAAGGGCTCTTTCCCCCATTTTCCATATTCCCATTCTTTCCTAATCCCAACTTCCTCTGTTGTTTTGGGAGTGAGACGTGTCTCAGAGCGGCCGTTTGATGATCACATGACACATTTATCTCTGAAAATTAGTATGTTTTTTTTTGTTGAAGTGTCCCTTTAAAACAGGGGCCTCAAACTCAAAATGATAAATAAAAGTGTTTGTTTTGATTGATAGTTCAAGACAAAAAAACCCCCCAAACATGTATGACGCAAAATGAAAAACAGACGGAAATAAAACACAATTAAAAGATTCACTCAAAATATACATGTAGACAATAATAATTATAATAATAAACACTAGACAGGATTATATGTAATAAAATGTGGAACATTGCAATTTCAAAATAAGTGTAGGGCCGCAGGACGTCGACTGGCGGGCCGCATGTGGCCCCTGGGCCACGATTTTGAGACCCCTGCTTTAAAAGGATGCACAGCTTCTCTTTAAAAGTCCAGAGTGTAAAATTTGTTTTGTAATACAAGATAAAATAATGATACTTGAGTTTTGTGTACAATCACCAGATGGTATGAACCTTTGTTTATCATTACACCAGAACGACACTTTTATATTTATATCAGGAGGCAGGTATTTCATAAATATATTTATAAATTATTTTTTAAAGCATATTTGTTTTCTTAATATTTAATTTAGAACATTAATCATGTGGCCCAAATCATCACTTCAATTAATTATTTAATCGTCACTTCAGATCACTAACGCTGCAGGTGTTGGGGAAACAGACTTATTTATAGCATATTTATAGCTACTTACTTACTTACTCACTGTACTTCTTAAGAATTTAGTCTGTGAGAGCGATCGGAGGCAAAATATCACTGTCACAGTTACAAGCTCGCACGCACACTCTCATTCTGTCCGTGAGATCACACTGATCTCTCAAAACCCTGATAAGTATAAAGATGCAGTGACAGATGAATGTATAATAAAATAGATACAGCAATATTAGCGACAAAGAGATCGAGGTTCAGACACAGATGGTATCTACCATTTGTCTATTGTTCCAATAAATTCTTAACTGTTTTTATTAACTAACACTATGTTTTTTCAGTTCCAGATCCCTGTGGCAAATTTTGAGATCTGTGATCTTTAAGCTGTAATGCGCAATGTATGTAAAATGGTAAACTTCAGCCATTTCTCACTACATTTTAGGTTGTTTTGTAAAAAGATACTTCATTAAACGTAAAACAAAGGGAAACTGTTGGAGTCCTTGTTGTTTATATGTTATTATACGACGATACTACTAAACTATTATGACTCTGCCTTAAACCATCATTATCTGTCATCCTTCTCCCTCCAGTCAAGTGTAATAATTCAGGTTGAATAAATAAGTAAGTAACCTAAATAAATAAGGTTAATTAGCAATGAAATATGGTCAGACAGATAATATGTGCATACGTGTGGCAATCCAATGTGGGCTGGAGAAACGTGGATGCGTGACACTGAAATAGAATTAAATCTATGTTTCTCTTCTCGAGGCGTTAACATAGTACATGTAGTGTACATTACACCCACAGGGGCTTAATGTTGTAGCACAGTAAAGGAGTTAAAGCTTCTATTAATCAGATGATGGGCTCTGTAATCGCCGTGTTCAAACTAGCGGCCTGCGGCGCAGCTCTTACACATTCAACCTATTAGGATAATCCTGTGAGGTAAATTTGAGAGGAAATTTGACATAATCGTCAGACACGATGGCAGCTACTCAAGCCTCGTTCACATCTTCTCGCCTGAAGAGAACAAGTGTGAATTTGCAAGTTTAACACGGCTGTGCGGCAGATGAACGATCAGCGGCGCACTTGAACCCAGCGACACCGCTCGGTTATTTGTTAGTGTTTACTCGGAGGTTCGACCAGATACGAGTTTCCAAGAGAAATGCTGCAAGACGGTAAATTAGGTTATGCAAATGAGGCACAGTAATAATATGAATAATATGGGAACATCCCTGGCCTGCATCTATACCATAGACTTGACGAGTGCAACGCTAATTCAAATTAGATTGGATTTACATAGCAAATTTCCCATTAGCTTGGTCCCGGGTGACTCCTCGCTGATGGCGCCAACGACTTCCTTTATCCCACAAACACACGCGCACGTGCAGGAGAAGAAGATGGAGAATGGTCTTGGAGCTGACCTAAAAACAAGCCCTCAAGACAAAGAGACACTCAAATATTTACTCCAAAAAAAAGAAGAAGCTGCACCCGATCGCTTTGAATACTGAATAACTGAAAAACATCTGTGCAGCATTTCACCGGGGCTCTTTTTCTCTCCGGTCTTTGACTGCAGGTTTTGGAAGAAAAAAAGGAATAAAACATCTTTTCTTTCTCACTCACTTGCCCTCAATTCAGCTGAGTGATTATATGGGCCAGTGTGGGGACTTACAGTGTGACGGATGCTCGCTGTAATTCTTTCAATGCTTTGGGATCATGTGAGGGAATTTGCATATGTATGATCAGGCTGCACAATAAGTAATCTTGCCAGCACACGTGTGGATTCACTCCACACCACTGACTTAAGCCCTCAAGCCCTACTATTTGCAATTAAGGTCCTTTTTTTCGGGCAATGTTTCGCTATTTTGGATTATCATGACTCAGCAAGTGTTTGATCAAGCTGAAAAGGGAACTCGGGAGACCGTATCATTCATAAAAGTATGAGTCAGAGTCCTCAGTCATGAGCAACCAAGCTTTTTTCCTTTTTTTCCTGCCACTGCTGCTGAGGTGACGCTGCTTCAGTCATTGTGCAGTACTTGTCCTGGCCACAAGGAGGTAGAGGTCTTCTGCTCTGAGTGGCTCCACAAGCACTGCAGGGGGAAGAGGGGGGAAAACTGGTGCCATGATTTCAGAGGAACGGGCTTGTAAACATGCCACAGACAGTTGTTAAAGATGATAATGAAAGCGGGGGGAGGACCAGAGTGCACCGCACAATGAATCCATTTTCCAGAGTGCATTAAAAAAAGGGCGGAAAGGAGGCCGAGGGAGTTGTAGTTACTGCTGCCGCGGTGAAGAATTTGATTTGAACATCATTGAGAAAGACCCTTTACAATTCCGCCGTCTTAAATCCATAAAGCCCTGACAGCGTAATAGCCTCGCTTACTTCTTGTCGGCAATCACTGTAGCTTTTAATTGCATTGTTATGGAAGGCGACATCTCTGTCACTCAGCTGTGTCCGCTGTGTACGCTCAGTGTACGCTGCTGTCACTCACGGCTGCCAGGTGTACTATTAGAAAAGATGTGGGTATATTATGTTTGTGTGTGTGAAAAAGAGGATGGGAGAGGGAGGGAGGGAGGCAAGTGGGAGTGACAAATTTGATCAACTTGTGTGTGGGGTGACAGTGTTGAGAAGGTGACAACTGAGTGGGGATTGAGGCTGATTTGTCTTTGTGCAGGTGACACAGTGTTGTCAAGCACAAAGGCTGCATCATCTCTTGAGGTACAGTTCAAACATTCTCTTCTTTTCTCTTGGCAGCCATTGCTCATCTTCAGCACACCACCACCAAGCTACCTTAAAGCCCCGTGGGGGTCAGTGTCAGTATTGGCCAGTATGTCCATCACAGGTCTGACCTTTTGGAGAGCTCCATCTCTCCATCCATGTGCCGCTGGATCTCTGCAGCCAAGCTACACTTGAATTTATGAAGTATACATACAGACTCGCCCGAGGCAAGTGGAGATAGTGGTTAGAAATGTATATGTGAAAGGCTGGGAGGGGAAAAAGATGAGGGAAGAGGAAACTGACATGGCAGGGAGGGGTTACTGTAGATATGGGGAAGAAATGAAAGAAGATGATGGAGAGAGATTGGGCAAAGATAGGTAGGCGAAGAGAGAGAGAAGGATTTATCGGATTCACAAAGTTAATTTCATATGACATGATAAGGTGATATAAAGCGCTAATGGACAGAGAATGATGGACAAGATCCAAAGGCAAGTGGATAAGGATGAAATAGTAATTTTAATAAAAAATAGTCAAAGCGTCAGTGAATATGAGAAAATGGCTCACTCTCACATCTATATGGTAAATATAGAGACAAAGCCAGCAGCTTGTTAGCTTAGCTCTGTCCAGATGTAAAAAACACACACAAAAAACCTCCCTACCTGCACCTCTAATAGTGGGAAAACATAAATTTGACTAGTCTGCACCAGTTGCCTGGCAACTGGTCCCACCAGCATTTAAAACACATCCTTTTTCATTAGTGGATTTCCTCACGAGAGCAAAACGGTTCTGAATTTTTTATAGCAAGATCAACTTTGGTCAACTATGACCTACAAATTCTCGCCAATCACCAAGAGCGAGCAGTCGTGACAGCGCTGACCTTTGAGTGGGGGAAAAAAAATGATGCCATTATCGCTTGTTATCTGCACAGCCCCAATGTGTTTTCAGACACTCGAGACAGGAGTTCTGGACACAAATACATCTTTTGGATAACTGTGTCGATTGATCGTCTCGCCGCTAACTGACTGCTAGCGACCCCGTTAGACTGGACAGTTTTATTTCCTCTCTTTAATGTATTTATTGAGGAAATGTGTGTACAGTGGTTACAACAATGCCATTCTGAGGTGAACAGGAACACACTGGAGACATTTGACAACACGCTGTAAACTATAACCTGACTATTTGTCGTTTTCTGCAAATAAGCACGAGTGGAAAAACGTAAATGAGTTTTCTTTAGAGGTGTTAGTTGTATCATACAAACACATTTAAGTTTAAATATTGACAAATTTGACCATTGTCAAATGAGATCATACAATGCTAATTAACCCTTAGAACACAGCATTTTGTCTGCTTTTTTCCATTACAATGCTAAGAATGTACAATACAGAGTGTCTTTGTCATCTTTTTCCAGATAAACACACACCCCTAGGATGTCCATATAAGGAGTTGTGTATTATTCCCACAGCAATTTACCAAGGGTGCGCCTGTGGCACAGATTATTAAGCATTAAGGGTTAAGTGCTCATCATATTCTCAGGAAAAGATCACTATTTTGGATTACAGAAGATAAAACACGGGGTGTTGACTTCCGCGCTCATTGGGACGTCAGAATGCGATAAATTCCTGTAATTGTTGTCTCGCAGAGCTCTGCTTTGTCCGTAAAACACGTGAGAGTGCAGGCGAGGGCAACGGTATGCAAAAACCGGAAGTCCACAAAAAGTTACTTTTTTTAAGGTGGACCTAAAGAGATACTACTAAACAGAGCGTTCTGAACAGGGCTGTTTTGGCAGGGTGATTGAACTGCTGTGGTGCTTCATCCTTATGGTATTTTGACCAAAACATGTCACAGACATGTTCATTAGGACACCAGGGAACTAGGTTAATTTGGAGAAATACGGTATAATATGATCCCCTTTAAAATGTGTGTGTGCGTATCAAAACAAGGCAACCAAAAAAGAAAAAAGTTAACTGCCACTCATGTTAAAGAGCCGGTCAATAGCTTTGGTTCGTTCATGAACGTCACAACTCTATTTTCAGAGGTTAATGCTACTGCTGAAAAAAAAAAACCTAGTCGTCGAGCAGTTTGACAGCATAAATGCTTCTTGCTCCCCACCCGCCCCTGCACTGCAGGTGTTTACACACCGACGTTCCCTCAGTCAGGTCTGATAGTATTTTCTTGACAGAAGCACATTGTTTTTGTTAATAAAGGCAGATTAATAAGATCAATAACAACAAAACGTGACTCACTGCAGCTTTAACTCTAAGCATGTGCGTCCAGAACCTCATAATCCCCCACCGATGCAAAGCAAAGCACCACACAAGTTTCATGTAGGGACAAAGCATGTGGTGCGGGCTAATTAACTTATAACCCTGAACTAATTGCTTTGCGTCTGCTCCAGATCCTCCAGATTAAAAAATCTGCTTTTGTTGAAATATAATGGCGACAGAGGTGCAAGAGCGTCAACTACGCCTATGAGTTTTATCAATCCAAGCACACAAAGTACATTAGCAGGAGCAAAAGACTTTGAGCTGATTAATTGATTTTTAATTGGGCGAGGCAACAATTGGGCGGCCACCGGCGCAGACTGATGGCTTTATGTTGCTTTGACAACCCCCGGTTATTGTTACCCCTCACATACACATGTTGTGTACTTGTGAACTCCCCTTCAGCAACGCTGAGATGATGTTAATTGAGAAGTAGCAACACCTTCTGCTACGTAGCTTTCCAGGAACAGGATAATGATCGGGAGTGCACACAGACTCCGGCTGCACAGCCCACAATCCTTTGCTGTCAAGAGTACTCAGGGGCTTTGTTGATGTCGGGAGCCCCTTTTCGTCCCTCAGCACGGCTCCCACAGAGCAGCCTATTAAACATGTCTTTATTACATAGGATCCCGAAACACCCTGTAATAAAGTCTGCGAAGACTATCGCGGCTGCTGTTGGTTTTATTTCCACATTTATTACGTGCAGCCCTGCACCGCACGTCGAGAGCCGTGTCTTATTATTAACCATTGCTATTCGAACACATCCGCAGCTCACATATGTACATATGCAAATCCACAAACAAAAGCATTCGTGCATTTGATTTTTTTTCCCTCCTTCGCTTCATCTCTCACGTTTAAACGTCGAAAAAAGGATATGTAAAACCTGGTGCCGCGTTTCCGAAGAGGAAGAAATGTCATTAGCTCACTATATCATACCCCGCAAGCCTTTTCACAGAGACGAGCAGAAGCATTATAACTTTGAGGTGGGGCTCGTGTGTTTTTTGATGGGATCTCTGAGGCAAAACAGGAATGCCCAGACACACCGGTGTGAAAGCGTTGATGCATTGTGGAGACGTGGGGGAAACTGTAAAGGCACGGCGTTAATACATGCGAGGTGCACTTTACAGAGAGGGGTTTAATAGCATTGTCATTGCACCTAAAGCGACAGCAGAAATAGGTCTGGTCATACACAGAGATACAGGAAATTGGCTCGTAATAGAGACAAGGAAGCCGTATTATTCCTACAAGCTATTGCAGTCAGACAGAATATCACCCGAGTAAATATGTCAGGATATCACATATTCTGGTGCCTTTTGTGTGCCTTGAGATGCCGAGGCCTGAATGTACAGAACACGTAACGTTAATGACTGGCAGTATGGATGAGCTGTCTTATCCACTTGGTATTTATCTCAGATAGAGACCATCGCCTGAACAATAATCGCACTTCCACTCAGCTGCTTAGCTGAACAGCAGCTGTGAAGCAGCAGCAGAGAGAGTACGGGGCCCGGATGCCTCTCAGCATCAAACCACTTCTCTTTGAATTTCTGCAAATGAAGAGGATTTCAGCGTTGCCAGGGACTAAACGGGTTGAAGCAAAATAACTGTGGTCAGTAATTCTGAATTAATGCGGTCACTAAATACTGTATCGGCTCACACACGTCAGATCTTCCCCTGTTTTACATCGTGTATTATTTAAAAAAGAAACACATTTATTTGACATAATTACATGTGTAGAACAATCGCAGTCGAAGCGGTTTCTAGAATATCCCAACAGAGAGATACATTCAGGACGCATTTGTCACTTCCACTGCATTTCTTTCCACCACAGCTGGAATTTTAATGTGGAAGTTACATTGAAGCCTGGAGATGAAACGTTATCACTAACTCCTCATGTTTCTTTGTCCATGTAATTGTCATCAGCGTCTAAACTCAGATCACAGCTGAAGAAGTCTGTGGGTGTAACACCCCCCACTTTGCAATCAGTATCTTTAGAACTGGCCTGATTTCCATTGTCTCTCCTGGAGTGGATACAACGTTAATTTTGTTTTCGAAGGCAAATACGTATTGGCATTAATCACAGATGATGGAAATTTGCAAGTTTAATTCTGCCCACTAAAAACTCAGCTGCACACGAGCTACTGCTTATGAACCCCCCCCTCTCGCCCCCCCCCAAAAAAAAGAAATAACCCAATTGCAATAAAACATAATTAGACAGATAAAAAGCCTTGATGATAACTCAGTGATTTCAAGTGCACTTAATGGTCTATTGTCTAAATTTGTCAAGCGACAAGAGTTGTTTTCTTTGTCTTTTAGTGTCGTAATTAACCAAGTGCTGTCTGTCCTCAAAAAGCATATCTACATGACTCAGCTCTTTCAGCCAATTTATCTCTCGATTGTCACAACAATGGAAGCTAATGAAGGAGATGGTCAAATCAAACATGCTTCTTTCAAAGCCTCCCAATGCTGCACCCATTATCACTGCAGCACAAGCCTTAATCCAAGCTAATCTTATACGTGTACAGTGGGGAAAAAAGTAGACTTTAAATACAAGGAAGGTGCTTTGTTGTTCTGGAGCATATAAGATGCATCTTTACGAAAGGATGAGATTAAAGCCCCGGGATCAGTAAACAAAAGGAGACGATACAATATTAAAATTAGAATATACCACTTCTAAAAAAAAAGAAGGATGATTTAAATTCACAACAGGAACACGGCTTATACGTGCGGTACATGACAGATGAGCTGATGTGTGTACCTTCATATAGTTATTCACAATTAAATCACACCGCACGTGACTTTATCTGTTCTTTTAGCCGCATTTCCTGTTTTACTGTGAGTGTGAATGTGTCTCGAGTACGGTGGCCCTGAGGTTCAAAACACAAACGCAAATCACAAAAAACGAAAACACAAAAACATTAACTCAAAACGGAAACACAAAACATTTTGTTTTATGCTTTTGTGCTTTTTTATTTGCGTTTTCCGTTTTGAGCTTTTGTTTTTGTGTTTTATGCTTTTGTGTTTCCGCCTTGAGTTAATGTTTTTGAGTTTTTTGATTTGCGTTTTTTTATTTGCGTTTGAGTTTTGTGATTGGCGTTTGTGTTTTTTCTTTGGCATTTGTGTTTTTTGATTTGCGTTTGTGATTTGTGATTTGTGTTTGTGATTTGCGTTTGTGTTTTGCACCTCAGGGCCACCGTACTTGAGAGTGTCAAATATGTTATGTCTTATTGTTGCAGCCTTGTCAAAGAAATGAAGTTTATCGTTATTAGTAAGAATAATTTAGATTCGTTTAGCAAACCCACACGATTTAACTTTGACATCAAGGTAGCCACACATCATTGTTGCTGAAATGTACTGAAAACATTGTTTGACCGTGACATGTTGTCATTTCTAAAGTAATTAAAACCAACGCACTAAAGTGTAAAAGAAAAAGTATTTGCACAAGTTATTTAAAATTATAATATTTACTGTTTTGGTAAGTTTTTTTTACTGTCTTAAAAAAAAGTGAGAGTAACTTTCTCTTTCCTCTTGGCCATTACAAAGAAGGAGCAGTGTAGGTTTTCCATCTCTCCTGCTGCCTTCATTCCTCATGTCCCATCATTGTGAGGAGATTGTGTCCTGAAATGGGAGGCGGCGGCGGCGGCGGCGGCGGCAGCGGTAGCAACAGCAGCAGCAGCAGCAGCAGCAGCAGCAGAGTCCTTTGGATCATCTCCCCACAGATTAAAAGCTTATTCAAATTATATTTCTCCGTCTCTTACAAACAAGGCAAGCTTCACAGCACAGTCCCAGCAGAGAAGTGCTGTAAGCAGCTTTGCAAACACTTGGTTCTAGAAGCCACAAATTGAAGCTTGATGAGCTGCTTCTTGTTTGTGGAATTAACGCCCAAAGTGGTGAAAGGATTCGAAGTCATTTAGCAATTTAGTGGGGGAAACAAATGTGGGTAATTGTTTTTGTAATCAGATATTGACTTTTAGAAAATCATTTTATAATTTTTTGGTGAAAACCCCCGACCCAATTTCCTTTGTTTGCGCTGCAGCACAAAATGGATTCTGTTAACCACTCTGCCTTGAGCTTTCTTAACGTATTTGAAACTGTTTTAAACAATTTGCCCCGAAAACACAGTATAATCGTTCAATATGAAATTTCTCAGACACAGTTAAGACCCCGTGGAGCCATTTACCAAATTGGTTTGTCAAAATGGAGAAAGGAGAAACAGCAGAGTTCACGGAAAAAAAAGAGTAAATAGCTGAATTTCACCACTCAAGCTTATAGGCAGCTGAGCAGTTACCTTAATATAAAAATATACTTTTTTTTTTTTTCAATAGGAGAAGCTAAAGATCTCCACAACAGCAATGAGATGTGCTGTACACTTTCTATTCCTCCAACTTTTGGCAGCTTGGCAGCTCCAACACTGCATATTCATGTAAAAACAGCTCCTGATGATGAAACTACACACTTCTGACACCTGGTTCTCAAACGTTGTCGACAGTCAGACGGCGGGCCTCGGTAAAGGAGAGCAGTTATTTGTACTTTCGGCTCTGAGTCTCCATCTCACTGCAGCATTTCTTAAAAATAAATAAAAAAAACAACCATTTAGGAGTCGAGAAAGTCTGGGCTTCATTGTGCTTTAGACAAAGCGTGGGGGGGGGGATGAATGAAACGGCACTTAAGAAAATTGCGCTGATGAGGTGAAATTGTTTTCCCTCTTTGTCTTGAAGACAGAGCCCTAGAATATAGTTTTTTTTCGTCACACAGAAATCACAACACAATCTTTTTTTAGCCAAAATAAAGTTAACTAAGATGTCAAATATGCAGCTTTATAAATCTGTTTAGCCACATGATGACTCACTCGGGCCCAAACAGTTTGCCCTGTCATGAAGTCGGAGCACATTTTTTGCTCTGATAAAATTGTGCTAACTTTCCAGTAAATGTTCTCATTACGCAGTCAGGTCATATTCAGATCTGTCTAAATAAATGATGTGCAATTACTGTCACTGCCCACCACCACCACCACCCCCACCCGACCCCCTCCTAACCCTGTTCAGAATACACGCACAAGTGCTGCCTCGGCAAACTGCCTCCACAGCTCGAGCTGCAATGTCACATCGCGTTATGAAGAATGACCTTTGTCTCGGCTGTATCACAAGCCCAGAGTCTGTACTTAATCAAAGACGATTAGTTCAATTTACTAAGTCTGCTCGGTAATGGGTGCACGTTGAACCGGTGGCAGCGGGAGAGGTCAAAGCGAGTGGGATTTGAACCCTCTGTCCTTTGACGCCTGTGGGTAAACATTCATGGTGGCTCTGCGGGGGAAGATGCACGGCATTCTGATGAGTCATAATAATCTAAACCATACACACTAATGTGGTGCCATCACAGACTGTATAGACTGTACATACAAATAGACAGCATGTGCTTCTATATGAGATATTGTTGACAAGAGGAGCAGGTACAGAATCAGACCTGATAAGACTTCCTTACGCCGTAATGTTTACAGAAGATCAGAGGTCACAGAAGTTATAAATAGCTTAATAAGTTTAAAGGTGATACCGAGTTCTGATTATCCAATAGAGTTGGGATTTCGTCAATGTAATATACAAAGTTTCAGAGCAGATAAAGCTCTGCGGCCACCATCTGATGTCTGGCGCCCCCCTGAGGGGGACTTCGACCACATGTTGGAAACCATGCACTTGCATTTACATACAAAGTCAATGTACAGACGTGATATTTGCACCAGCCGGGCCGAATGACGCTATAGACGCAATGTGACAAAATCGTACCCGTCGCGTTGATCGCCCAAATCACGCCTCCATACGGAACTCCCTAAGTTTACAGTGAAACCACGCAAGACGACTGCAGACGTTTGGTTGATGGTGAAAAGAAAGGCCCGTTACTTCTGTTAAAAATACAGCGAGTTGTGGCCATCGCGTCACAAAATGTGCAAAATGATCCTGCTGCGAGGCGACAAATCGCGTTCGGTGTGAACGAACACAGCATTAGACTTCAAATTGAGTTTGCCACCTTGGTGGCTATTACTATTCAATGTAGTCTTACTTTGTGATTTGCTCCACCTGGAAAAGAGGAAAACATCCACCTTTTATAAAAGGTCCAAGGAACCAACCAGGTCGTGACTGAGACCCCAGAGTTTCCATCCATGCATGCACTCCTGGGTGTTTCTCTCCGACATGTAGGTCTTGCGTTTGTCTTTTGAGAGGCCCTCCTCTGTCACGCGCAGGCACTCCCTCTCTGTGATATGTGACTTCATGCAGATAAACTGTACCATATGTCAGATGTGACAGTCACTGATAAACTGCTCACAAATTACTCCTGTCAAGAGTGAAGAGCTACATTCCACTCCTCCTGCTTTCTCTGCAGTGCTGGACAGGCAGCAGCAGCAGGCACAATCAGCTGATACTTACAAAGTACTTTACTTATAAAGTATAAAGACGGAATCCGCGTTTTTGAAAGTTTTTCTCCCCCACCTTATACCATCGGAGACTCGTTTCAGTCAGTTCTGGATGTGCAGTATGTAAAATGGCCTTCATCAGAGCTATGCCTCAGTCTAATTTGCTAACTGATCGAGAGATGTTTGACTCTGGGATGTGAAAGCCTTGCCCAGGGCATTCGCTTCATCTGCCAATTAAATGAAAGCTAATTAAAGACATTTAAGGCTAAATGAAACAACTCAAAACAGGTTACTTACCACAGGTTTTAGATGTACGGGTTCACAAATGAAAATCCAGGACAGTGTTCTATGACAAATGTGGAAACACCATAAAACTTATAAAAATGATATATGTCATATATGGACACTACTTCAGGCTCTGTCGCACATGAAAGAAATAAAGAAATAGGAATATATTGGTCATATGTAGAATGTAACTTTGAAATATTTTGGAGATTTGGAGAGCAGAGATTTTAACGATAATGACGAAGATACAAACGGCGAGGTGACCGTTCCTGTGCTGTTGCTGCTCTTGACCTCTAGAACAGGTTAAACCTCCTGATTTGCATTCTATCACTGAGGAGTTTTTAAAAGTTAACTCAAAACATGTTTATTCAGAATGGCTTTAAAAACACAATAGCACGGTGACACTTTCCCTCTGTTGTTCATTGTACTTTTTCTAATTTTATTGGTTTTCCTTACTGTTTTATTGTCAATATTAATCCTGCTAAGTGTTTTTTATTCTTTCTTTTTATGTGAAGCACGGCGAGTACCTTGCAGATATTGTAAAGTGCGATGTAAATAAACATCAATTGATTGTGAAAATGTGATATCACCACACCCTAACTAGGAATCAGTTTGCAGCGATCAAACAACCCTAATTCAAATACAAAATGTATGGTTTTAAGACCCACAGTACTGTGATTTGTAGCATGTCACTTCAACTTGCATAATTGAAAAAAAGCAAACAAATTTTTTTTGAAAATCCCTCTTTTTTCTTAGTTTACTGGGTTTGCCCTGGGCTGATTTTTTTGCTATGGCGGGTCACATATACCTCAGACACTGGTATCGTGAAATTAGATTCAATTATAGATTCAATTTCCTCAGCTCCCCTTCAATCACATAGCCTGGTATTATACAGTATTTACTGCATTTCTGAAGTACCACCAGAGCAGGCTCACGTACCACTGGTGGTACACGTACCACAGTTTGAGAACTGCATTAGAGAATAAAGTCACACTCCCTCTAAGAGTGTATTATGATCCCAAGTGTCACTGTTGTTTGGTTTGGTAGCAGCTCCTTACATCACTTGGTAATACAGAGGATTACATTCCACGACCAGAATATAAAAGTATTGTGAAGGTGGGAAAACAAAAACAAGAGTTTGCACAAACACACAAAAGAAACTTGCAGATGAAACAAAATTTCACCGGATTGATGAGACAAAAATAAACTTCTCTCGAAAAATGATGGAAAGAGTAAAAGAGAGGAGAAACAATTAGACGAGTTCAAGACCCGCAGCCAACTCATCATCTGTCAAACATGGCAGTGGTTTTGTTAGGGCTGGCTGCCAGAGAAAGTGGCACACGGGCAGTTATTGATGATTTCCCTGCTGATCGAAGCCACATGAATGCAGAGGTCCACCGGAGCTCTCTGTGCTCCGATTCACGTCAAATGCTTCAAAACTTATTGGGCTACGTGTCATGATTCAGCGGGAGATTGATCCTGAACAAGAAGCCGAAGAAGTTTTCAAGGTGAGACGGTGGAATGTATTCGACTGATCTAAAAACAGAGAGACTTCAAGACGGGTAGCGGCTGAATGAGGCCGCAGAGAATGCTCTGGGAGAGAATCTCAAAGGGATCTGCTGAGGGTTTGGGTCGAGGACTTCAGGAAGTCACTCATTAAATAACTTTACAAGAAAAAAGACAGTGTCAGAATGGTTGTCGAAGGACTCCGTTCAGACTGTGTCGTGTTGATTGTGTTGTATCTGATTTGATCGTTTGGCGCCTGTGTTGAAACATTAGTATAATGTTTTGTTTGGCCTCTGCCCTCTTAAAGTTTTGGATTTTTTTCAGCAAGGGACATAACACAGTTTAGCAACATTTGACCCTAAGAGAAGTAAGATTTTATCTCTTTATCACTTTATTTCTAAGTTATTGAGCATCAAGTCTGAAGAGCAAAAGTCGATTAAGGGCGCTTTCACACCTATAGTTTGATTGCTTTGGTCCGCACCAGTCAGAAAAATCCGCGAAGACCATCGGCACTGGAACCAAACTAACCCCCGATTTTCCACCTGGCGCGTCACCGCCGTGGAACGTAAGCGCCGCGGTCACCAGACATGATCGCTAGCTCGCTGAATGCGTCTGGCTCACAAGGCAGTGCTGCGCTGCCGTAAGGCGCCTGGTGGGGATTGACGGTGGTCAAAAGCGGGGCAAAACCACGGCGCTGACGTTCTGCGTCGCTAACGCGCCTGGTGGAAATTCGGGGTAATCCCGTATCTCATCTCATACCCATAATTCATTGAACTATACAGTTCTCATTTAGTTTAGCAGCTTTCACACCAGAGGAACTGTACCAAAGTAGGGAAGATAAAGCGGTCCAAGACCTGGGGTGGTCTCGGACCGGTTGATTTGGTGCGCAAGTGCCAAGATTACATTCACACCTACGCAAACGAACCGAACCAAGGGACCAAACATGTTTGGTGCGCACCAAGAAGAAAAAAACAGTATGAGGAAGAAGAAAAATCGCAGCTCATCGATTGGCAAGGACCGGAAACGGAAATCCATCTCCTTCAGCCGGCTTGTTCACCACAAAAGCAAACAATGGAGCAACACCAAATTTATGCAGTTTTTGGGTTTCTGAAGCTGCCCAGTATGAGCAGCAGGCGAGGCAGCAACCGATCCTCAAGCTGAGGATGTATTCAGTATTTACAGTCAGCAATTGTCTACCCATATGGTAGATTTCATAGTTAATGGCAGAAACAGAAACTCTGTCTCAGATTTTGTCGCTGATAGAAAGAAGCTCAGCTCTGGGGAGCGAGAGCTTCGCCTGTGGCTCCTTCTACCAATGAGATAGAGATAATTAAAGCCAGTAAAACTAAATGAAAGAATTCAACACAGGTTGCAGGTCACAGGTTGTAAAAGTCTGTACAGAAGTGCTTTTTCACAAGTACTGTTGTGTCTTTTATGGGTCACAAATGTCACAGGTACCATTTTTATTCAGTACGTTCATTTAACTTTGTTGTACAAACAAAGGGTTTTATTTGTCAGTTTTCATTTGTTCAGGAGACGTGAGACCCTTATAGAGCAGGGGACGTCTCTCCGACGTTGCTGTACATGTTGATTTGGACGCCTGACTGTCTACCTTCCAAGTGTAACGTCTTAACTATTGAAAGATCATAAGATATCATGTTAATGGTGATAATATTGTACATTGTAAATTATTTCCAGCACTTCACAGGCTTTAACTGTCATAATTCACAATGTATAGGTGTAACTGTTACAGGAAACTACTCCAAAGTGATCTTTATGAAGTGTGATTTCGGCAGTTTAATATAATATTTCGACAGGAAAATTGCTAAGTTATGGTACAATGAAGTATTCATACAGGAAACATCATTATATGGCACAAAACTGACAGTAAATGGCTATCAAAATACCAGGGACAAGCATTGCAATAGCTATAAACTCTATGTAATTGTATTGGAATTCTATTCTTTTCTGTATCTGATAGTTTCAGCTGTTAACAACTGCAACCTTTATTTAGTATGTGGACCATGTGAGAGGGGCTCTCCCACACAGAATGAAGAGAAAATGATGCATGAGGAGAAGATGGAGGAAGAGAGACGAGAGACCGAGTCTCCTGTTTCCACTGCGCTGTGATGTTAAAGCCTCCTGCTATCAAACCTGAGCAGTATGCGACTGAAAAACACATTTATGTTGATTAAAAGATATCAAACCTGTCTGACGAAATCCCACGTGAAGATACGAACGCTTCAATATCAGCTTCCACATAATTTGACAAATGGACCCCTGTGATACAATTTCCTACGTAGGTGCGTTAGGCGATCGCTGCCACTTTGAATTTAAAACTAAAACATCTCCTAAATACGTCCCCTCCTGAACTCGATTCTCTACATCTGTCTGAATTTGTGTGTTCTCTTTCGACTCTGCGGTACCGCCGTCTGTGTACGAGACACCCACATTAACATGTTATCTTCAATATATCATCATCAAGCCGTGCTACACACACACACAATCAAAGTTAGAGAGTTTGACACGAGGTTCACTTTCACTTTGAACACCCCGCTTGACCTCGTTCTGCACTCGCTGTAATTAGCATTGTGCAAACACATAACTCATACAGCGTGTGACTCACATTAATCATTTACTCTCCCACGTCCACCAAAACACACACACACACAAACCCACCATCTTTTGTTCCCACATGTGTGTCTTTCTCAGAAACATTATTATCAATGCAGAGTTTATAGTGGTGTCATCCATGTGACAGGATCTCACTGTAGAGTTTATTTCAGTCTCTCTCTCTCTTTCTCTCTCGACATGAATTTATCCAAAGATATTAAATCCGCTGCTCTCAGAATCTTAATTAGACTGACCCTCTCAGGAAAACGCTGACACCGTAGGAGATGTGAATCTTTCTGACACACCTGCCGAGGTGGTTAGCACAATTTAATGATCTCCTCATGCTTATCATCTTGGTTTCGGAAAGCCTAAAATAACTAATAGTACGAAAAGTAAGTTAGTTAGTGGCGATGTTTTGAAATCGATTCACAAAATTAAATTGGTATCCGTTTATAATGGACGACATGAAAACACGCTGAGCAGGAGCCTCGCGAGGGGCAATCACGAGATAATGGCTGCGGACTGCAGTTTTTCATATTTCCCAAGACTCTCTCTCTATCTGCGTAAACTGCTTTGACACGGCTTTAATTAATACCTTCACATTCACAAC
Organism: Microchirus variegatus; assembly: GCF_963457635.1. Lineage (NCBI taxonomy): Eukaryota > Metazoa > Chordata > Actinopteri > Pleuronectiformes > Soleidae > Microchirus > Microchirus variegatus. The sequence goes on from NC_139821.1 coordinate 11,979,082, forward strand.
ATTAGCATTAAAACAATGTTAACAATAAATCACACAACTGCTTGAATGTGTCACGCGTGTGTTGTCACTTGATTGTGCAGTTCCCACCAGAAAATGTACAGTGTGTAAGTGTTTTTGCCCATTTTTTCCAGGATAATTTTCAATATCTGGCAGTTATTTACAATTGATAGCATGTGAAATTAGCTGTTAAGAAAAAAAAGATTTTGCGTATTAAATTTGAAATTCAAACAGTATAAAACATATTTAAAATAACATTTGTTTGAGTCTTTGGCCCCCGTCCCAATACCTCCCCTAATTTTTGCCCTAACTCTAAATTTTGCTCATTCTTGTGGAGGGGGGGAGCAAGGGGGAGTGCGATTTTGCCCTTATAATCAACCCTCAAAATGTAGTGACCTCTGACGCGGGCTTAAAACTAAGTGGAAGATGAAATTACCCATGATGCTTTGCGAATTCAGCGAGCAGGCTGATTTATTTCAACAAAGATGGCAGACAAATCTGCAGAGGAACAATTTCGTTATCAGTATATTTTTGCAAATAAGCACGTTACAATGTCGAAATGTGTTGGAATATGTTGGTTTGATATACATCCACAGGACCGTTGAGATTTGAACACTGATGTCAGAAAATAACTGACGATTTATGAAAGCAGCTAGCTAACTAGCTAACTAGCTAGCTAGTGGCTATTTGCCAAGTTATTGCCGAGGCTTTTTTCCTGAATGAAAATAGTAGCACGCTTCACCGGTAGATTGGTCAACATGTGACGTAGGTTAGCATGTTCGTTACGTTCACTACGCTAGTTTGCATTTAGTGGTGTCCCAATTTCATAGGGAAGCCACTTCCCTCAACAAGGGGAATTTACGGTTGAGGGCAGTCCAAACCAAGTGGACATTTTAAGGGGGAGAAATGGGATGGGGCCTTTGTCTCAATGTCCAAAAACAGGCCAAAAAAATGCAAACTATGTACGGGTGTTTTTCCAACTCTCTCCTCTCTGGTAACAAAAATTAGTGCCGTTTTTGGTCACAAGTGTATATTCCAAAGAAAACATGACACTTTTTCTTTTTTTTAATGATTTAAGTACATGCATATTCTCCAGGTGCTCTGGCTTCTTCCCACAAAAACATGCAAGAATTGGTGATTAGGTTAATTGGACACTCTCGACCCACTGACTGTAGGTGTGAGTGTGAAAGTGAATGTCTTCTGCCCTATGTCAGCTGGGTTAGGCTCCAGCTGCCCCACATCACCCTCATATGGAGGATAAAGCAGTAGAAAATGGATGGATGGATGGATGATTTTGCTGGTTTTGGTGCCTGGTGCAAGTGTAGTTTGACTTAGTGAGTGTGTTTTGGCTCTAATAACATGGAATAAATCAATCAGAATGCCATTTTACATTAATTTTAAAAACTGAGTGCACTTGCAAGATGGTGGAAATTCTCTGTAGGTGTAGCCGCCATCTGTGTTTTTATTTTCCGCCACCTATAAGTCAATATGACATTGACAATTGAATGCACTAATGATACACACAAAAAAAGTTTTCTTTAAATAATCCAACGATAAACTACAGCTTTTATTATTTTAGACATTGTTATTTTTGCCCTTTTCCGTGTAACATTCAGATGTTACAAGCGTAGATCCCATGATTAAATAATGCATCGATATATTGTCACGCTGACGTTTCCCGTCATATAACGGTCTTGTGTGAATACCTTTGAACGCTCTGCATTAATGTCAAACTTTAACTTAAATATAACCTGTCTGAGAAAACGCATGTTTATACATAAAAGCGTTCTCTTACGGGAGTTTAACAATCACATAAAAGGGAATAGCATTAAAAATATATGAAGTAATAAAAAGACAGCATTAAAGCACGTAACTGTACAGAAAAAAAAAAAAACTGTTGTCAAGAAGTGATAAAATAATGATGAGCCGGCTGGAACTGAGCTCCAAATATGCAGGTGATTTCAAAGCTTTGTGTCCCATATGGCAAAAGCCTGCAGGGCTTAAACCCAGATTTTGGAAAAATCCAGAGGAGCTCTGGCTGCAGATCTAAAGCTGCCACTCGCTTGATGGCTGCCAGAGAAATGTTTGCAATACAGCTTTGGGACGGACCCAATCACACTTTAAAGCTCATCAGTAAAGTAATTCTAAAATTACATTTAACAAATGAAGACCTTTCGTTTGAGTTATTTTCTCCTGGCTGTTATTCTGTCAGGACAAAACAACTGTAGAGCAGTTTAAATATTAAAGGTTAGGAGGATAAAATACTCCCTTTCTCATTTCTAGATGGCTCGGACGATCATGATTTGTTTATATCACAACTCTGATTTATTTTGATTTATCGGAAAAAGGATTCAACAGTTTTAAGGATTTATCTGTCCAGTGGATACATGTAATGATCAGTTTTCCGCTGTTAGCTCCCAGTAGCCACTGTGGCTGATGTTATTTCCTGTCCCTTAAGTTTCGTTTTACTTTTTTTTAAGGCGGACCTAAAGAGATATTACTAAACAGAGCGTTCTGAACAGGGCTGTTTTGGCAGAGTGATTGAACTGCTGTGGTGCTTCATCCTTATGGTATTTTGACCAAAGCATGTCACAGACATGTTCATTAGGACACCAGGGAACTAGGTTAACTTGGGGAAATAGGGTATAATACGAGACCTTTCAACAAAAATTGAATGATACATGTCTTGAAACGAGACTGTGTCACTCAATGTGACAGTTAAAATGTAAAAAAAGAACTGCTAATAATAGAATGACAAAATTAACCCTTTAACACTGAGTGCATCACAGACGACACATTTGCTCAAGTGCAATCTGCATTACCGTAATAACGCAGTAGTTTGTGCTATTGGAAAGCTGAGAAGTTGGAAGTTGGAAGTCAAAACCAACTCATGGTTACTGCTGAAATTCTAGTCGCGCTGTTGCAGGAAGCCAGCAAATCTGCGTCTTTTGTCACCTCGTTGAGAGGTACATAGTTTCCATTTTTTTGACCTGTTTTTGAGACAAAAACTCTTTAAGTATGTTTTATACTCTTCAAATTTCAAATTTAACACGCATGATCTGGTGTTTGTGTACAACTACAGTGTTTTTTTAAATAAATAAAACCTTTAGTTTTTGTTCAATATAAATTGTTAATACACTATTTTAACATGCAGTAAATTGTGAATAACTGCCAGATATGGAATGTTGCCGCTTTTATGATAAAAAAAAACAAACTGAAAATAACCTGGAGGCCAGAGAACTTCTAGTCTGGTCAGGAGGGGGCCGGTCAAGTGAAAAACACTTTGAAATTATTTGGAATTTATATCTCGATAATCCATCATGATATTCAAATTAAAATGTCCAAGAAGTAAAAGTTTTTGTTTTGATATATAGTTCACAAAAAAAACCAACAACATGATGATGATGCAACATTAATCTATAAATAACAAAAAAAAAAGACTATGAAAAAATAAAATTAATATTAACATGTAGACAATTGTAATTAAAAGACTAGACAAGGTTTTGATGTGATAAATGTAACCTAATTAAGGCTGCAACTAATGATTGTTTTCATAATCCATTCATCTGTTGATTATTTTCTCGATTAATCAATACTTGTTTGGCTGACAATGTCAGAAGATGTTGAAAAATGTGGATCAGTGTTCCTCAAAAATTAAAATGATTGTCTTGTTTTGTCCACAACCCAAAAAAAAGTATTACATTTCAATTACTTCTTTGTTATATGGAGCAAAGAAACCATAACATATTCACATTTTAGAAGCTGAAAAATCAGAAAACCTAATTTTAATTATTGAAAAAAAAACAAAAAAAAAACACTAAAACCGATTAATTGACTAAAAATAATAGTTTCCAATGAATTGACTGCAGCCCTAAACCTAATGTATTAATATATTATTATTATTATTATTATTATTATTATTATTAATATTACTAATAATATATTGTCGATTGGCCATATATTTTCATTATATATATATATATATATATTCATTGCTGCTGCTACTTCTGCTTTTAGCAGCTTGTAGAAATATCACAAATATATATTTTTTTGCACAAAACATCACAATTTGGTAAATTGTTTCCACCGCAATTGTAATATTCTGCATGTGCTGTTCTTCCTAATCAGACCTGTCCATATTTACTCTGACTAATGTCCAGTACGTCTCAAAAATGACACTCAGTCCTCTCTTTCCTCTGCATGTTGAGAGAAAGGCTATAGGGTCACGTTGATGGATGTCCACTGTCCATAACAGCAAACACCACATTTGGTAGTGCATGTGTTCCCTTGCCAAAAGCTCTGACTAATGCTGGAGTTGTCAGAAATCTTATCGCTGCATTAATGTGAGGAGGTGAGCCAACAATAAATCTTGATTGCAGTGGCAGGCAAATAAAACTTTAATTCCTGGCCTTTCTCCGTTGCTGACCGTGACGTTTCAGTGCAGAGGAATGATGGCGTTTTCTGTTTCTTTTCTGCGCACGTTCCAAAAAATGCCAAAAAACTTCCCACCTTATCAATGAAGATAAAGTAGTCTGCTTATTTGTTTATAGCACTCATGCCCTTTTAATTTTTAATTTGGATTTCCATCAGCCTTCTTGTCTCATCTGTACAAAGGAATTTGCCAGTACTAATTAGCAGCAGAGAAGAATCATTCAGTTAGCATCTAAGCCAAAAATAAATGGTGTTAAATGTCTCGGATGAATTAAGAGTGGGCTCGCTCTGCTTCATCTTTCCTGCTTAAATGACATGTGACCTCTGGAAGGTGACTAAGTGGAACTAAAGAATGTAGTCAAGAATAAGTTAACTTGCCAATGATCATATATCTTTGGTTAAAGGCTGTTCCGCAGTCGTTCCAACACATAAGTTATATGGACCTTTTACAAAATTAATAAAAAATCATTAAATCTCAGTGTGTTTTATCATAAATATAACTATATAGGTCTTGATACACCGTTAATCTCAATGCACTGATCTGTGTTAACAATTGTGTAACAGCTCTAGTGATAAGTGGTTCCATACAAAAACAGTTAAAAAGTAAAGATAATAAATCCATATTTAGCACTAACATTTTGCTTTAAGGAACATTTAAGCCTCTTTTATCTTATTGTTTTGTTTTTTTGGTTCATACTGCAACTGCAAGGCCTGGGTCATTAATGTAGTTAATGTCATCATCCCGCTTGGTTGGTGCACTTCTACATTTTGTGAAAAAGCTGTTAAAAGTCTGTTTTTTGTCAGACTAAGACAATAATGTCATGTCAACACGTTAGTCCAACTAAAATTGAGCTAGTCTTAGTCAGACTAATGTACATTGATACTACGGTCCATAGTCCGATTACTCCTGCATGTATACGCTTAGTAGGACTGGAGTTGGACTTCTAATATCTATCTAATTTGTATCATGATTAACTGAACAGCAGGTTTGAAACATTCAGGACCCCAGCAAGATCCATTTCACTGTCCACTGTTTATTGTTCTGTGACATAAAGGTCAACAAGAAACGGATTCAATACGCGATAGCTTCTAAAGAGATACAGTGCCACCTACGGAGGCGGAGTCAGACATACACGGCCAATAAATCGATTTTCTCCTCCGCATGTATACTCCGGCTCAGCAAGTTGTCCGATTGCCTGTCTTAGTCTGACTATGGCCTTAGCTCAATTAAACTGACTGCTCATGCATTTCATAGCACAACAATGTTCAGTCCAGTAGGTGTGACATTCTTGATTTGGTGGAAAGGAGACCAAGAGGATGTTAACCATGGACGCTTGCTTGAGATTAGACGAGGAAGGCCAAAACTACTCACACGTCTTCAAGTGATCGCTCAATAAAAAATGCGAGGACAGACACAATAGGCAAACTCCTGGCAAGGAAATTGCCTCAACTGGAATGCAATGCTAGTTCGACGACATATGCAAAGAATGCTCGAACGCCTGCCATGGAGCCTCATTTTAGTATGAATGGAACCACAGCCATGTTCATGCATGTGAGAGAATGTGCAGCTGTGGAATGTAAAAAGAATGACCCAGGCCTATAATCACCCAACCAATTCATGGAGAAGACATTTCAGGGAAATACTCATTCTGAAATGGTTATGGACTAATGAGTTGCTCCAAAAAAACTTCTCACCTTTCCATGTGGTTTGTCGAGCACGGAACAGATTAATTGTTGGAATAAATTGGTGTGATGTGAAAAGCCCGTTTAAGGAACAAAAGTGCTAATCCACCTTCCATTCAGATACTCCATTAAAATGAGAAGCGTGGTCCTGGTTTCACTCGACTGCTTGCACAGTGAAGAGATGACAGAAGGCAGCCGAGTGTGACACGATGAGACTCATTTCTCACTTCAAAGTGGGCTAATCAGTAATCAGCTTTGAATATAGATGTTAGGAATTCCACAGGGTGCTGCCATCATTGAGTTGACGACACTGTCAACAGATCTTTGCAGAACGGAGCTGCTCTGCAGCTCTTGCATGAACAACAACGGACTCCCTCTGATGCACACTGACAATATACAACGTTTTATTTATTTTGCTATCATCTTACCCGCGATCGTGGCAACATTAAGGGCCAATTCCAATTCCTATCTTAACCCCCAAGCTCAACCCTTAATCTTAACTGGCCCTCAAAACCAAGTGTTGAGGGTTATTTTGTCTGTCAACTCCAAAAAAGAAGAAGAAGAAGAACACATTTACATCACGATTATTTATTACGATCCATTTGTCAGTCAAGTTATTAGGTTGTCAGTTAGTTATAAGATGATACTCATACAAATACCACAACCACAGACGGATATTCGTCCGCACCGGCCGGCTATTGACAAAAGATCGTAAAATAAAAATAAATGTTACGCAACAATGACGTAAGTAATCCATAATATGGGCCTAAACTTTTTTATATCGCTATTAACAAAGAAAATACTTAATTTGTAGCATACTGCTTTCGGCGCCATCTTTGTTATGTGAAAACACGCAATGCATTCTGGGTAGCCCTTGCTCCCAAGGGTGGTCTCGGAAAATCTCAATATTGAGGGCGATACAGCCCTTAAAATTGCCCCTCAACTTAATTTTTCTTCAGAATCGGGTCAGCACTTGCACTAACGGGAGTGCACATTTTTGAGATTGAGGGTTAAGATTGAGGATTAAGCAAGAAATAGGAATTCACCCTAGATCTGCACATTCAGTGGCTTCTACATTCCAAAATGAGATGTACTGTATGGTGAATCAGAACACTCCAACTTAAAGGTCCAGTGTGTAAGATTAAGGTACAGGGAGATTATATGCAGCATACTTTTGTTGTGTTTTTAAATGTACAATCTCTCTTTTATTGCACATTCAGCTTACCCACAGAAGCTGCCATGTTGGACCACCGTGTATTTAACCCTTTAAAACCGAGCGTATCGCAGACGACAGCTTTACTTGCACTTTGCATTACTTTTCATTACCATAATTACACAATGGTTTATGCTATCGGAAAAATTCCAGCGGTTTCTGAAAGCTGAGAAGTTGCACGCCAACATATTATGGTGGATATTATGGTAATTTCACTGCCGCTGTTGCAGGAAGCCGACGAATCAGCGTCTTTGTCACCAGAGAGGACAGAGTTGGAAAAACGCCTGTACCAAGTTTCCATTTTTAGGGTCTATTTTTGGACATTGAGACAACAAATGTTATTTTTTAATGTGTTGTATTCTGGATCTGGTGTTCATGTTCGTGTAGTGTTTTTTTTAATGTGTTAAATGTTAACATGCAGTTATTTGTAAATAATTGCCAGTTATTCTGAAAAAATGGGCAAAAGCACTCACAGGACATTTTCTGGCCATTTTCTGGCTAAAATAAGCAAAAAAAAAGTCCAGACAGACATTTTGAAGATGAGGTTTAAAGGGTTAATGGACACACTAAACATGTTTTGAGTTTTAATGATAACTGAAGTCATTCTTCTACAAGCTTAGAAGAAAAGGGTGCGGTGATAAGTATTCAACTGCGACAAACAACTTCACCAATAGGTGTTGCTATATCCTACACTGGTACGTTTAAGAAAGTTTTACACACATAATCCTTTTAAGTTTAAGGCACTCAAAATATTTTCCAAAGAGGTTTGTAAGAGGCAGTTAAAAAAACTTTTGGGTGGCCTCTTCTGCGGCAATGTCACTGCCAATGTTAAATGTTTAAAAAAGGACTGGTTAATTTAAACAGAAAGGGGATTTAGATAACCCTGCACTCTAATTCCTTTTAACCAACATCTGCCACCCCCTGTATATTAGCACAAATCATAAAATGTAGCAGGAAAAATATGCGACTTTATAATCTCCTGCCTACCAAAAAAAAGCAAATCCCCCTGATTCATTGAATTCATTATCATAAACATGAGCTTTAAAGAAGCTCGACTGAATAAACTTTGCCCACGGCTTTTGATAATTTAGTACCAATCAATGCATCTCACTAATTTTTTTTAGAGCCCACGCCATGGTTCAGATGTTGCTTTGAAAAGTTATGTTGTTCCAACAGAGTGATTAAATTGTCTCAATTAAAGGCACAAAGCACAATACAAAGCAGAAAACCCTGCAACAAAATCTACATGTCCACAGTTTTGCAGTAAATCTTGTGATTTTCTCAGGTCGCTTTATCCACTTAATCCATTTTAGGGCCAAATAACTGTTAAGACTTTTCCCTTATCCACAAAATTCATGAAAAGAAGCAATTATATATTTGGAACAATACATGAATGAAAGTCATCGCCACACTGCACGACATGCTCCTTTCGCCATAATGGAGTAGGTAATCCTATCAAAGCAATATGAACTAACATTTCTGAGGTCAAGCCCTCAGACTCGCAACAAGACTTTCGTTATTTGAAACCAACGTGTAAAAAATATAGAGTTGCTTTAACATGACTGTTAACTTTGAGGAGTTTGCGTGATGTGAAAAATACTCTGGCTTCATGTTAGTGACCAACCAATGACTTCACAAATTTCATTTTTAGTAGTGTATCTACTCTGTGCATTACTGACACAATAAAACACCCGGTAAATGTGCAATATGTGAGCGTTGTGTGTTTTTCCACGTGATTTATGACGCCGCGGGATGTGCTACCTGACGATAATAGAAGGATTTAACAAACGAGAGGAAGATAGGAGGACAGAAAGAAAAAGAGAGAGAAAAAAAAGAAGTCATCTAACTTTGATTTACAACTGGAATGGAGAGCAAAATGAATGCGAGGATGTGAAGCTGAGACCTCCCATCTGCTGTGCTGTAGGACAGCGGCAGAGCAGCCATCTGTGCCTGAATCTGTTTTAACATTAACATTTGGTACGGGGGAAAAATAGGCAATCTAGAAAACAGGCCCAAGATTAAACAATCATCTGTCACAAGCAGTACATCTACATATACTACAGTATATCTCAATATTCAATATAGATTGTGGAGAAGCTCTACTAGTGGGTACAAGGTAATTTTATTCTTCATTTTCCACCGCTCAGCTTGTTCTAATAACTCTACGCGACATTATTTCTCAATAACTGCAGCACAGACTCTTTTCAATTCCATGATCTTGGCCATGACCGTGATCCCTGTCCATTTAATTAAAAATAATACTGTTAACAAATCTCGACCTCCTGCGAGTGCTAATGCTATTTCAGATTTGAAATCATTTCCTGGGGAATCAAATGTCGAGAGACTGTACTGTAAAATCAAATCACATGATTTTTTTTTTCTGCCTGCTGCACTGGACCTTGGTTTCTTTGACAGTCGTCTCAGTTTTGAGCAGAACTGCCAGACGTCGCTCAGATTCTGCTCTGAGCTCCACAAATTACGAGGATGAGAGTGGTATTCAGGCAGAACAGGACAAATGGATTTGAACATTCATGACTGGCTTTTGTTCTTTTAAAGAAGAAAACACATTTCAGAATAATAATAATAATAATAATAAACATGGAAAAGGTTTGAGCTCACGGATGAACAGCTGGACAGACAGATATAAGGAATAAGAAAAGACTAAGACAGTGAATAGAAATGAATCTGTGACACTTCAGTACCACACATCAGACTGTCCCTCGGCGCGAGCCGTCCTGCGCTGACTGGTTCACACTAGGAGACGCAATTATCAGCATGACATTTCCCTTTAATTGCGTTACCAATGACTCCTTTCTGAGGCAAAGGTCATTTTCTGGCATGAGTCAAAGTCCCACCCACATTTCAATGGACTGATGAAAGATGGGTTCGGTGAAGGGGGAATAAAAAGTCAACCTGGTTGTAGGAATGATATTTTCATGTAACTGACATGATCTTTGGTAAAGGCGAGTCACAAAGAGCATGTGGGATATCACGTTGTATATCAGTGCAACTTTTCATGCGCAGAATTTTCAGTTAATGAACTGGCTCTAATAACTGCACTAATATAAACCAAATCTAAGCTTTTATGTCTCGTAAAAAACAAGGTGACATCCATTAAAAAAACAAACAAAGACTGAAGAATAGTTTGACATTTAGGGGAATATGCTCATTCTCTGCATTTCTGGGAGTTAAAGTATATGGGAAAGAGAAAATAGTAAGATATATACTGTATCTATATATATATATATATGCAATATGACTCATACATCCATACATTCGAGAGCTGCCACTTACTAAAAACAGACGCTGACTCAGACACAAGGCGAGCTCCCACTCATATTTTTATTCAACTATTGATTATATGTTAATTGGTTTGCCTTTTCAGTATCTGTACTAAGATTAACTAACCAGAAACTGCCTTCCTCCAGCGTCCTATTGAACAGACGAGATGAGAGTCGTATTGATCTCCTCATTTGACTCCAAGAAAACAAACAAACAAACAGAGCAGTTGCACGCCGTGCAGAACCTGCTCAAGTTCTGCCTCCAACTGGGTTCACTTGGTTAACGAACGTTCCACCTCAGGAGGGGTGGGTTCCGACAGCTATCACCTGTTTAACTGCTGGAGAGCAGCAACAGGAGTGAGTCGATGGCAGTCAGAGAGCAAATATGCCACTTGCTCATTTTTTGCAATTAACTAATCAGGCCAGATACTAAGGGAGCTGGCCTCAAGGTGTTTCCTAGCAACCGTGCCGCCGTGGTCGGCCTGCAGTGAGGGTGTATGTGTGTGTGTGTGTGTGGAGAGAGTTACTGCCGCAATAAAACTGTCTCTCAGCAGTATGTGATTTGTGACTTTTCTGTTTTTGCAGTGCCAGTGTTGTAGAAGGCACGCACCGTTTTTTTGTTTGAGCAAGCAGACTTTTATTACGTGGAGGAGACTGGCATGAGGGCGCAGTATCCTTCACACGGTCTTATCGGGCTTTATGCAAAGGTTTGCGCAGCTACTTCACAACTATGAGACGCACATTTAAAATGATGTCGAGACAAATACGATATGTGTATTGTCTCTTCCATGGTGGCAACTGGTGATGGAGTCACCCCCATGAGAATCTGAACGCACATTTGGAAGACTCGATTCGGGATTTGGGCAAGACCATGTCGGAAGCAACACCTGCAGCAGCTGTCAGTCACACTGTCCTACTTTATCATCTATTTTCCTCTTAAAGGGGACATATTATGCAAAACCAACTTTCCAATATTTTTAACACTTATATTTGAGACTCTCAAACTTCCAGTGGAAACATTTTATATATGACGGCAATGTGCAGGCGAGAGTCGGCAAGTGGGCTCTTTTCCAAATGCTAACTGTTGTTAGCTGCCAGAGCCTCACCCTGGATTTCCACTGGAAACGGAACGGCCGAGGAACGGCAGCGGCGCGGTTCTGCTTCGTCCTCTCCCCAGCGTCAATCCCCACCGGGCGCGTTACGGCAGCGGCGCGGAGCCTTGGGAGCCGGCGGTGTTCACGGAAGATCGCGTGATAATCTCGAACGGACACGAGTTCGCGAGATCCAGCGATAGACTGTGTGTATAAAGTAAACAACAACAACACAGGTTCTTTTCATTCTCCGACGTGGAAGAACTGTTGATCTAGTGTCATAAATGATTTTATGTTTCTCCACTTCAGCAATCAGTCTCTCGTCGTACATTATGACTCTCCGAGACGCTCTGATTAATTGACTGTTTACCTGGCAGCAGCGGTGACGACGTAATGTTGATGTGAAGTTGTGATAAGCTATATTACCTGCGTATTGTGTTTTATTTTGAAAGGGGGGCGGAAATGTTTTACTTTGATTCTGTGTCGCTTTTCCTGTCTGGTGCGATCTGCCTCGTTGAAATTTACGAGGTTCAGCAGCGGCAACGGAAAAAATAGAACTGATTCCTATCGATAGCGCTGTGGCGCGGCAAGCCGCTTCTGGGCCGCTGCTGAGACGCTCCACATTGCGGCCGGTGGGAATGCTCTCATTGATTAGAATGGAAGCTATTTGCAACGGCGACCACGCCGCTGCCGTTCCGCGGCCGTTCCGCGTCCAATGGAAATCCAGGGTCAGTGAGGCTGACGTAGTTTCCTGTGTCTCATTTGCATTTAAAGAGATACTCAAAACCGACCGTTCTGAACAGGGCTGTTTTGGCAGGGTGATTGAACTGCTATGGTGCTTCATCCTTAAGGTATTTTGACCAACGCATGTCACAGACTGTTCATTAGGACACCAGAGAACTAGGTTACCTTGTAGAAATAGGATATAATAATAGTCCTTGAAAGGAAACATGATTTCCAGAGTTGACAGAAGAATTGAAACTACCAATCAAGACCATTAGCTTCTCAGGAAAATGTTGATAGATCAGGTGAGAATAGGCTCATTTTCCCCATCAACCTCCATTCAAACTATGCCCACTAAAATATGTTAATTTTCTTTTATGTACGATCTATGTTCCTGCCAAATAAAAGAACACTATCACAAAAAGATCAGAACAGAAAGCAGTTAAGCAAAATTTCCAGGTGGGAGAAAAACCAACAGACGGTCATAACCTGGTTCAGATATCATCCATTATCCCTGTTATCTCAGATCAAAACAAAGGCTTTATCAATATCCATTAAAAAAAACATTTTAAGCTCAGCTATTTAATGTGGAATCATCTGCCAAGCCCAGATGAGCAATTTGATGCAGGCAGGCATTCATGTAACCATGGGGATTAATTCTAATAACTTTGGGTATGCTTTAATTCTCCATCTATCACCTATCAATTAAAACCCCATAAAATAATCCAACTTAATTTTACAATAGGTTGCACACAGATATTAGAAGATAATCATTGTCAGGGTACACATTTACAGCACAAGTAATCAAGGCCACAAAATGGAACACTTCATATTAAAACTGGATTTCATATCATTATGCAGAATGTGACAGTTTAATCACATGCTGGCTGTTTTCACCTTGAAGTTAATTTTATGTACAGGCTGGAACATCCACTCATTTTTTTTTTTTTACATCATATCGATATTGTAAATGTAATCTCGCAAACCCCAGCCGACCCAGCCACGCTTTTAAATTTACGCAATACGATGCACGCGGTGTGTTTGAATAGCCTCCACGCGCGCACCGTAATCACGCTCATCAACCTTAGATTAATGGACAATAGCAGTTGCGCTTTATTGCACATCAACAACATGTCCGTGCGAGGCACAGCTACAGTAGGGCGCTCACGAGAGAGACAGACTTTTCGCAACCTCAACCGATGACATTTCTCAGAAAGGACAGACGATACCGGAAGGAAATTTAATCATCCAAAAATCTGCAAACATTGATTATCTTTGGGTTCACGTGGTGGGATGGAAGATTCTTTCCCCAATTCTGTTCACTACTGTTCAGCTTTGTAAGACATTATTGTGACAATGTTATTCTTAGAGTGAGCAGTGAACAACACAAAAACACTGTCAACTTCATTAGCCGCTGACAACTTCATTAGCCAGTATAAACTGTTCATTAGCTTTAGAAGTTGAAAAGTGATACTGACTTGGAACAAAGCTTTGCTTTGATCAAATTCAATCATCCCGAGGGGAGGCTAGCTCTTTGTCTCTATGATATCTTAACAACACAGCCCAGCAGGCGGCTCTCTGTACTACGCATGTGTGTGCAATGTGAAGGCACTTACTTGTGAATGTGAATTTGTCTTGTGGCCTGTGTGTGTGTTGTTGCTGCCCGATAGTGGATGTGTTTCTTAGGAGTGTGTGCTGTCTGTTTGGAGTGTGTGCTGTCGAAACTGACAAATCTGAAGTTGCTTTGGATCTCTCTGCAGCACTGGCTCCCGCCAGCAACTCTCCATCTCTGTTGTGTTTGTAGATTACAGGGGTTGTTGATTTTGGAATGTTTTTTTTCTATTTTTTTCTCCAACTTCAAAGTTGGACTAATCTTGCTTGCAGTAAAGGAGCAAGCCACTTAAATATAAAACCGTTATTGCTTTGCTACCTTTTAGACACTAGTCCGCATATAAAAATGGATGTAGTCTTCTGGGTGCAAAACAAAGTCCCATTTTGGAAATTGACAGAGGTCACAGTGGTCACCTGCAACCAAGGATGTGATAGATGATCTAGATCTGTCAGTCAGTCTGTCATGTTGCCGTAGTCTATTTTACCCTAAATTGGAACATTAATCCATTTTATACTCCACATGAGGGTCACGGAGGGCACTGGTGCCAATCCCAGCTGGCATAGGGTGATAGGTGGGGTACAATCTGCACAGGTTAGGGCTACATAGAGACAAACAACCATCCACACTCACACCTGCAGTCAATTTAGTGTGTCCAATTTACCTAATCCCCAAATCTGCATGTTATTAGACTGTGGGAGGAAACCGGAGAACCTGAAGAAAGGCCCAAAGGCAAGTGTTAACCATTACTAAATTGGAACATCTTTCCATCCAGCTTCTCCCATTTTATCCTCTACATGAGGGTCACGGAGGGCTCTGGTGCCAATCCCAGCTGACATGGCAGGGCAAAAGGCAGGGTACAACCTGGAAGGGTCACCCAGTCCATTACAGGGCAACATAGAGACAAACAACCATACGGTCACACGGGGTGAAAATGCAAACTCCATGCAGAAAGGCCTAAAGGCAAGAGTGCTAACCGTTACTAAAGTGGAATATAATTTTACGAAATTGACAATTAAGTCCTCAGGAAATCAAATTGAGGTCTTTTGCAACCAGCAGAGTTCTCAAGGCTAGCTCCGACTGTCCTACTTTCTGGGCTTCACCTTTCACACCAGAAGACTACTTCCAAAAGACATACAGTCTGCGTGTTTGACACATAACTGCACAGCTCTAAAGCGACTGTTGCAAGACTGTGAGAGTTGAGGCATTCACGATTTGCCACATTAAAAAAAAAAAAAATCCTGCTGAAATTAAATACGACAACTTCAAAGGTCTTTAAAGCCCAAGAGAGACAGAATGTTGGAGTGCATCACGGCGCATACATTGGTAAGTAAGGGTGGTTAGCAATAAACGACATTAATCACACACCGACTTTGCTGTGAAAGCTTTTGAAGTGTTGCCGAGTAAATGTTTGAGAGTCCTGAAGAGTGAATAACAGCTCAAGTCAACCACAGATTCCCCTCCCTCTTATACATGCCTTTATTCAGTAATCCAGTTTTCTGTTTTATTCAAATTTGAGTATTAGTGTTTTAATTTTTAGTCATTTGCTATTTCCTTATTTGTGCAGGCTGTGATCAATGATCGTGTCCATTCAGGAGTGAAAATTCATTAAATTTGTACTGTATAATACACCCACATCATGTTTTTATGTAAGGTACATGCTAGATTTTATTGAGTGCTGCACATTAATGATCCCTGTGAGGGAGCTGTTATGTAACTGTGGTGTTAATGAAGTAGTTCGGAATGTATATTTGCATTAAATACTAGATTCAAAGCATTAAAGGAAGGGAAAATGTGTCAGGTTTTGCATACAGTGATTGAATTCAGAGCGCAAGTTCAGCCTTGTGTTGTTGTGTAATCCCTTACTGCCGCTCATTACTTAAGTAATCCTATTGGACCACTAGATTAGAATCATGTTTCTCTGATCAGTCAGAAATTCCAAGTGGGATTAATCTGGCCGTATCGAGGATTTCTAAAACGATTAAGGGCTGTAAGACTCTTTACAATCTAAGAATATCGTTTAGTTCCTGATTGATTGTTGATACAGATAAAAATGATTCTCCTGGGTGGAGAATATCTCAGAGTCAAGAAGAGTCAGGGCAGTTATTCAAGATCAATCCGAGCGCCTGTTGTCAGATTTGATTCATGAAGCTGGTGCTTCTCATACCGTCGGTGTCCATAGCAACACAACTCGGCATGTGATGTACTTGAAATGTGACAGTTGATTGGTGTGTGAACGTCCTGATTTCACAGTCTGAGTATCTCTGTCTATAATCGTTCTCTGGAGGATGATCAACATTAAGATAATCGGGGGTTAGAGCTATCGTGACAATTTGTTCAGGGGGAGGACTAGAATGGAGGGGGGGGGGGAGAAACAGCACGGCAATAAAGGAATAAAGCAGATGTGTGTTTGCACTTATCTTGTACAACATATACCCAACTTCCTCCTCCTCCTCCTTCAGGGCCGCTGTCTTCATGTGCGGTTCCCAATCAAATTAGCTTAAGGAATCAGTGTACGACATCCTACAGAACTTGTAAAACATGCTTCCCGACCAACTTCAGGTGTGTAATTAATCATGTGGAAATTAAAGTAAAAGGAGAGGGTTTGACCTTGTCCTCAGAGAATTAACCCATGTCCGCAGCGCAGGACTATTTTTACATTAGTTTCAATTATGGTTTGGAAACAGACGGGGGACCCATGAGGAAGGTAGCCTCATTTTTTGCCAAGACCCTGTCATTGAGTCACATTACCACATTCTTTATATAGTCGAGTGGGAGAAACGTGGTCAGCTGCTGCACATAGCGACCCCCCCCCCCCCCCACACACACACGTTCTTCCCTCTTTTAGTTTGGAAGCTTGATTTGACAGAAATGCTGGATTTCACTTGTTTCCGTCGTTCGCTCTTTGCTTCAGCACAACCGGTACTGTAGACAAAGGTTAAGTTAAAAGTGATGAATTAGCTGTAGGAAAATTCTGCTTTCTCATTGCATTGCGGCACGCGCAGCTGTAGAAGGACTCGTGTTGACAGTGCACATTGCATTAATTCATAAAGATAAAAAAAAAAACTACTTTGCTGACTGATAAATATGTCACAGAAATATTGTTAAAAACGTCACTCTAGTCATAACACAAAAACCCAACCCCATTATCGTGGAGGGTCCATGATAATGACTTGAGATACTGTCTTGTTATGCACCAAACACTTTGTTTAGTGTGACAGAATCCTAATTAACACACACACACACACGGGGGCACAGGAGTGGACCGAGAGTCCGCGGTGATTGGCAGATAGATTAATATCATCAGACCCTGGGGATTCATGTCACATTCCACTTGAAGCCATTGTTACTTGTTTCAAGGACAATTTGCCCACCTCGACTCCGCTCCCTCCTTCTCCACTCGCCACTGTTGCTGCGCGGAGAGAGGGACAGTGAGGCTCAAACGCAGTGTCATTCAAATCAAAGCCTCACATGATGACGGCGGAAGCCTATGGAAGATGGCGTTCTTTGAGTAAAACATAAGGGCACATCGCCTTTCTCCTGTCTATTATTGGCTATAACGTTCTCTCTTGCATTGTCCGATTATATTTTAGCAACCTTTCATCCTTTCAACAAAGGGATGTGAAGTATCTGAAGAACATAATAACACAGCTAATTTTTATCTTGAATGCGTTGTGCATCGCATTGCATTGAGACGCAAACAGGAAATGCATCGTTAGAGGTTTGATTTTGGGTTCAATACACGCATCAATTTATATTGTATTTATATACTGTAACATGTATACTGTAAGGCCAGTTCTGGACTTTGCCTGGCAAAGAGCACATAATATGTGCTTCCTGTTTAGACAAAGGCACCGAAGGTCAGACTAACAAATCTGTTATTGTTCATCGTATACAAATTATGATCATAAGGAAATATAACATGTCAGAAACTGGAGTAAGGAAGGACCATCTTTGGTCCTCGAGGTGGACTCTTAGTGCTGAAGCTACACTCTTAGAAATATAAGGTTCTTCAGCTTGTCCTCATAGGAGAAACCTTTTTGGTTCAAAGTAGAACCTTTTATAAAGGTTCCACCTTGAACCCTTAGTGTTACCAAGAACCCTTTTAAAACCTGTTATTCAGGAAAAGGGTTTTAAAGGGTTCTCTGGATCAAAATGGTTCTTACTGGAACCATTAGTGTTACCAACAAGAAAGGGTTTTTCAGAAGAAAATGGTTCCTGGTAGAAACTCAGTCCTTGTAGAAGAACACTTTTAGAACCCTTATTTCTAGGAGTGTAGAATACCAAAAACAGGCAAATGTGATGTATACGATGATGATGTCAGATAACCTTTAAAATGAACAGTTACGATGATGGAGGCCAGAGGGTTCTAGGATTCGGCTGAAACTCTCTCAAGCAAACTGCAGTGCTTGAACTGATGCTGGCTTGTATCAATAAAGTTCTCCTGGTTAATGACAAGTGTTTTAGTGTTCATTTAGATAACATTAGTCCTTTTTTAATATGTCTAAAGACAGAGTTGACAGTGTGCAGAGAACTCATGGGTAACTACTTTACCACCTAGAGCACGAACTCATAGTGCATACTGTACATCCAAGACTGGTTGACCTCACTTGCTCTTAATATATTTTGTGAATGTTACAATCATTACTCAAGATATTATCTGTGAAGTAGATTAACTAAAGGCAACTGAAACACACTGGTTGGAAATATATAGAACGTTATCATTTTTTCTTCTGCTTTCAATCAGTTAAGGTTTTCTTTTTGCCTGACATATATTATAGCTTGAGCTTTTTAATCATGATAACAGGTTTTCATTAAGACCCTTTTGCATATTTCCTATTTTAGCTACAGTGGACGTATATATAGAGACACTTCCAGTAAGAGTTATTTAAATGGTTAAAATCAGTATTTACAGACAACAGATGAGAAGGATGGTTTTGCTTACTGGTATCTGAATTATTATTGACCCGCTATAAAATGCATTATGTCCATTTGGGAATATTATAGCTTATCAACTAAATGGGGCAATGCATCGTCAGTGAGTTATCAGAAAAGGAGTCCAGATAATGATAATGCCTTCAGTATTTTAGAGGCAATGAAAAATATCTTGTATAAAATAATGGCTTCGTACGAGTTCATTTTTATTGGGAGAGAAAATGTGGTGACTTTTTACTCGATATCTGTGTCTTTTGTCAATCCTCGGACATCCTTCATGTTTTTATTTGTTCCCTTTTGCGTTTTTAAGGTCATCATATAAATCAAATCAAAGACATGTCTGAAAGCCAGGGGCATTATATGCACAGCTTTAACTCTACCAGGGGCTATCTTTCACTTCCCAGACTGCACATTTTATTTATTTTTTTTCTTTTCTTTTCCGTTCACCTTGTTGTGTTCCCATATGGGTTCTCTTTCGTTTGTACTCCCGTTTCAACTCCGCCTTGGGCTAAACTTTGGAATGAGTCTGTCTCTTGGAGATGATTGGCGTTTGGGCTGCAGCCAGGGACAGCTGGTCTCTAAGAAACTGTCTCGGTGTTTGGAATGCATTAACGGCCACTGCACTCGACGTGCATTGATGTCGCTGAAGAGGGCATGCTTTTGACATTCCGTCTTCTTTCAATATCTTGTTTGACATTTGGGATGTAGATTTATTTCTTTCAGCATTTCCTGAATTTAATTTATTCCATCTTATTATGTTTTTTTCCCTTCCCTATGCGGTATGCATTAGAATCATATTAACACATGGCTCTGTCACTCACAGGCATTGGCACTTTCTGTTGGTACAAATTGCCTGCTTATGCTTTCGTTGAAATCAAAGTGACAAAGCACCTCTCGCAATCAGTGTAAATATTTCATTTATCAGGGAACGGCAGAGTTTTTAATGCCACATTTCTTATCACTGCTTAATTGCAGGCTACATGTTCATTACTCCACTGGACCATGGATAATTCAGAATTGCTTCATTTGTAAAATAATAATAAGTCAGTAAGGAAAGCCACATGCTCGTACAAAGCCGCCATTGTGAGAATTCAACACGACATGAGAGCGTGAAGCGAGGATATTATTAGCATGGGCCTTGTTTATGAATATCACAGATTAATGAGGAATGAGTAGTCCAACAGTTACTGCTCCCAGTCATGCAGCATTACTCGTGTGCTGTCTTACTAGTTGTAGTTGTAGTCCTTCATTTTTATTATCCTTTTACGCCACCATTATATTTATTAATTTAGCGATGCAATAATGACAACACATTATTATTATTATTATTACTCAATCACAACACACCCAGAAAATATGTGCAGTCAAGGAAAATGTTTGACCTATACCCTTATATTTCAACAACCCTGGCTTTTTTTTAAAGCTGGAGTGGAACCCTAATTAATGTTACTGCTAAGCCTCGTGTTTGTCCTTCTATCTCATGTCGATAATATCTGCTGTGGGGAAAAAAAAGAAGGTCTATTACCCCAGGTTTATTCAAGACATGGTGAGCAATTTACAAGCTTCAATAAATAAGAGCCCAGGGTTTGCTCAAATGGCTGCTGTACAGCAGATGTCAGAAGATTTCTGATAAAATAAAAGCATCAGCCAGCGAGTTCCTTTTCTTGCTGAAGCATCGACGCTGCCACCAGAGCAGCTTCAATGAGCCAAGTCTCTAACAACAACAACAACAACAACAGAACAGTGGTGTACTGATCCCTTGGTGAACAACACACATGGCCACTCACTTGTTGAGAACATGGTTTCGTATGACTCATCTGAATTTATCACTTCCTTCACATCACTACAGACCATAGCCAATGGTTTTTGCACCACTGAACACTCAAATGTACATTAATCTTTGTAATGAGAGGTTTATGCACTGCAGCCGTACTAGTAATATCTCTCGGTATAATCGTCGACAACTGATAGTCTGATCACGTCCTGAACCTGACATTTATTCCGTCACATAAAGCACTGTTTTCCCAACGGTCTGAATTTAGATCCTTGGGAAATACATTGAAACAGCAGCAGCATCATCATGTGCCTCCACTGGGAAGTCGGTACAGTCGTTTTCCTCATGCTGTTCTGATACAAAATCAGGATCAAAATGGGCCTCCTCAGTGTTTCTGCACACGCCACAGAGCGTGATTGGATTTTAATTGCTTAATTGCAGCAGTGCACCTGTGTGGAAGCATCTGGATTTGTTCTGTTTATTCAGGTGATTCCTTTCATTTGTCAAACCACCTGCAGCTTAATCATTAGCCATTATCATCATTCAAAAACACTGTCATCTCAGCAGTATGCGTTTAAATCCACCTTCCATTAAAAAATTAGACGCACGCCAAAGACTGGAACTCAAGTGTCATAAATCGAGGGAATAAATTGTTGGAACTATTTTAGAAAATGTTGGTTTTAAATCAACAAACTCACTTTCCCCTCACACTTTGTCATTTAAGTGGCTGGTTATCAGCATCGTCAAACACATTCATTTATTTTTCCAATGTCGCACATTCTCCAAGAGCGTTAAGTTACAATCAGTAGAGTTACAGTGTCATTAGTATACGTTTTATAAGTCTCAATTCCAATTGTGAAGCCTTAAGGTTTGCAGACAGTCTGACATCATGGTTTATTGTGGAGGAGCGGAATCTAGTGAATAAGACTTTAACTCCTCAGGAGAATGATTGAATTTACTACTTTGTTGCTACCAACCGAGTCGTTCTCTAGTGGCAATTCAAAATATTCATCATTCCAGGTTGGCCTCAGTCGACAAACCAGAAGAATACTGCTATTTTTTAATATACAGTCTCTGGTTTTGACCTTGTAGTTGCTGCAACTATGCGTGGCTCAGCTCAATCCTTCGTGTGACCTTGTTGACCCCCGATCAACCCTCCATCCTCACCGTCACAATCGAACAAACTGACCAATGCGTATAACATTCATACATGTTTTGATAGTGCTAACCACTAATCCAACGTGCTGTGCTGGAATTCAATGATCAGGGTTTCATTCAGACTTGGAAGCTGTAAGTGGCATCTTCATTTGTTTAGCAACACTTAAACAGGGAGCTATTTCACTGATTACATTTGCTTTTTGGATTAAAGCATCATAGAGAGAGCTAGTTAAATGTGTTGGATTGGTGGTCAGCTGGCATTTATGCG